>NC_041385.1:862758799-862783404 GCF_002162155.2 Triticum dicoccoides | reverse complement strand
TTGTAGCTTTCTCAGGTGTTGGTTTCAGCTTTGCGGTCGCACAGATCTGGTTGTAGCACACACGCAGCAAAAAGCAATGCTGATTCCAACAAAAATTACAACCGGTTCCAGCAAAAGATCTGTCCGGTTGTAGCATTGGCGGGGGAGCATTTTGAGGTGCGTGGGGGAGGAGATGCTTGCAGCTTTGAGAGAGGGGGTGCTCGCAGAAGTAGCAGGAGGTCGTGCTAACCGACGAGCTCACTGTGCGTAACGTGAGAGAAAAGACCTCACAATGAGGCAAGAGGAAGAAGAAAGCAGAGAAAAAAAAGAGTTGCAGAGAGGAGATTTTTTTTTTTGAGACAGACACAGAAGAGATTAGAGAAGGAACATCTCGCTTGATGGCCCACGAATTCACTTGGCCCAGTCCGCTTTCGCGTAGAGAACCGAGCGAGCCAGCGGCGACTGGCCAAGCGCTCGGCCGGTCCTCCTCAGGGAAACGTTGAGGCGTTGGGTGCGCCGTAGTGTTCGTCGCTGAAAACATATCTCTTCTCTGCGCTCCTCTTTCTTCTACCTCTGTACGCCAGCAAGTGAGAGAGAGCGCGCTAGCACGGATTAGCCCCAACAGGGAGCACATCACACGTGCCCAGCAAGAAGATGGCGCACTTCTAGGTTGGCGATATCAGTGCCACACGTGCAACGCACTTATGTTCCCGGTATATACACAGTTCGCACTCTCCAATCAACAGTTTTCTCTAATTACTCTTCTTTATTTGAAAGTTCTGAAATCTTAGGCGAAAGACACAAAGAGACGTCAAGGTGTTCACTATCATTCATTCCATCCAATCCCAGCTGCAGGTATAATAATGCAATACAATTTCACTGTACATCTACTACCACCAAGCCGAGAAACGAGCAAGGCTGGCCAATCCATCTCCGAGGACAGCGTGCTCAACCAGTCACCTCTTGCATCAACCTCTCTTTGCCTCTTGTTGCTGCGAAGGAGACGAATATGGTAGTTTTTCTCGTTCGGGGCCAGCGGTCCAGGAGGAAGCTGCATATCAAGGCGCGCCACCACTTACATGCCATGGCACAACGGAAGAGGGTGGCCACATCTCTGACGCGAACAAGGATCTCCAGGATCACCATGTCCGGCAGCGAGGCCGTCTTTCTTCGGTCGATGGAGGGGTCGGCTACGAGGCGGCGCATCCTCTTGGACGCCATCTTGCAGCGGTAGAGTGTGGCCAAGTCATTGACGCGCGCCAGGATCTCAATGACCATGTCATCCGAGATTGCCGTAGAGTATATATAATCGATTGCCTTTCATAGAAGCATATGCCTGTACGTACTTGGTTGGATTCGGATTCAGTGCACATCCGATCTAAATACGTGCTCATTGATTGTCTATTTCCTAATTCCTACACCGTAGTCGTGCAAAAAAGATTCTTATGCCGTAAATCCTAATTCATCTTTCCCTAATAGTAATAAAGCACGGATTGACTTTGTCGGGTTCACCATCACAATACGCTTTCTTCTCATGTCATAATACGTTTTTACAATTTGTATGGACAAAATTGTAATATACACGAGGTGGTACTAATCTTACGCTTCGTTTTTGTCCATCGGTAATATGGGTTTTCTAAAAAACGAATAATAGTTGTTTTGTGAAAACTCGATTGTGGAAAGTCACGACAACTGATTTCTCCTTTCGGAACAAATTCATCAGCGCAGCTTTTACCTTACCGCACCTGAAATTTATTCAAAGCCGCCGACCGACGTGCACGCCGATTGACTTTGAGCAGAAGCGCTCTACCGTCGGCCTGGTCGATCGGAAGCAGCCGCCCCTGTTCGTGCGCACCAAATCGTTGAATGGAAGCGCCCGCCGTCGTGCACGCACGTCGAGGCGTCGAGTGAAAGCGGCCGTCACCGTGCGCGAACGCCTGAGTCGTCGAGGGGAAGCGGCCACTGCTGCTGTTCGCATGCGTCGTGTTGTCCAGAACAAGTTGTCGCCGCCGAGCGCGAACACCTGAGTCTCGAGGGGAAGCGACCGCTACGCACGGTGAGCCGTTGAGTGGAAGTCGTTGCCGTGATCCGCACTTCAGCAGCGTCCCCCGGTGAAGCCTTCAATGGAGGAGAGAGGAGCAGCAATCGGCGCCTAGGCCCTGATTCATCTAGGGCAGAGAGGAATTGAGCAGTGATGGCAGGGAGCTAAGGACGAAGGAGGAATCGGAGAAGGCCGAGGAGGAACTCGTGGGGAGCAGCTGCATATACGTACTTCAATGGATACGTAATGGGGCGGCCAATTTGGGGAAAGTGACGAGCAAAGATTAACGAGTCACAAGGGCTATCTACTTCCGTAACCAAACATAGTTTTTCATAAACTGATTATTCATGAAAACGTAGACAAAACTGATTTTCCTAGAAATCAGCTTAAAACGCATTTTCTATAATCCCATCGCTAATCTCCTCTATCCAAACAACCACTTAGGACGCAGACTCTCGGTTAGAGTCCAACTCTACGTCGCCTCACTCTCCCTCTTATTCATCCATAAATATTGGCTGGATCCTGTGGAGGCAAAAGAGTTGCAGACAAGCTACTGGACGAGGACAACACCCAGATCTGCCTCTAGGTCGCGGACATCGCCGCCACCAAAAATCCCACAAAGGACGGCAATGAGATCTCCCTCGCTTTCTCCTCCATCTAATGGTTCGCACATGTAGTGAGTCGGAAGTGGTTTTGGTAGTGGGCCCGTGGCCTCACCGGCGGCGGCCTTCTGACAATGGAGGCGGGCAGCACCGGCTTGGCTGAGGTAGAGTGCTGGCTCGTGTTTCGCTTCGAAGCCATCAACGCAAGCGCTGCACACTGCAGGCCCACACTGAAAGTTAAAACTAATTCCCCTTGAGACCTTCTTCGCAAAAAAGAAGTGTTTTCTCTAAAGGGCGCTCTCTGAATTACGTGTGATATTGAGATATTTCTTTTAGGTTGGGACGACAACATGATCGAGCTGATGTTCATTGAAAACCCAATGCTCATCGTGCAGCGGAAGACACTAGGAGGAAGCTTGTCATGCTGATGTTTAGGCAAGGGAAGAGGGAGCTTGACCCAAGAATGTGCAGAAGAATGTCGTGCACAAGAAGGTCTCCGATGCTACTACAGGAAAAACATATGAAGCAGTCTATGAAACATACACGTCAAAGGCCATTTTAACCACGTCGAATTGTAAGATGAGAGTTACACTTAGCGTAGTGTACATGGGTTAGAATGTTTCGGCTTAGGGGGCTATAAGCTGAGTGTCAACTGAAATGATGAGTGCATGTATGTACAATGCCAATTGTGCAACTAAAATTCTCTTGCAAGCAGTCAATCCTACATCGAATGTGATGCTAAATGAACTAATTTTCAACTATATTTTAGCTCCAAAAATATATCGTTGGTCTACAAATTTGAAAACTAGATGATTTTTTTTTGTCGTGATTAGGGATTTCACACAAGGATGCTTCAATAGAAAGTTCTTATCATTTGATTTCATGATTCACGTTAGAGATTTGGTTTTCAGTGATGAGCATATGCAAGTGGAATAGCGATATGTACTTAAGAAGCATTGAAATAACAGAAAAAATGTGGTACAGGATTGTAAGTGTTTTTTTAAAAGAGTGTCGGCTCCGTAGAGAAGCACATGCGTTCCGTAAGTTGTGGACAGAGAGGTGGGGTTGACCTTGACGGCAAACGTCGGCAGCACATAACTGCCATGGAGTGAAGTTTGTGAGGATGCATCGACCGTTGCTGGTTTATCGCAGTTCCGATGGATGACATCTTGGTTTGTGTTTCTTTTGCTAATCTATTTCTTTTCCCTTGGGGTCACAAATGGTGTTCTAGGCTCTTGCATGAGTTATTCTTTATTGTTGAAAACTGATGGCAGATTGATACAATTTGGTTGGATAATTTCGAGGACTATAATTTTTTAAGCCTTTTAGTTTGTTCACCCGCTGCAACGCACGGGCACTTTTGCTAGTTATTAATAATAAAGCACGGATTGACTTTGTCGGGTTCACCGTCACAATACGCTTTCGAACATCGGTCGTTTGTTTTGCCATCCTTGGAACGTCAAAAGAAATTTTTTTGCAAAAAATAGCGTTAACCGGATTCGAACCAAGGTCGATCTGATTTTGGCCTTGCACCGCCTGCCAATCCGGCTAGGTGGCCTTTCACATTATTTGGATGAAACTTAATATATTTGAACATTTATTTCCTCCAACAAGTGGGCCGAGTTGGGCCACTCCAAGGACGCAGCCAACAAAATAGGCTTATTTGTTGCCAGATAATTAGTCCCACCTCGCCCTTTTCAATTTAATTCCACTGATTTATATAGGTCTATGAGTTGTATGATAATCAACAAGGAGCCTCGAGGATTAACTAAGGAAGAATGAGATTTGGGTCGGCCAAATAGAGGGGCATGAGAAAAATAAAAGAAGGAAGGAGTCGCTGCTGCATGAGAAATAAGGAGTGAATGGGAGAAAGGAAAGCGATAGAAAGGAAACACATTAAGAATGAAGAAAGAGGTTTTGATCGGTGTATTATTCTAATTGCATGAGAATTAAGAAGGAATGAGGACATGAGAATTAATAAGGATGAAGAATGAAGAAAGAGATTTTGATCGGTGTATTATTTGTCACCTTTGCACCAGTCATCCATATATTTACAATGCGTATGTGACTAAAGTTCGATGTCTTTTGCATCAAATTAACGTAAAAAGGTAACAATTTTGATTGGTGTATTATTTGTCACCTTTGCACCAGTCATCCATATATTTACAATGCGTATGTGACTAAAGTTCGATAGTGCTCCAATGGCATCCATGACTTGTCGACAAGGTGATGATCTAAATGACTTAAATGACGGTGGATTGACTACCGCTACAGTATGATAGTGGCAAGCTCAATATGGCATCCTTTTTGCTATATACTCCATATCAACGAGGAGGACCTCACGATTCGTGGACGAGGCGCTCACGCGCGGTGAGGATCTGGCAAGGGGGCGGTGCAAGTCTGGAAGGAGTGTTTTACAGATGGGGAATTGATCTAATCCATTAAAACGCATCTAGCCAACTTGCGGGAGCTCTACACAAGGTTCCACTGGGTCCCACGCACCGCACCTCATCTCTCCTGGTCCGGTCGTTTCTTTCCAGCGATCCCATCCACATCATGTTTCCCCATAGCACGCTTACCCACACCAAGTGACACAATATTTTCTCTTTTTAAAACAAGGAAATGGCCCCAAGGACCCGGAAGCTGTGTTAGATGAAGAGCATCTATAGTTGGACACCCTATTTCATCTCGAAACATCTGAAATGCCCGTGTCCAATAAAAAAAAACCTACGTACCTAAAAGCGAGACCAGATTTAGGGGCAATGGCCGGACAAACCAATGCACCTTACTCATGGTGTACCTAAAAAAACCTATGAGAGTGGCCGGACAAACCAATGCACCTTACTCCACATCGTAGCCATCTCAGAATATCTCACATGCGGCCACCCACTCCTTCTCTCTCTATTGAGGCAACGGCACGAGCGGAGGAGACGATGCTCCGCGGCGGCGACGACGTGGGCAAAGGAGGCGGATGGAGCTCGAGCCCATCGGGGATGGAGCTCGTGCTCGTCGGTCTCACCTGCCCGGGCCAGAGCTCTTGCACACTGGGGACAGAGCACGAGCATGCCGGATCATACCGCGGCCGAGCCGAAGCTTGATGCCGCCGTGCCCACTGGGGCCTGGCCTATTGTGCTAGCGTGTGCGTTGGACGTATCTGTGGGCTCCGCGGGCATGCTAGGATGTCGCCGTAGCCGCGGGAGCATCGGCGGCGTGCAGCCATAGCGCCGCTGCAGGCCGTGCTGGCCATGCGTGCAGCCCGGTGAGCCGCATGTGACGTGCAGGCGTGCACGCAACCGAGCTGGCGGATGTTGCCGGCCATGCTGGATGTGCGCAGTTGGCGTGTGCTGCTGGACTGGGCGCCACAGTCGCATGAGTGGCTGCTGCCGAGCTGGTCTGTTTCATGATGCAGGCGTGCTCTGGAGGTCCCATCCACAACGTGTTTGTCGAAATGTCTGAGATAGTGAGCGGTCAAAGTAGGAGGATTGTGATCATGGTCATTGGAGATTGTAATTTTTTTCTCCCGTTGCAACGCACAGGCCCTTTTGCTAGCATAGCTAAAGGCAACCGAAGACACAGCCAATCCTCCGGGCTACTGCTCCCACGACCACGAGATCACGGCGATGTTCTCCGGCCGCCGGCCCTGATCCCTGTCTACTTCTACGGGCATGTATTGTCAGTTTTATCTCAGTGTGTTGCATTTGGACTGGTTTAGAGAATAAGCTGTCCTAGATCCTGGTGGTCTTCTCGCCGATAGACATCGCACTTATACTTCGGTACACCTCCTAAGTACATCCATGGCTGAGATTAACTCATACCCCTTCATAATAATGGATAGGATGGTCTTTGCTGAAGAGACGTCGTATGGGCGCTACATGACAATTGGCGTCCAGCGTGATTCGAACTCAAAACGACAATGCAATAAACAATAATGGTAACCAACAAGACACTTTATTTGTTGTGGCTATTATACTCCCTCCATCCATTCCTATTGGGCGCGTGCGGTAATGGTAAACTTATGTGGAGGATTTTTACAGACTTCATAGCGTAGCAAACATGGGGATTACGATTGGGTCTAAGGGGTGGGAAGGGGCCCACCATTCCTAAGAATAGGGGGGTAGGCGCTAGTTTGATGAGAGCAACTAGTTGACGAGCGCTCTTTCGGGAGCCTCGCAACGATCAGCACCACTTGACGCGCCCTCAGTCGTCCAACACGTGTCGCGCTTTCACGAGAGGCACGGTTTTATTTATTTTTCTTCTGCGAGAGGCACGGTTTTCCTTCCGCGAGAGGCACGGTTGGGCTTTCACGAGAGGCCGCCCGTGCCTCTCGAAAATGAATAAAACATGTTTTCTATTATTTTTTTGCTTCCGCGAGAGGCACGGTTTTGTTTCGCAAGAGGCACGGTTGTGATTTCGCGAGAGACACAGCTATGCCTCTCGGAAAGGGAAAAAACAGAAATTTTTTCCTTCTGCGAGAGCCACGGTTTTGCTTCCGCGAGAGGCACGGTTGTCCTTCACGAGAGCCACGGCCGTGCCTCTAGAAAACGGAAAAAAATGCGTTTTTTATTTTTTTTCTCCTTCCTCGAGAGGCACGGTTTTGCTTTTGCGAGAGGCATGGTTGTGATATCGTCAGAATCATTGTCGTGCCTCTCTGAAAGGAAGAAAAAACAGAATTTTTTTCCCTTCCACGGGAGGCACGGTTTTGCTTCCGTGAGAGGCACAGTTTTGCTTTCACGAGAATCACGGTTGTGATTGCGAGAGGCACGGCCGTCCCACTTTCGGAAAGGGAAAAACCATGGTCATTGTTCGGTTTTTTCGTTCGGGTTTTTGGCTGGTTTCTTTCGTGAAAAAAAATTCGTCAGAACCTATCAACATGGGATCTAGTTTTGAAGATCTCGACGCGGGAAATCCAACAGTGAAAATGGCTCAAGATTTAGACGCACGGTCTAAGAGATAAAATGTTTTTAATAAACGGATGTACGAAAAAAAGGGAAAACTCCAAGTATGCAACAAGTGGCGCACATGTAGCGTGTCACTTGTCACAACCTAGGAAATGCGGGACTGACCTTTGCAGGGAGTCATATAATCCAACAGCCCGGAGAGTCAGCCAAGAAATTCTGGACTCGGTTCTTAACTGAAAAGAACCCTAAACCCTAAACCCTCATCGACTGTCCAGATGCCGAAGCCCTAGCGGCCTTTAAGCATAACATCCGCGACGAATGGCTGGCCCGACACCTCGGCCAAGAGAAGTCGAAGTCCATGGCAGCCCTTACGACGCTCATGACTCGCTTTTGTACGGGCGAGGATAGCTGGCTAACTCGTAGCAACAGCACCTCAAGTAAACCCGGCACTTCTGAAGCCAGAGATAGCAACGGCAAGCCCCGACGCAATAGATACAAGCGTCGAAATAATGGCGACAACACCGAAGACACAGCTGTCAATGCCGGATTCAGTGGCTCCAAGTCCGGTTAGCGGAAAAAACCATTTAAAGAAACAATCCAAGACCGTCCAGTCTGGACCGCATACTCGATCGTCCAAGTCAAATCCACGGCACCCCCGATAAACCAGCCAATCATACCAACAGAGAATGTTGGGTTTTTAAACAGGCCGACAAGTTAAATGCCGAAAACAAAGAAAAGGGATTCTAAAGCAATGACGACGAGGAGCCTCGGCCACCGAACAGAGGGGGACAGAAGAAGTTTCCTCCCCAAGTTAAAATGGTGAATATGATATATGCTACCCATATCCCAAAAAGGGAGCGGAAGCGCGCACTAAGGGACGTCTAAGCGATGGAGCCAGTCGCCCAAAAATACAACCCGTGGTCCTCCTGTTCGATCACTTTTGATCGAAGGGACCATCCGACTAGTATCCGTCATGGCGGTTCAGCCGCACTGGTGCTAGACCCTATCATTGACGGATTCCACATCACACTCGTCCTCATGGATGGTGGTAGCAGCCTTAACCTGCTTTATCAGGATACAATGCGCAAAATGGGTATTGATCCCTCACGGATCAAGCCCATCAAAACCACCTTTAAAGGTGTCATACCAGGTGTAGAGGCCTGTTGTACGGGCTCAATCACACTGGAAGTGGTCTTCGGATCCCCGGACAATTTCTGAAGCGAAGAATTACTCTTCGATATCGTCCCCTTTAGCAGTGGTTATCACGCACTGCTAGGACGAACCGCATTTGCTCGTTTCAATGCGGTGCCGCACTATGCCTACCTTAAGCTCAAGATGCCCGGACCTCGCGGTGTTATAACAGTCAATGGAAATACAGAGTGCTCCCTCCGTACCGAGGAGCACACCGCGGCCCTTGCCGCAGAAGTACAGAATAGCCTTCTTAGGCAAAACCTCAATTCGGCAACAAAGCCCCCAGACACCGTCAAGCAGGTCTGCGCTACTCTGTAACAGGACCATCCGGCTTGTCCAGAGCTCAGATAGCTATCCGGCCTTCATCCCAACCCCAATATAGCGGTGAAATTCGTGCCGCGCGTACACAACTACGCACTTAAAATACCATGGGCATGGACGGAGGCACAGCTAGACCGTAGTCCACAATGCGGGTCAACTCTCCCGGTTCCGCATTCCTTCACTTTTTCTCTTTGTTTCAGGTTTTTTCTCTTCTCGAGGCTTTTTCTGATAAACCTGCTCATCGGACCCGTAGCGGGACGGATACGCCAAGAAAGCTAGGGGCTCGGACGTACAAGGGAATACCCAGGTGGTCTTTGCTAATGATTGTCATACATGTTTTAAATACCCGCACGTAGCTCGCTCTTGGTCGTGGCATGTCAAATAGCCTTATTTACTTATTGCACTACTTTGTACATATACGCCTTGACGTATCAATAAACTTACAATTAAAAGTAATCTGCAGCATCTTCTCATTACTTAAAGTTTTCCTTGTCTATTTATTTTCAAAAATCAGTTCGGTTTCATGCCTGGGAGGTCGACCATGGAAGCCATTTTCTTGGTACCACAACTTATGGAGAGATATAGGGAGCAAAAGAAGGACTTGCATATGGTGTTCATTGACTTGGAGAAGGCCTATGATAAGATACCGCGGAATGTCATGTGGTGGGCCTTGGAGAAACACAAAGTCCCAGCAAAGTACATTACCCTCACCAAGGACATGTACGATAATGTTGTGACAAGTGTTCGAACAAGTGATGTCGACACCGATGACTTCCCGATTAAGATAGGACTGCATCAGGGGTCAGCTTTGAGCCCTTATCTTTTTGCATTGGTGATGGATGAGGTGACAAGGGATATACAAGGAGATAACCCATGGTGTATGCTCTTTGTGGATGATGTGGTGCTCGTTGACGATAGTCGGAAAGGGGGTAAATAGGAAGTTAGAGTTATGGAGACAAACCTTGGAGTCGAAAGGGTTTGGACTTAGTAGAATTAAAACCGAGTACATGATGTGCGGTTTCAGTACTACTAGGTGTAAGGAGGAGGAGGTTAGCCTTGATGGCCAGGTGGTACCTCGGAAGGACACCTTTCGGTATTTGGGGTCAATGTTGCAGGAGGATGGGGGTATTGATGAAGATGTGAACCATCGAATCAAAGCTGGATGGATGAAGTGGCGCCAAGCTTCTGGCATTCTCTGTGACAAGAGAGTGCCACAAAAGCTAAAAGGCAAGTTCTACAGGACGGCGGTTCGACCTGCAATGTTGTATGGCGCGGGGTGTTGGTCGACTAAAAGGCGACATGTTCAACAGTTAGGTGTGGCGGAGATGCGTATGTTGAGATGGATGTGTGGCTACACAGGAAGGATCGAGCCCGGAATGATGATATACGAGATAGAGTTGGGGTAGCACTAATTGAGGAGAAGCTTGTCCAACAACGTCTGAGATGGTTTGGGCATATTCATCGCAGGCCTCCAGAAGCTCGAGTGCATAGCGGACGGCTAAAGCGTGCGGAGAATGTCAAGAGAGGGCGGGGGCGGCCGAATTTGACATGGGAGGAGTCCATTAAGAGAGACCTGAAGGATTGGAGTATCGCCAAAGAGTTAGCTATGGACAGGGGTGCGTGTAAGCTTGCTATCCATGTGCCAGAGCCATGAGTTAGTTGCGAGATCTTATGGGTTTCACCTCTAGCCTACCCCAACTTGTTTGGGACTAAAGGCTTTGTTGTTGTTGTTGTTGTTGTTGTTGTTGTTGTTGTTGTTGTTGTTGTATTTATTTTCAATTGCACCGGTACATTCTGGTACGCCTTAATTCGCCAGGGGCTTCATTGTACCCCATAACACGGCAAGAAAGTCCGAACACTTTTACAGTATAGTTCGGCACCCCGAACTTATAGCATTATATGCATCGGCTCTGAATCATGTCTTTGGTCAATAGTTGGGTTGCCCGGCACCTATGCTTGCTACCTTACATTTCGCTATATCAGCTAGGGAAGTAAAGAGAGAACTACTGCGATTGTGTCCCGGTTCTTCCAGACGAGCGCCCCAGTAGAGAAAGCCGAAACCTGACTGTCATGATGCGACAAGAGCTGGTCAGCTGTTCGAGAGATTTTCAAGTCGCTAGACATTTTTTCCGCTTTATATGAGGAATCGGTTTTTGTCAGATTAGGCGTGTATACCGCCCAAACTTTGGCCTTCCGA
Source organism: Triticum dicoccoides (assembly GCF_002162155.2). Classification (NCBI taxonomy): domain Eukaryota; kingdom Viridiplantae; phylum Streptophyta; class Magnoliopsida; order Poales; family Poaceae; genus Triticum; species Triticum dicoccoides. The sequence goes on along the minus strand of NC_041385.1, from coordinate 862,772,175 downwards.
ACACCAGGGGCTATGCCAAAATTTAAAATTATAGAACTCCTATGGCTAAATGAGGGTGATAAAGCTGTATAGTCTGATTGCCTTGTTCGTTGCGCTAAACACCTCTTTAAAGGACCAAAAATGTGGATAAAGAGTGTTTAGATTTATCCCGAACACCCCTGTACTAGCAACATGGGGGCAGAAGCCGACGACTGACCAACTCTCAGATTTCATAAACGGCCGCACAGGAGGTAAAATTTTAAATAACAAGCATTACATTACGTAAAGAACTCGTTCCACATTACAGGACATGATAAAATAATGCTTTCATGGGAATATGATATCCTTGGCACATTGCTCCGCACAAGGCGGGATCCCTCCATGACACTGTCATAGTACTTCTCGGGCTTGCGATGCTCCTTGCCCTTGGGCGGACCCTCGATCACCAACTTTGTGGCATCCATCTTCGCCAGTGCGTCTTGGCGCAGGCGAAAGCCATCCGCGCACCTTCAATGCAGATCGACCGCTTGATAGCATCAAGCTGAGGGCAGGCGCTAACCAGACGCTTCACCAGTCCGAATTAGCTACTGGGCATGGGCTCGGCAGGCCATAGCCGGACTATTAGGTCCTTCATGGCTAGTTCGGCCGCCTTGTGCAGCTCGACCAACTGTTTTAGTGGGTCGCTAAGGGGCACCAGATATTCTGATCCAAGGTATTGACACTAGAATAGCTTCTCCATAGAGCTCCCTTCTTCGGCTTGAAAGAACTCTGCAGCATCTGATATGCTGCGCGGCAGATCCGCAAACGCTCCTGGCGAACTCCAAATTCGGGTAAGTAAAAGGAACGTTTCCTTCACACACTTGCTTTGCATAATAAAAGCCTTACCCGCCACGATCTTCTGGGCCACCTGGATTTCCTGGACGGCGCTCTGGGCTTCGGCTCGGGCATCTTGCGCTCTCTGGCGGGCCTTGGCAAGTTTGGACTCTTTAGTCTTTGAATTACGCTCCAAGGACTCGTACTTTTTGACGGCGTCCTGGAGCTCTTGCTGGACCTCACTGACCTAGGCCTCCTGCTTCTCGTGTGCGGTGCGTTCCTTAGCCGCTTTGTCCTCGGCCTCGGCCAATGCCTTCTTGAGGCCGCTACTTCGGTCGTGGCCCCTAATAAAGTTCATGACACTTCAGTCAGTATGAACTTTTCATCCTTCCTAAATATAAAGCACCGGTTTGTGCATACCTTGGTCGTTCTCCAGTTGCTTCTTCACGAGGCCGAGTTCTTCCTCAGCCTGCTCCAGATTCCGCGTCAAGCCGGAGACCTCCGCAGTATGAGTGGCAGCGGCTAGCAGCGACGCCTGCTTAGTGACATAGACATGTTATATTAGACTCCTGCGAAAATTATTTTGATCCTCTGTTGGGTTTTTCTTTCCGAACACGGAACAGAGCATCAGGGGCTACTGTCTACAAGGTGATATTCTTTTGCAACAATATTACTTACCTCAAAGCCTGTTAGAAGGCTAATGCAGGTTTCAGTCAGTCCGTTTTTGGGGGATTAGACTTTCTCAATCACAGTACTCATAAGAGTGCGGTGTTCTTCCATAATAGAAGCGCCTTGTAGCACTTATAGCAATCTATCCGGTGCCTCTGGATGGACAGAGGTCACTGGTGGAGGCGCCTTGCCCCCCTCGTTCGGGAGAGGCTGCCTGCCCGAACCTGGAGCCACTTGGGTCTCCGGAGCTGTATCCGACTGAGGGCCGATCTGGACGCGGCCCCCATCGTCGGGGTCTGTAGGAGACCTTCCCCCCATGTGCTCGGCAACCGGGCTTTTTCCGCCGGCATCACCGGAACAGCCTCCCCTTGGCCCGGTATCCTTCGATACAATAGCTCGGTGTTGTCCGTGGCCTTATGGGAGGTGGCTGTTGGAAGGGCCCCGTTGTTCATCACCGATGGGTCCAGCGACCCCTTCGAAGAGGAGGGTAGCTCGATGTTGGACTGGGCCGGACTACAGATGCATGGGCTTACACATTAAAAAATGATAAAGTGAAAAAACAGAAATATTACCATGTCCGGATACTTACGATTTTGCCAGGGGCTTGACCCTGGGCCCCCACTCCTCGCTGATGAGTGGCTGCGGCAGAGTAGTTCGGAAGGGAAATCTTTCCCTTCTTGGGCGTATCGGCCTCCCCATGTGTGGAGGCCTTCCTTTTCTTTTCCCCCCAGTGGGGGGAGGGGGACGGGTTTCCTCTTCTTCCTCATCGTCTTCGGCAGAGGAGTGCGTCTTGACATTTTCGGACGTCATGTCCGAAACACCCTTGCATCGGAGACCACCTATGGTCCCCTTGGCCGCCTTCTTGGCTTTCTTCTCCGGCACCTCATAAGGCGCCGGAAACAACATCTTCGTCAGAAGAGGCGTTTCTAGATCTTCGGGCAGTGGAGCCGGACATTCGATCTGCTCCGCTATCGTTACCCAGGCCTGAGAGATTGGCAGGGAGGCTTAGGTTCCTCCCGCAGATATGCCGGCAAAAGATATACCTTGCAAACATAAAAGAACTTACCGTATTAGCCCGACGTTTTGCGCTGAGCCCGCGATCTTCAGACATGGGCGGTGGTATCTCGCCGGCCTTAAAAAGCACCTTCCAGATGTCTTCGTGTGTCATATCGAAGAGCTCCAGCAGCATCTGGTGCTTGGCCGAGTCGAACTCCCACAAATTACAAGTCCGGCTCTGGCACGGAAGAATCCGACGGAAGAGCATGACTTGGACCACGTTGACAAGCTTGATTTTCTTGTCAATCATGTTCTGGACACATGTATGGAGCCCAGTCACTTCTTCCGCTGAGCCCCAGGCTAAACCCTTCTCTTGCCAGGAGGTGAGCCGCATGGGGACTCCGGATCGGAATTCGGGGGTCGTGGCCCAGTTGGCGCTGTGCGGCTCGGTCATGTAGAACCACCTTGATTGCCACCCGTTTACAGTGTCCACAAAGGAGCCTTCGATCCAGGTGACATTGGGCATCTTGCCCACCATGGCACCTCCGCACTCTGCTTATTGGCCGCTCACCACCTTTGGCTTCACATTGAAGGTCTTCAGCCATAGGCCGAAGTGAGGTGGGATGCGGAGGAAGGCCTCACACACGACAATGAATGCCGAGATGTTGAGGATGGAGTTGGGGGCCAAGTCGTGGAAGTCCAACCCGTAGTAGAACATCAGTCCGCAGACGAATGGGTGGAGGGGGAATCCCAGCCCGCGGACAAAGTGGGAGAGAAACACCACCTTTCTTGGGGCTCTGGGGTAGGGATAATCTGCCCCTTGGCCGAAAGCCGATGAGCGATGTCTTTGGACAAGTACCCGGCCTCCCAGACCTTCTTGATGTCCTCCTTGATGGAGGAGGCCATCCACTTGCCTCCGGATCCAGATTCGGACATGATTGGAGTGCTTTTTGGGCGGAAGAGATGGGTGCTTGTGCGTTGGAGCTCGAGAATGAATGAGCAGAGGAAGAAGATGGCGTGGGTGATAGAGGGGAATCCCTATCCCTTTATAAAGGCAGTAAAAATCATGTGCCTCCCCGCTCGCCCTAAAACTCGCTTATTTCCCAAGCGCCGTGCTGATGGCACGGTTAGGTTACCCATGCAAGCATTGATGAGAATCCCATGATAGAGGGCACGATCTCTGCTTCAACAAGACGTGCCAATGAAACCGCGCCTCGAAATACGAAGGGGCGGGATAAAAACGGTTCAAATAAGGACCGGGTCGTGGCGTGATGTCATGCTAGGAGTTGTCAGCAGATTGGACTCGTGGTATATTATACTCTGTACCGTGGTATGTGGAATTTGTTTTGTAGATCCAGACACGATTCTTATGTTCAAGATCTACTTTGAAGTATTTGGAAAAGGAACCCGCCTTGCAATGCCGAAGACAATCTATGCGCCGGACTCATCGTCATTGAAGCCTGGTTCAGGGGCTACTGACGGAGTCCTGGATTAAGGGGTCCTCGGACAGCTGGACTATATGCATATGCCGGGCTATTGGACAATGAAGATACAAGATAAAAGACTTCGTTCCGTGTCCTGATGGAACTCTCCTTTGCGTGGAAGGCAAGCTTGGCGGTTAGTATATGAAGATTCCTTTCTCTGTAACCGACTCTGTATAACCCTAGCCCCCTCCGATGTCTATATAAACCGAAGGGTTTAGTCCGTAGGACAACAACAATCATAACCATAGGCTAGCTTCTAGGGTTTAGCCTCTATGATCTCGTTGTAGATCAACTCTTGTAATACTCATATCATCAAGATCAATCAAGCAGGAAGTAGGGTATTACCTCCATCGAGAGGGCTCGAACCTGGGTAAACGTTGTGTCCCCCGCCTCCTGTTACCATTAGCCTTAGACGCACAGTTCGGGACCCCCTACCCGAGATCCGCCGGTTTTGACACCGACGGTAGGGCCGCAGCCTGACAACAACCTGCCACCACCTCTTTACTACCAGTTCGTGGCACAAACCGGTATTAAAGGTTCGCCACGAACCGGTACTAATGAGAGCCGCCCACCTAGCCATTGGAACCGGCACTAATGGTCACATTAGTGCCCGTTCTATTACAAACCGGGACTAAAGAGTTGAAAATAAGGCCCTTTTTCTACTAGTGCAACTATTCGCTTGTGCTTCATATTCCGAACTTCCCGCATTACCTTCTAGCCAATCCTCTCTCCTTCTCTTTGTGTCAACTAACATGCGATAAGTTGATCTCCTTATGAGCATACCATTCTTCCCAAAATTCCACGCCCAGAAATCGTCCATCCGCCGAATGCAAATAGGGATACTCAGGATCGTAATCTTGTCCATCGCCAAAAAGGTTTGATCAATGATCTCCGTCCTCCAAGTAGCACTTGAATTATCTATGAGTTCACTTACGATCGTGAGTGGGTTAGCAGACAAACAAGTAATAGGTCTCATTGTTGTGTTCCATATTAACCAGTTATCAGCCCAGATTTTTGTTGTTGTTCCATCACCTATTCTCCTTATCAATCCTTGGCACATGACCTCCCTCCCTTCCATGATAGCACACCAGACCTGCGATGGTCGGCTGCCTAGCTCAGCTGAAAGTATCGTTCCCCTCGGGTAGTATACCCGGCGTGCTTCCTGGGAACCTTTGTTTTGTTTAGCTATTTCTTGCAAGTTAACGTGCAAGGAGAACTGGGGAAAGCTCGTCTATGACTCATATTGTCATGCTGATAGCATATTCATAAACTCTTGCATGTGTATTGTCTGTGATAAGTGACTACTGTCTAGTCAAATAATGTAAAATGAGTTCTAGTAAAAAAAATATTATGTTGACCTGCTTGTGATATTATATCTGATTTTATATTGAAGTTGATAATCTTATACTGCATCTGGTCCTAAATGTAACTGTATTATGATTGGACAAACTGTCATCGGAGGCATCTCTCCATTAGTTAGGTTTAGTTGATATAGATCTATTTTGTATTGCTTCTGGGTACATACACACTTTGCCTCTGTAGCATTGTAGAGAGCAAAGGATTCAACAGCTTCAACCAAGGGAGGCAAGCTAAATAATCATTCAAATCCCATTGATAATAGGCATCACACCCAGGTAAAAAAGCAATAAGACCAATAGATTGTTCAAAATTTGCAGTTGGTGATTTTATATTGGAATGATTTGTGAATAATATCCACGAAGTAACACTTCCAATAGAAGTATGGTGGGTGATGCTAATAAAGAAAACGAAATGCATGGTGGGATTTGACCTGAAGAAATTGGTGGTGGTGGTGTAGTCGTTAGCATCGTGCATTCGTAGTAGGTGATAGGGTGGGACTATGTCGACAATAAGGCACTAAGAAAAAAGCCAACGAAGTTGCCAATGGCAGCATGTTATTGATGTCTTAGTGGCACTAGCAGTGATCTCTATATTAATATTGATGTCCTTCTTTAAAGATGCAAGGGATACGGGATTGGCTCCTACCAGAGAACCACATACGAGCAATTCAAGAAGAATTTGCGTGATTTTTTCTTAGGGAGGTCATATCTGAAAAAAAGGAGAATACCATTATTGCAACTAATGCCTGCATGTAATACCTACAAATTGCAGGTCAAATTGTATACAACAAATTGTGTGTGTGTGTGTGTGTGTGTGTGTGTGTGTGTGTGTGTGTGTGTATGCATGGTCGTACGCGAAATTATATGATATATGTATGGTCGTATGAGAAATTATATTATATATGCATAACGTGTATAGTATGTAGCAGCGTAAAATATGTTTGATGTGAAAAAGAATTGAATGAAAACACAAAATGAAAAGGAAAAATAAACCATAAACCCCGAAAACCCTAAACCCCTAAACCCCTAACCCCCTAAATCTTTAGTCCTGGTAGGTCTCACCAACCGGGACAAAACGTCCCCCAACCCCTGGCGCTAGCTCTCTAACACGTGGAGGGGCTTTAGTCCCGGTTGGTGTCACCAACCAAGACTAAAGGTCCCCCAGCCCCCGACGCGCGCTCGCGGCCACGTGGAGGGACTTTAATCCCGAGATGTGGCCAACCGAGATTAAAGGATGGGGGCCTTTAGTCTCGATTTATTTGTCCCGGTTTGTAACCCGGGACTAGAGGCCTTTCCCAATAGGGACTAAATCCTGTTTCTCTAGCACACAGGCAATCAAGGCGGGGATGAAGATGTGTTTGCGGCCAGCGGCGTGGAAGTACGTGGCATCTTGCCTTCGGAGCTTGTATCACCGTAGGGCTAGAGCGGAGCTGTGCATGCGACCAACGTGGCTGATGCACGAGGCAACATCTTCCACCTCGATCCCGTGGGCAGCGTGTTGGGGCGCGCACCGGAGTAGCCGTACCAAGGTCGCAAAGGACCAGAACCACCTCGCCGGAAGCCACCACGCCCACGTCTCCTCCTGCTCGACAAAATGCCTAGCTGATCTAAAATGATACGGAAGATGAAGTTTCACTAGAGATTCCCACGTGGACCCGGCCCCGATCAAAACTATCCAAAGCTATATGACGAACTAAACTTATCCGGTTTGAGAAGTTAAGGGTCCAGGGTTAATGGAGTTAAAAGTTGAGGGATCATTTCTATACTTCTGAAAGAATTGAATGACCAAAAACAAACTTTCTCCATATAAAATTGTAGTGCCTGAATATTGTGTTGTTGTGTTGTATTGATCTGACCCTCATACAAGGTACATATAAAAGTACCCCGCAAAAAAAGGTACATATAAAAGTACATTGTGGTGTAGAGACTTGGAGTACAAGAAAAGACATTGCATGTTTTAACTAATTCTATCTCTATCTGTTTATCTCGAACTCAACCCCAAGCTCTTCCTTGATCTAATTGTAACCCACATGAACCCAATGCTTGTCCATTACCAGAAATGCTACCGAAAGAAAGAAAAACCAGATTGGAACTAACACATCAAAGAAGGAAATTATGTGCAAAATATAATAGGGACAATAAAACTACAACAACAGTGAGTGAGATAGATGTTCGAACATAACCGGATAACTCCAAGGCCATACATGGGAAACACCCTACCAGAATTCTCCTATTTGACGTGCACGTTCCTGTTTACCGATTGCATTTGCACAGGCACCGAGTGCTGTGAAGAAAACTCAAGGCAAAAATATCAAAGTCCCAAACATTCCACCAGGCACTAGCCAAAGACAAAGCACACGGCAAAGTCCAAACTTACGCCCCTTCCTGCCAGAAATAACTATTTTAATTTGTTACGTGAAGGTCCAGTTTGCCGAGTGTTTTTTCTGTCCAATAATGCTAGACCTACGTAATCCACCTATACTCAAACACAACAGTACGACCCATGGAAAACGAGATAATAATAAAGGATGATAGAGTCATACAATAGTTCGTCAATGAGCTTCACCCATCTCACAACTCAAACAGAACACAGCTTAGTGATTGCATGCAGCAGAACACAAGATTAGAGGGCACATCCAGAACTTAGGACCAATTTGTGAGACACTCAAGTGGATCACTTTTGTAAGGAAGGTCATCCACGCAGTAATTGAGGAGCATCTGAACAATGCTGAAAGGACGGATCCGACTTGATATGGCTTCACGATCAAACGCGCATGCGAAACTCTCTACCTTGCCCTTGCTGAGATCATACCTGTTGATCCTGTCATCAAATTTACCTGGACCATCGCGATAGTAATAGTATATACAGTTGCTCTCTACAGGCAGCTGCTTGGACCGCATGTTATCTGCATCAACAGATAGACACCTTGGTGCGACCTGGGAGGGAATGTTATCTGCTTGGACCGCACTTCTTCTGGAGGATCCTTGCACTGCGTTTGGAAGATTCGTCGACCCGAAGGCGAGGCAGCCCTTTATCACGAGGAATCAACAACTCATGACTTTGCTTGACTTTGCATGAGTATTTTATTTTCTTTTTTTTTGCCTGTAATAGTTTTGTCAATTATACTTCTAGTTGTGGATTTACATTATGATTTTATATACATAAAAAGCCTATTTAAAATTTTGTAAAACTCTGAAAAAAAATCTACGGAAAAATATATCTATTCCACAAGAATGTGTTAAATTTCGTCGAAAAATGTTGTGATTTGTAGGTTGTTCGATAAAAAATATCACCCAATAACAAAGATAAATTGGCCGTTTAATGCTGTGAAATTTTGCATATACGTAGTATACATGTGCCGGTGTGTTCACAAATAAATTTGGAATTTTACCTGCTCCAAAGAATTAAAATTTGGAAACGAGCTAACTGCCTCTGTTGGCATTTTTAGTGGCAATGTGGGACTAAAAGTACAGAGAAAGAGAAAGCCTCCCTGAGGATGTTGTGTGCACGTACAGGAAAAAGAAAAAGGACGAGCGCATGTACGTGAAGATGGCTCGGTGTGTTGGGCCGAAAAGGACAAGAGAATAAAAAAAAACAAAAGCCTCCCGGAGGATGCTCTTCACCGGCGAGGTGTAAAAAAATGGGCTGCCCTAACTCTGGCCCTGATTAACAGTGTTCCAGATGAATAGCCTTTACTGGGTTTTTTTTTTGTAATTCACAGATAGGGTTTTTCGGTCCCGAACAAATATAAATGATTTTTAAAAATACCATAAACCTTACAAAAATACCACGACACATATGGAGTCGTGTGAGCTTTTTATTGTGGAAAATATTTTTTCTTAAATTCCTATTAATTTTTATAAAACAATTCTTTCAATCATAAATATTCCCAGAATTATTTATTGTCCAAAATATTTGTATGAAGTCCAAAAAAATATTAAAAATTCCCTAATTACTTTAAAATTGAATAATTCATATTATCTTCTCTGCTTTGTTTTCTTTTTTATTGTGAATTGTTTCAATAATTCAAAATCCAAATAAACTTTCAAATAGAACCAAAATCAAATGAGGAATCTTGGTAAAGCCATATTATTCTCTCTCTATTAAAAATTTTAAATAAGGGAAATTAATTTGATGCCCCTAATTTTGTTTCAGTAGGCAGCCTTAAGCCTAGTTTCCAAAACAAAACCTTGCTTCTGCCGAAGCCACTCTGCCCATCTTATGATTTTGCCATTTGACCGTTTCAGTATCACTTTCAAAACTTCATAAAATACTTATACGAACTCGGAAAAATGCAAATAAGATATTAAAATGTTTAGAAAAATATCACGTACATGTTCATGTTATTTGCATTCATGACCACTACAAGAAATATGTCAACTAGTGAACTCCACTATTGGTCACTGAAAGGTCATAGTTTTTCATTTGTGACCAAAAACATAAGGTCAAAAGCTGGGGGTCGTTAATTGACTATAGCGACCTTCTCTGTGAGAAGGTCGTAGACGTTTACGACCAAAATATTCCTACTGTGGCGTTTTGGTCACTAGCAACCTCCCTAGGCCACGTAGGCATCCAGCGTGGCAAGCTAATGTGGCATAAGATTCAGCCCGGTCCAATTCAGTTTTCTGCATGGGCCTAGCCCAACAATTCGGCCTTTTTATGATTTTTTTCCTGAATGTTTTTGGGCCTGTTCTATCATGGGCATTTACCTTTGGGCCTGTTCTATCATGGGCATTTACCTTTCCACATAGTCCGTTTCCAATCCCTCAAAAAAAACATAGTCCGTTTCCTTTTCGTTTCTATTTTCTATTTGAGTCGAGGCCTGCTTATAGTTATTCTGAATAGCTTTCCAGCTCAGGTTATTTTGGGCCATGGCATCTTAATAGTACAAGTATATTTGGGACGTGGCCACTATCAGGTCCAGTAAGAACATTTTTTTGGAGAATTTACTGTTCAAGTAAAATGTACACAACACATTACAGGAAAATAGCACATACACCAGCAGGTAAAATTTCATTACACTCCTACTACAGCTCACTACAACATAGACAGTACATGATACTTCATCCTTCAATTTTTTTACCAAGCACTAGACAAGTACATCTCACTTAAAATAAACAGTATTGTTCTCGGAAGCAAAACACGCTACCACACGCCATGGTGCGCCATATTACTCGATCTGGCCTCAAGGAACTAGCAGCGCTGCTTGCTCCTTTGGCTGAGAGCTCCTTGCTGTAGAGGATGGCTGAAACTCGGATGCAAAGCTCCCTGCACATGACATATTGTGTCAATTCTTGCAGCAACAAAAAGAGCGCACCTACCATAGAACTTGCACAGTAATGTATCAACCACAAACAAAAACAAACGAGAGGGGGAGGAGTTTATACCTGATCTTCTTGAGCCTCTCCCCAAGCAAAAGCATCATCCAAGGTAATCGTCTAAACAAGAACACTCCTTAAGATTCTCGAAATGGACCAACACAGTAGTAGTGAAGCTATGCGGGGATCTTTGTGAAGCAGTTTATCGCTTCTTGGAGACACCAACAGTCTTCCCTCTCCTGCCGGTAGTCTTGGTGTGCTGACCACGGATACACACGCCCCAGTAGTGATGCAGACCATGATGGTTCCTGGGAAAGAGAGCAATGTTTCAAGCATAAGTGATGGCTCATACATCTATGCACTAAGGAAAAATGCTACTGCAACAGTGAAGTTTTAAGGAATCAGGCATCAGCATACATCTATTGGAAACAAAGCATTGATATACAAATCAGCAGGGTCACATACAAGGTACACTAGAAGGGTATACATGAATACATTGACAATCATCAATACCAGATTGCAAGACATAACAATTATGTACCTAAGCAAGTCGACAAGGGCATAGGGCAGGATATAAAATCTGGATACAAGTAATAGAAAAACTACTATGTAAATACTATAGTGGCATTACTACTAGGACATCAAAAAAATACTATGTAAATATTACAGTGGCCAAATGGGTGGTGGATTAACACCAACAATGTGCATCGCATAGAAGAATTAAGATAGCTAAAAATATGATGATTACTGCAGGTTATCAAGAATTCAGTATTGTACCCATAAGTGATGTCACTATAATAATTAGAGGCAGATAGCGATTGAGTAGTATAGAGGAATTATAAAAAGGGATACACATCCTTAAGTTACTTTCTCAAACTAAATTATATAGATATAGAAATATAATATAGAACATACAGTTTACTATCAAAGCAACCAGAACCTTGTAAAAGTTTTTGTTCATGCAGGAATTGGCATACATATCCGTACATGCAGGCTTATATAGTACCGCTAGAACAAAATACATAACACACAGTTTGCACACATGCCAAGGCAAAGGGGAGCATTGCTTCATTGCTTGATAGTTGATATATATGCATTCAAAAGAGCAGAAGAATAGCCAGTCTAAGTGAGCTAGCCAAATATAGGTGCAGTGCAGTAGTCATCATTGCATTATAAAATAAGCCAGTAGTCAATTGGCTAAAAAAGTGGAAGTAGCTCAAAAACAACCAGAACATCTGTCCAGGTGACCCGTCCGGAGTAGCGCGTAGTAGAGCACCTGCACCCTGCATTCCACACACATACGAATCAGTCAACGAGTCCATCAACAAGAAAGGGGTCGAGATTTCAATGTGGGGAGGAAGCAGCTGACCGTCCAAAGAAGACAGGCCAGTTATAGATGCAGAGTTAGGCACACTCGATTGTCGACGCCATCGCTGCTGCCGCTGCCCGGATCGGGGTGTCATGGAGGAAGCGATCTGAAGCATAAAAACTAAGCAAAATTAAAAGCATCAATCGCTAGAAGCATGTAGGCAATAGTACTGGATAACATTCTATTTTGAGACAGAGGGAGTATTACATAGTTCATCAAACCCATGTCAAATTAATCTAAAAAATGAATTACTAAACCTGCCTGACTAAATCAAACTCAAACCAATGCATCAATCGACACTAGCAGTAGTACACTGAAGAAATCGACACTGAACGGAGGCAATTAATATGTACAGCTAGCACCCATTTGCCTATATTCTGCACTTGAATTCAAACCAATCACTCTATTCCAGAGGTGACTGATTTATCCATGTTCGCTAAAATTCCTTTTTGATTTGCATCCACAAGAGAAAGCAGTAGCATTTCAGTTTTCAGCACTAGAGATCTCTCAGAATGGGAACCACAAACCGTACATAACAAGGGAAACTGAAAAACAAGTCACAGCCCACAATCTCTAAAACAACAAAGACTAAAGGATGGCATTACCAACCTCTGAAATTAAACTCGCAGGCGCACAAGTAAGCACGATTTCCGCACAAGGCCCCTAACAGCTACCATGGCGGAGGTTCAAGGAGGCTAGGCCTCGCCGGCTTCTCCGCGAAAAAACAGAGGGTGCGTAGAGAGTTGGACAAACACGCATCAAGTACCCTCAGGCTGGCCACGACACAGCTCTCCGACCAAAGTCATGCAACCTAGGCGACATCGACGGACGAGATCTAGCGCCCTAACACCACAACCGCAACGGAACGCGCCGATCCGGGGCCCGAGCAAGCATGTGGGGCGAAGAAATTTTCTATCGACACGGCACCAAATCGGGGAGGATTCAGGGGAGGGGCGGTCGGAATGGGGGGTCACCTCGATGTCGTGCTCCTCGAGCTGGGCGCGGAGCAGCTCCGAGGCACGCGCCGTGATGCTCCTGCCATGGGCCGGGCGCGCGAGGACGGTCGGGCTCCTCCCGCTTCTCCTCTAGAGGCCTCCATCGTGCGCTGCTCCCACGCGATCCCTGCATGTCACCCAAGGAGAGGAGAGGAGCGCATATGTTAGGAACCGCAGGAGAGGGAGGGGAGGCGCGGAGTGTCGTGCACGTACGTGGTTATGGCGGGGCACGCCGCCATCCTGGCCGTGGACTGCCTGCCTGTGGTCGCCGGGCCGGCGAGACGAGGCGCCGCGCGACAAAATCGCAAGGACGGAGTGGTTGGTTGGCTCGGAGTGGATAAGGCTAGGGGAGAATGGGAGGGAGGGAGGAGCTCGATCTCGTCTATGGTGAGAG
>NC_041385.1:862753024-862758525 GCF_002162155.2 Triticum dicoccoides | reverse complement strand
CAGCGGCGCTTGGGGGGTGGGGGTCGAGCTCCGCCGGAGGAAGGTGGCCGACGCGCGCGAGAATGGAGATGGAGGCCGCGGGCTCTGACTTGGATTGGATCTGGGCGGCGGCGGCGATTGGGAGAAGGGGGCTAGGGTTTCGTGGGTGGACGAGGATGAGAGGGATACGCGGTGATTCAGGAGGGGGTGAGAGCGACGAGGGGGGTGTGGGCTGCCGTTGGATCCGGGCGCATCCGACGGTGCTTAAGCCATGATCCGCGTGAGCTGATTTTAGACCAATCAGAATAGAGTATCCCCTTTGATGATGTTAAGACCATTTAAATTGGTCATAGTCGATTGAAAATAAGTTTTTGAATCATGTCTGTTATTTGACTACCTAAGAAATTTATAAAAATATGGAAATAAAAAACCTTCGCGTTGTGTCACCAAGTGTGAACTACTTTTCAGTAAAAATAACAAACTTTGAATATTGTTAATATCATTAAAAAAAGTGTTCTAAGATATGAGTTTTTTGTAAGAGAATCATTTTTCGAGTGTCCAAAATGATATTTTTATAAAGAACCTAGCAAATATTTGTTGCAAATTTGGAGCACATCAATTTTATAATTCACAATCATAGCACATGTGGAGCACATCAAATACTTTTTCAAGCTTATGTAGTTGTGTTTTTCTATTTGTTTCTCTTGTGTTTTTTGCACATGGGTGCATTTTGGAATGGCATAGTTCGTTCAAATTATCTCATATTGTGCACAAGGGTGCATATTGGAATGGCAAACAATGTTGCCTAAGGAAGTTTTCATTCTCTTTGGACAAAAAACCATTTTTTATTTTTCGAGTGTCCAAAAGGAGGTTTTTTTGTGAAGGACCTCCCAAATAATTGTTGCAAAATTGGACCAAATAATTTTTATAAAATACTAGGACATATTTAATGCACAATTGACCAAATGGTTGGGTTTGAAAAGTTTTGATCCACCTCTCGTTAAAAAGACAAATTTCCGCCGATTCAGTTGGAAGCGGGTCAAATTTGAACTGCAGCTGCCTCATAGTTTGCTATTTATTTTTTCCAAAAATCATTTGTAGGTACATAATTATCTATTTAATCAGAGAAACACCAAAAAAATTCCAAGTTTCAACCATTAGCTAGGAACGGTCATTCCCGCCGTTTTGATCGCATTTTGAAACGGGCATAAAAAATTCAAAAAAAATCAAAAATTTGGGAAACCTTTGCATTGTGTCATTATATGTGGCCAAGTTTCCAGGAAAAATAACAAACTTGTAATACGACAATTATTTTAAAAAAGTGTTCTCAGAAATGAGCTATCATTTGTGAAGATTCATGGCTTTCAAGCCAAATGATCAATCTTATGGCCACATTCGTGGCATAGTTTGTTCAAATGATCTCATATTGTGCACAAGGGTGCATATTGGAATGGCAAACAATGTTGCCTAAGGAAGTTTTCATTTTCTTTGGACGACAAAACCATTTTTCATTTTTCGAGTGCCCTAAAGGAGGTTTTTTTGTGAAGGACCTCCCAAATAATTGTCGCAAAATTGGACCAAATCATTTTTGTAAAATACTAGGCCATATATAATGCACAATTGACAAAATGGTTGGGTGAAAAAAGTTTTGATCTACCTCTGGTGAAAAAGTCAAATTGTCGTCGATTCAGTTAGAAACGGGTCAAATTTGAACTGTAGCTGCTTCATAGTTTGCTCTTTATTTTTTCCAAAAATCATTTCTGGGTACAGAAGTATCTATTTAATCATAGAAACAGCAAAAAAATTCCAAGATTCAACCACTAGCTAGGAATGGTCAAGCCCGCCGTTTTGACCGCATTTTGAAACGGGCATAAAAAATTCCAAAAAAAATCCAAAAATTGGGAAACCTTCGCATTGTGTCATTATATGTGACCAAGTTTCCAGGAAAATAACATAGTTGTAATACGGTAATTATTTTAAAAAAGTGTTCTCAGAAAGGAGCTATCAAGCGTGAAGATTCACGGCTTTCAAGCCAAATGATCAATCTTATGGCGACATTCATGGCATAGTTTGTTCAAATGATCTCATATTGTGCACAAGGGTGCATCTTGGAATTCCAAACAATGTTGCCTAAGGAAGTTTTCATTTTCTTTGTACGGAAAATTCATTTTTCATTTTCCGAGTGCCCAAAAGGAGGTTTTTTGTGAAGGAACTACCAAATAATTGTTGCAAAATTGTACCAAATCAATTTTATAAAATACTAGGCCATATATAATGCACAATTTACAAAATGGTTGGGTGAAAAAAGTTTTGATCTACCTCTGGTGAAAAAGACAAATTGCCGTCGATTCAGATGGAAACGGGTCAAATTTGAACTGTAGCTGCCTCATAGTTTGCTCTTTATTTTTTCCAAAAATCATTTCTAGGTACATAAGTATCTATTTAATCATGGAAACACCAAATAAATTCCAAGATTCAACCACTAGCTAGGAACGGTCAAGCCCGCCGTTTTGACCGCATTTTGAAACGGGCATAAAAAATTCAAAACAAATCAAAAAATTGGAAAACCTTCGCATTGTGTCATTATATGTGACCAAGTTTCCAGGAAAAATAATAAACTTGTAATACGGTAATTATTTTAAAAAGTGTTCTCAGAAAGGAGCTATCAAGCGTGAAGATTCATGGCTTTCAAGCCAAATGATCAATCTTATGGCCACATTCATGGCATAGTTTGTTCAAATGATCTCATATTGTGCACGAGGGTGCATCTTGGAATTCCAAACAATGTTTCCTAAGGAAGTTTTCATTTTCTTTGCACGGAAAGTTCATTTTTCATTTTCCGAGTGCCCAAAAGGAGGTTTTTTTGTGAAGGAACTACCAAATAATTGTTGCAAAATTGTACCTAATCAATTTTATAAAATACTAGGCCATATATAATGCACAATTGACAAAATAGTTGGGTGTCAAATTTTTTGATCCACCTCTGGTGAAAAAGACAAATTCCCGTCGATTCAGTTGGAAGCGGGTCAAATTTGAACTGCAGCTGCCTCATAGTTTGCTCTTTATTTTTTCCAAAAATCATTTCTAGGTAAATAAGTATCTATTTAATCAGAAATACATGGTTTGATGGCGAGACATCGAGGTTTGGACCGTGGCCGAGGGCCCCAACTCTAGAGCGCGTAAGCTCGCATGCCCGCCACGTGGTCACCGCGTGACCGTGGTGTTGCCATGTGTTCTGGGCGGCCTAGGCATGTCTAGTGGGTTGGGCACTCCCCAGGTAGGTGCTAGGAAGAAAATCACAACATAAGATTCTCACGAGGAGACCGATCGATGCTCAAACATGAATTAGCAGCCAAGTGTTCGATTTGCGGTACGGGAAATGCACATGGCTAATGGGCGTGAGTTTTGGCTGAGGATGATCAGTTACTAAGAAGACCGTCTTCACAAATTTTCACCTCAAAAGGAGGAGCCTAGGTGGTACTTGCTTTACAAACTACCACACTGGACATAAATACGAATGTTGAAGCTGGGCTCAAAATAATGAATGGATTGAGCTGGCATTTGGTGGAGGATGGTTATTTGGGCATAGGAAAGCACTGTAGAAAATGGATACCATTTGGACATGCCAAAGTGGTACTTCCTTCACAAAGTGCTGCTCTGATCAGAATAGGAAAATGAATATTTTTGAATTATTTTTGAACTAGGCAAGGAAGGTTTTTACATATTTGACGAAGACATGACCCAAAGAATTTATGAGATTTCTTTGGGAATTTTGGGAATAACAGAAATATAGGTTGCTTCACAACCTAGGGCAAAAACCGCCACATGGACATGACACATAGGCAAAACTGATGAGATGGCGCCTAGTCATCACAACCCACCACAATCTACAAGGCTATGACCATCTATATTGGTCATTAACAACTAGAAATAAGGCAGTGGACTAGCACTTTTTGCTTTGTGACCTTTTCGTGTAAGGAAATTACGACCTTTCTGACCAAAATGGTCGCAATGGTTTAGGGTTTGGAGCCCCTCGAACAGCTTTTGACCAATTGGTCTGAAATGGTCATAGATCTATGACCAATTCTTTCAGGGTCACTGACAAAAGGTCACTAGTTGACATATTTCTTGTAGTGGACAAAAATTTGGAAAGTCCCCACATAGATTGAGCTCCTCTAACCTCAACAAGAATAGTAAAATCTGAAACTACCGCGCTATATGGTGAACCACCCGGAACATTCATGAGAAGCTATGGAGATCTGCAGCACGTGCTCACGCAACATGTGTGTTCACATGATGTCGTAGTCAGTTACCCGATTTCTTTTCTCTAATAGTACAAGCCTGTCATCTACGTGATTAAATCATGGCTGTTGCACAACACACGTGGTTCATGTTTAAACTAAAGTAGTCACAACCCTCATGGCGCTAATTAGTTACATTGCACATACTTTTCGACCCTCAAAAAGGAACATTTTTTTCTGTTATATTTACAAAAAGAGATATTCGTAATCTCAGATGTTATTATGGACTATCCAAATGTTAATTTACTACTCCCTCCGTCCGAAAATACTTGTCATCAACTTTATAAATTCGTGGTATTGTTACATGCATTTAAGTAATAATAAAACATGTATTAAGGTGTAACGAAATCACCATATCTTTGAAAAGAAAACATCTCCATAGGTTTAGTTTTCTTATATATGTTTATGTATGATAGTTGATGTGCAAAGCACGTGCAATTTACTAGTTTTGAACAACAAGACAATATTATCAAGTTCAGATGACACGAGTCGATTCTTTGGTTATACATTTTGTTCTATAATTCCTCTAGCTAATTCATTTTTATGAAAGTTAAAACAACGGATCCGAGGAGGTACCTTTTGTAGATGAAGAAGAAGAGGTAGTACGCACATGTTGCATATACTGCCCTATCTTCTCGTGACCCCAATATCATAGATCGGTCAGACATTGATTCCTCCATAGGATTATATTGCTCTATCTTTCTGTTTGCCAGTTTTGTTCTCTTCTATAAACCCTTAAGGTGATGATAATGATGCACCGATACTTGGTGGGCTCAAACCATGAGCGAGAGTGGCGCTAGTCACACTTACAGAAGGTAATGGTAGCAACTATGAGGGAAAAACACACGTGGTGATTATATATGCTTATCAAATAACTATCAAGGTTCAATGCTCATACGGCCATGTATGATCTTAGAAAATAATCTAGCTGTACAAATGTGCAACTATCGTTTGCATCGGACATCTTATCAGTTGATCAACGTCCGTGCTAATCTTGGCCGACCGCATGTGGTACGAATTCAGGTGTGTAACCTTGACGTTTCACTCACCGTGATCGAACACGTAGATACGCGCCTTGTTGCCGACGGCTTTTCTCGGGTACACTCTAGAAATGATGCTCATTCTGTCATGGGCTCTGAAGCTCTCCACTATAGAGTGGTCGATCTGCATAGAATGCATCATTGAGCATCGATTGTTAGTTAGTGCGGGGACATCGATCAT
>NC_041385.1:862748309-862752862 GCF_002162155.2 Triticum dicoccoides | reverse complement strand
TCAATGGCTAGGTCGGCCATCGTCGCGAATGCACTCGACGTTGTCCTGTGTCGGTGACGAGAGCCCAAGGACCTCGAAGTAGTCCCTGCCCTTGATGAGCATGTCTATGATTTTGACGTGGTTGCCGCGAAGGGACTCGACCTCGGTGACCGGCCGCATGATCTGCTTGATGTACGGTGCAAGCAAGATCTTCCTGGGAATGGACTAGATGCCGACCCAGCGATGTATTATATGTCTATCGACTCTGCTAGATCGACTAAGACCATTGTAACATTTTTGGAAGTCAATGTGACACTCTATTGCATGCAACTAGACAATCCTTGAGATGTCATTGGTGTTTTACAGATTGCATCCTTCAGATTGCTGAGTTAGGTACTCTCATATTATATAGTTTTACCAAGACATGGAAATTTATTGATTTTGGATATGGGTTCGTCGTTAAAGTGTAACTTACATAAATTGTTATAGACTCGTTCTGTCCCATATTAGTAGTTACTGAAACGAATGTATCTAGACGTATTTCAGTGCTAGATACATCAATTGATTTGAGTTTAAGATTGTAATGCACGTGCACTGTTACAAGTTGGAGTTAGTATGGACGAGGGGCCGCGGGGAAAAGGCTAGACGCTTACCGTGCAAGGGCTTGCAATGTGTTGTTCACATGCAAAGAGGAAAGACTTGAGATTAGTTGGTGAAAAAAAACAAAGCGTGCAAGTGGTAGTACGTGGCTTGTGCTTGGGATGCAACGGGATTAAAGGGCAGCTGGAAGTTACGAAGACGCGTGCTTGGTGTACTCATGGAGGTTACGAAGAATACAAATTTCCTTTTGAATGTGTTTCTGCTTGCACTGTTGCACATGACGTTCCATCGGAGATTGGCTACATGCACATAAGGTTCGAAGGATCCTGGAATATGCATCGTTCAGGATCATGGATACATAGTGTATCGAAGCAATGCATGTGAAGTACCGGGCGGATATGGTGCAGGGTGAAGTATGATTGTAGTCCATAAGTTCGCTGGATAGACATATAAGTTGGACATCCTGTCTAGCGGATTGACATAGATGCCAATCGGTATAGCAGGCGGCAGTGGGATCGGCAGCGACAATATACGAGTGTGAAGTTGATTGTGTCTGACTTCTAAGCATGGAAATATGTGGTGCACGGCCAACGGCTTCTGCAGGTACGACACGATTATGGCGCGGGGTTGATTCAATATGCTGCGGAAAGGAAGCTTGAAGTCCACGGGGAGCGGGTTAGTATGCCGAGCTACATGGAGTCATGTTGAAAGTGGAACTGGTGTCTGACAGAAGACTTTACTCGGTGTTGATGGAGGGGCTACAGTGTAAGGATTCAAAGTGTCGAAGCCTATTTCAGCAGGAAAGCAAGAGCAAGTGGTTCTGACTGGGTCCAATGATCTAATGAAACTGTGATATTACGCATCGGTCTGTGATGATTGGTGCTTCTTTGTAGTAGGGGTTGATGTTTAAAATTAATCTGATAATGAATTTGTGTTCAAATCTACAAACGGAGAAATTTCCTGTCTTTGTTTTCACATTCCTTGAACTAGAGATTGGCCAGAAAATAAAAAATAATAATGTAGACCCGCTCATAATAGCGAGTGCCGCTAAATGCGTGCAACTGGTGCGGTCCAAAAAACATTATCAAAGACAAACCAATATAGCATGGTTGCAGGAAAGGAGGTAAACGGCCTGCATTACAACATGATGTATTTCTCAATCAACTGAGCTCTAGCCACTTTCTTACTCTTCATGTTTCGGAGTTTTATACTCTGAACATATAAGGTAAAAATAATTATTAGAGAGTGCGAACGGATGGAGTCCTAATGTGTCAACATGATGGCTTTGGATATTGAATACACTAAAATTAGAAAAGAGTACAAGCACATCAGAAGGTAGTACTCCCTCCGTCTGAAAATTTTTATCCCTCAAACAGATGTATCTAGCACCAAATTAGTGCTACATACATCCTATTTGAAAGACAAGTTTGGGACAAGCTTTTTCTAACGGAGGGAATATATGATTTACAACCATTAGCTACACATTTGTACCTAGCACACTGGACTGGTTGTCAATTTTAGTAGCAAATCCATCTGGAAAAAATAGTGGTCAATCGATCATTCCTAAATATACCAATTATTATTAGCTCCGGAGGTAGAAATTCTTTATGTCAGATGTTAAGGAGAAACAAATCAAACTAGTGCTCATCTGTGAGGGTAGTGGGATAGAGGCAATCTGACAATGAATAAAGACCGACGTTTCTTTCCACATCATTAAGTAGGTCCACCATGTAAAAACTCTTTCCCACTAACTCTTCATGTGCATGCAACTTATCATAAATAACCATTAACTATTTTTTTATGCACGTGCACTTGCAAGAAGGCACGTCATTCTCTCTTTTTTTGCAACTGCATAGGAGAGGAGATTATGTCATTAAAAACACAATCATTTCTACATAGCCAAACCGACCATAGTAAGGCAGACCCTCCCACCCGAATTAGCGTACTAATCGTATTTGGTATTCCGTCAAGCCAGTGAACATGCATATTGGCAACACTTGTCGGCGGATACAAATTGAACGCCATTTGGATGGCGGACCATGTAGAACGCGCAAACTTGCAGTGAAAGAAGAGGTGTTTGATTGTCTCATCGTGAGTACGAAAGCTACACTTCTTGCTTCCTTGCCAGTTGCGTCTAGCAAGATTGTCCTTTAGTTAGCACAACTCCTCTCCGAAGATACCACATCAAAATCTTAACTTTCAATGGAATCTTCGATTTCCATATTAGTTTATTCTTTTTAACTGGAACCTCTAAGTGCGATAGTGCATGATACATATAGTCAACTGTGAAACACGCCGATGTAGTTAGGTTCCAGCAAAACACACCCCTCCCTTGTGTCAAGTTAATCAAATCCAAACGAAATACTAGATATTGCCATCACACAAGGCGGGGGCCAAACAAATCCCTCCTAATTGGTACATTCGGTAGGAAAGAGTTGACAACGTGCTCAAGAGTATCATTCTTATCGCGTACTATGCGGTACAAGGCTGGATGTTTTTCCAGAAGAGTGGTGTTTCCTAGCCAATTGTCCTCCCAGAAACGTATCTCAGAGCCGTCCTTTATCGCAAAAGGATCCGAAGTAAAAAAAGATGTATCTTTACTGCCATCAGACTAGCCCCAAAAGGCGAGTCGCCAGACTTCCATTATGCCTGGGATATTTCTTTTTGGCCTAGATACTTGTTTCGCACTAGAGTTTGAAAAACACCATCCTCACTAAGTAGCTTGAATATCCATTTACTAATTAAGGCATCATTTTTGACCTGGAGGTCCAGAAGGCACCTCATTCTAGGGTTCTCTTTCTATCTATATATGTCTTGACGGCATACAATCCACTCCAAATGTCCAACGCGAGTCCCCATTCAAATATTTGGTTGGACTTCATGTGTTGTTAATGTGCTCGTATGTTTTCGAAAGCCCAAACACCCATATTTCTCATTAGCATTCTCTTGGGCTTCTTGTTCAATGTTTTGTTTGCTCCTACAAGCCTTAGAATTGTGCCGGTCTTCCAAGCAACCTTTTTAATTACCGGAACTATGCTTCACCTAATGATGAAACATGCATGCTTGTGCACCACACACCAAACAAGGCAAATAAAAAGAATTAGAGCTACGTGGATATAATACGGTAAATGGCTGCAGTACACTTCACATGGTTGATCCGATGAGAAGCATGATTTACTCACCAGTGGGCATGATGATTTATAAGCGACTTTTTTATAAAGAAAATAAAATTATGAGTTAACTCGCATTTTTTTCATGCGACCAACTTTTTTATTAATGCACATATGTATTTGCTATCATTGTTTTACGTTTAGCCAAGGGTGGAGATGTGTCCACTGTCTCTACTCAATGTTGTTTGTCAAGGTAATAAATTAACTGAACAAAAATCACACTCATTTTTGAACTTTTCATCTAATTTTCTTAGATGTTTACACTAAAAAATATTTCTTTCAAAAAAATTATCATCAAATTATAATATGCTTCGTAAAATTTTCTCATGTTTTAAAACATCAAATTATTTATTAAGAGTTCCGGCAGCAACACACGGGGTATCATCTAGTTTATTGTACGACTTAGCCCAGACGCATTGCCACTCTCTTGTTGCACAGAAGTTTCGATGCACCAGTCCTATCATACTAGATAGCTCCCGTTCATGTGTCGGATTTATTTTATCTTGTTCTATTACTCGTATGATTAGTTGCTTATAAATGTTTAGTGGTTGCAGCAACCTCACCACTTAACCATTCCACACCAACTAAAGTATTGTCAGTTTTTCATACCCATGGTAATGAGTGTGCACTACTAGGGAAAAGCTTATACACAGAATCTTACCAGCAGCGCTCCCTAAAATACCACGCTACTGCTATTTAGCAACAGCGCGTGCTAGAGAAATGCGCTGCTGACAGCAAAATAGCAGTAGCGCGTCCACCGCAAACCGCGTTGCTGCTATAATTGCCATGACCTCGCCCCCCCCC
>NC_041385.1:862744926-862748115 GCF_002162155.2 Triticum dicoccoides | reverse complement strand
TTTATTGAACAGCGCTACTGCTATAGAAGTTAGCAGCAGCGCACTTATGGGAAAACCGCTACTGCTAAGATCAGCCCACAAGTTTAGTTCCGGCTCGCTCCGTGAACAGGGTGTTTACCACCTTAAATATGTTATTTTTGAAACTACCACAACCAGTTGGTCTTCACTGAACTCTATGTGTAAAATTTGTGGCTGCAATATGAGTCCTCTCCGGTTTCTACCGGATAGGACTCATATTGACGATTCAGATTGTACACAAAAAGATCATTGATGGCCAATGTATTTTTGCATTGACGTATTTTTTGTATAGTTGCACTTAGCAGTAGCAGTTTATGTGCACCGCGCTACTGCTATTCTGATTATCTGTAGCGCGTTTTGGCAAACGTGCTACAACTATCCCTACCTTATCCCCACGCACACGACCGGCGCCCTCACTCACACTCTCACTCTCGCCCCCAGTGCTGATAACCGTCATCGTGCGTCGCCGCCGCCGCCGCCTTCGTCCGTCCGCCGCCGAGGTACTCCCCTCCTTCCGTCCCTCCTCCCTCCTCCTCGCACATCCTCCCTCCGCCTGCGGCCACCCCTCCCTCCTCCGTCGCCGCCCTCCTCCCTCCGCCTGCGGCCGCCCTCTCCCTCCTCCACCGGCAGCCCTCCTCCCACCGCCCTCAACCTCGCCGCCCCTAGCTACCTCTCAGTCGCCCCCACCCCCTGCCACTAGTTAGTACTAGATTTAGTAGTTGTAGATGTTAATTTAGGGTTCATAGCTAGTACTAGATGTTAATTTAGTTAGTACTAGATTTTTAGTAGTAGTAGATGTTAATTTAGGGTTCATAACTAGTTTAATAAGTAAACTAATAAACTAGTTGAAGTAGTTGAATTAATAGAACTAATGTATTTTTAGTAAGATAATTAATATAAGTAGTTGAACTACTTTATTTTTAGAAAGAACTGGTTTTTTTCTATTTATAGTAAGTTTATATTTAGTAAGAACTAGTTGAATTAATAAAACTAGTTGAACATGTCATATTTGTTGTTATTTTTTAGTTTAAGCAATTATTCGAGATGTATTAGTGATAACTTATATGGTTTCAGGTGACCACCATCGTCCCTGTCACCGACCCCCTTCGACATCCCCGCCGTCGTCCCCATCACCGACCCCCTCCGACATCCCCGCCGTCGTCCCATTCATTGACCCCCTCCGACATCGAGGTGAGACCAGCCAAATATCCTTGTATATCTTGTGTTGTTGCTCAAATAGGATATGTGGTTGCCCAAGTGGCCCTTCATGTTCAGTTTACATCTCCGAGTGGCCTATGTTTTGCCGGAGTGTTGATTAATTTCCGGTCCGGTAAATTTCAGGCGCTTGATATGTCCTTTTTTAGCAAAGGTCATGCCGTATTTTTTCGTGAATTCTGGCATGACTTGTGCTAGAATATGTACAAGTTTAATCTTTGAATTATGAACGTAGGAAATGTCGTACTCGGACGACGACAGTCTCCCGGGGGAGTGTATGTCACGCCCAATATGCGACCCTATCCAAAAGGAACTCGAAGGTCCCACCAAGGATAGACCCGCATATTGAAACGCTTTTGCAAGGTGGATATCATTACATCAACATTACATAATAGATGGGGATACATACATAAGGCATACAATGCCACATGAATACAACATCACAATACATCAGAGCATCATCCGGCTACGGATGAAACACAAACAGAAACTCAAACGACATCCACCCTGCTAGCCCATGCTGCTGACCTGGAACCTATCCCCTGATCGAAGAAGAAGCGGAAGAAGAACTCAACGCAAGCAAGCATCGCTCTCGCGTCATGATCATCGCACAACCTGTACCTGCAACTGTTGTTGTAGTAATCTGTGAGCCATGAGGACTCAGCAATCCCATTACCATGGGTATCAAGACTAGCAAAGCTTAAAGGGAAAGGAAGGGGTAAAGTGGTGAGGTTGTAGCAGCAACTAAGCATGATATGGTGGCTAACATACGCAAATAAGAGCGAGAAGAGAGCAAAAGGAACGGTCGTGAAGCTAGCAATGATCAAGAAGTGATCCTGAACTCCTGCTTACGTCAAACATAACTCAAAGACCGTGTTCACTTCCTGGACACCGCCGAAAAGAGACCATCACGGCTACACACGCGGTTGATGCGTTTTAATTCGGATCTGGTGTCAAGTTATCTACAACCGGACATTAACAAATTCCCATCTGCCTATAACCGGATTAATATGATAACAAAGGTAAAAGAATCTGAATGAACCACCGTAAGAATTCGAAAATGACTGATGAAAGAGATTGAATCACCAGGAAGAATTAGAAGAACCAATATGCTCGAGGGGATTTAGATGCAAAAGAACAAAGAGATCATGAGCTGATTAAAGAACACTTGAACGAAGCACCGGGATAAATAGAGAATGATAACTGGAATGATGGCCTCCGGTGAAAGAAATGGAAAAAACAACTCCTGACATGCTCCGGATGGGTAAGCAAAGGAATATCTGACAAATGGAATAATTCGAGACTGATAACATGAAGCTAGAACCGTGAATCTTCGAGAGAACAGGCAGAATTTAGGGGAAAACTCTTCTGCGATCTTCAAATGACGATGAGAAACACCAACAAAATTACTGAGATACTCTGGGAGAATGAAAAGCGAAGAGGTTGAGCCAACAATGAAATGATTTAAAATCGATCTTGGAAAGGCATCTGACTGATGAAATTCATTCTTACGTCAGACTTGAAAAGAATTTGAGAATAACCCCGGGAGAATTAGAAGAGTCAGGTAAAATCCTGGGAAAAGACCTGTGGGTTAGGGCCCACTAAAGAGAAAAAAACACCATTGGAAATGGATGTTGAACAGATAGATGATGCACTGGAACAATTGAAATATTTGAATGAGGTGACAACCTCAAATTAATTGGAACACTGACGAATCTCCTGAGATGTCTTGAACACTCCGGAAGGATAGACTGGCGACAGGCGAACGAGCAGGGAAAACACTTGATCCAAGGAAAAGAATGTGATCAACTCGAAAAACTTGAATTGAGTCCACCGGAGAAGAAAAGGGATGAAGAATGTCCACTAAGACGAGAATTCACCGGTTGAAATAATTGAGGGAACACTGAAGAACCTCCGTACGAATGAAATTGATGTCCGAAATAGACTCAGGCTTCG
>NC_041385.1:862740024-862744624 GCF_002162155.2 Triticum dicoccoides | reverse complement strand
GGGAAGAAGAGGGTGGGAGGGCGGGAAAACAAAGGCAACTTGGAAGGGGGAACCGACGAATATCTTGAAGAGAAAACACCGGTTGAAAGAAAGCAAACGCTCGCACGAGTAGGATGCATACTCGATTACGGACTCGGACTCCGAGGAGAAAAAGGGTGGGCGGGTGGGAAAAGAAAACAACTGAGGATTGAACTTGGCAAAGATGAAGAGGCTCAAGTCAACTTGACGAGAAATGCACCGGATGAAAAGAGCTGAGAACCCACGATCGGAAACCAACTGCGTGATCCTAAAAAAATTTGAAGGGGAAGAGGAGTAATTCAAAACACCTATGTCAAGATTCCTTACCAGAGCGACAAAGGGGCATAGGAGTAAAAAGAATTCCTACTCTCCGATATAACTAGACTCAGAAAAAAGTTTTTATTCTAGACTCAACAACGGCCAAACTACACGATCAATCAAGGGGGGCTCCTACGGTCGGTCGAGGCTCTGATACCAACTTGTCACGCCCAATACGCGACCCTATCCAAAAGGAACTCGAAGGTCCCACCAAGGATAGACCCGCATATTGAAACGTTTTTGCAAGGTGGATATCATTACATCAACATTACATAATAGATGGGGATACATACATAAGGCATACAATGCCACATGAATACAACATCACAATACATCAGAGCATCATCCAGCTACGGATGAAACACAAACAGAAACTCAAACGACATCCACCCTGCTAGCCCAGGCTGCCGACCTGGATCCTATCCCCTGATCGAAGAAGAAGCAGAAGAAGAACCCAACGCAAGCAAGAATCGCTCTCGCGTCATGATCATCGCACAACCTGTACCTGCAACTGTTGTTGTAGTAATCTGTGAGCCACGAGGACTCAGCAATCCCATTACCATGGGTATCAAGACTAGCAAAGCTTAAAGGGAAAGGAAGGGGTAAAGTGGTGAGGTTGCAGCAGCGACTAAGCATGATATGGTGGCTAACATATGCAAATAAGAGCGAGATGAGAGCAAAAGGAACGGTCGTGAAGCTAGCAATGATCAAGAAGTGATCCTGAACTCCTGCTTACGTCAAACATAACCCAAAGTCCGTGTTCACTTCCCGGACTCCGCCAAAAAGAGACCATCACGGCTACACACGCGGTTGATGTGTTTTAATTCGGATCTGGTGTCAAGTTATCTACAACCGGACATTAATAAATTCCCATCTGCCTATAACCGCAGGCACGGCTTTTGAAAGATTATACCCTGCAGGGGTGTCCCAACTTAGCCCATGATAAGCTCTCGCGATCAACGAAGGATATACCTTCTCCCAGGAAGACCCGATCAGACTCGGAATCCCGGTTTACAAGACATTTCGACAATGGTTAAACAAGACCAGCAAAGCCGCCCGATGCGCCGACAATCCCGATAGGAGCTGCACATATCTCGTTCTCAGGGAAACACCGGGTAAGTCAAGCTACGAGTAAAACCAGCCCTCGAGTTCCCCCGAGGTGGCTCCGCAGGCTGCTTAGTTCGGACCAACACTTAGACAAGCACTGGCCCGGGGGGGCTAAAATAAAGATGACCCTCGGGTTGGCCGACCCAAGGGAAAGGGATAGGTGGTGGTGAGGCAAATGGTAAAACGAAGGTTGGGCCTTGCTGGAGGAGTTTTATTCAAAGCGAACTGTCAAGGGGGTCCCATAAATCACCCGACCGCGTGAGGAACGCAAAATCCGGGAACATAACACCGGTATGACGGAAACTAGGGCGGCAAGAGTGGAACAAAACACCAGGCATAAGGCCGAGTCTTCCACCCTTTACCAAGTATATAGATGCATTAATAATATAAGAGATATTGTGATATCCCAACCAAAATCCTGTCCACCATGGAGCAATCTTCAACTTCACCTGCAAGTAACAATGCTATAAGAGGGGCTGAGCAAAAGCGGTAACACAGCCAAGCAACGGTTTGCTAGGAAGGGTGTCAAAGGTTAGAGGTTCATGGCAATTTGGGATGGATTGATAAACAGGTGATAGGTAGCGCAGCAAAGCGATAGAACGAAGCAACTAGCATAGCAATGATAGTAGTGAGATCCAGGGTAGCGGTCATCGTGCCTGAAATCCCGCAAGGAAGAAGAACGAGTCCATGAAGAAGATGACCGGATGAAGCCGAACCAAGCGTAGACGAACGAATCCTCACGATCGGAACGAAACAGGAACTATCGAGAAGAAGCACACAACATAGTAAACACACCACACATGAACAAGGCATGATGCACATGATGCAAGACAAGACTACATGAAGCTACTCATGGCAAGAGATGATGCAAACAAGAGCAACACACTAAGGCAAGTTTAAATGAGGCCGGGAACAACATATAACAATTCCGGTAAGTCCTCATATGCATATTTAGAAATTGGTCCAGATCTGAACATACATTAAGTTGAAGTGGTTAAACAGCAAGTTAAAGAGCACCACGATGATCTACACGAGATTCTAGTCAAGTTACATATAAAGTTCATTTAGTTCGGAGCTACGGCCTAGAAGATATGAGCAAAACAAGTTAAACATGGCATTGATGCAAAATGCACCCAAACATCAAGCAAACACCTCAAAACAAGGATGCAACATGATAATATGGAACTACATGCAATTCTAAGCAAGTTTCATATAGAGCACACTCAAAACGGAGCAACGGTTCAACACATACACTCTATACAAGTCATAATAACAATCTGCCCAAAACAGCAACTAGGCATATTGCAAGCATCAAAACAATAAGCTACAACATATCAACATGAAAACAAAAGGCATGGGCATGATGTACAGGTAAAGCATTACAAAACATGAACACTAAGCTATCTCCAGAAATCATTAGAACATGCTCAAACACACATGGTAAGATTGCAAGTAATAACAATTCAGACTTTGCAGAAAATAACATCAGGTTGCAATGTTTAGAGCTATCAAACAACATGTTACAGGAACTTATCATGGCAAACAAACACATGGCATGAACCTACTAATTGCATAGATCAAAAGTCCCTTACTGACCATAAGCCAAAAAAGGATCAGAAAATATGATGGCACCCACGTAAACATGGCAAGTTATAATACAGATTCATACATGGCAGAAACAGAATTATGAAGGCATGTAAATGAGCTTGTGCAACTCACTACAGAGCAAAACATGACATGGCAAGGCAACCAACAGTAAGAAGACATGTTTATGAAGCTAAGCATGGCAATAGAAAGTTCATAGGGTGCATGGAACACTAGCAACAAACATGGCAACAACTCAACTTAATGTTAACAGGTTGACTGCAACATTATCAAGCAACTTTGGAGCAAGATTACAACAATCTACAGCAAGCTATAAATGCAACCAGGGGTATGGATGGATAGATCAAGACATGTAGAACAAAACATGTTTAATGATCATCTCCAGATTATGCATAGAATGACTAGTAGCAACATGTTTATATAGCATCACGAAATAACAGATTCAGCATAGCAAAACAGCAACAGCAAGTACACTACTTAACAAGCTCGAATTACTCACCACAAGTCATTGCATGACAAGATAAGCATAGCATCAGCAAGAAGACATGTTTATGTAACAAACCAAGGCAAGAACAAGTTCATAGCATGCAAGGATCAACTACAACAACCTTGGCAAAATTGAATAACATGTAAATAATCTGCGAGGAAACATTTTGAAGCAAAAGTAAAGCACGAAAATGACATGCTAGACTACTCCATAATAGCAACCAAGGGCAGTGATGGATAGAGCATAACCATATGTTCAAAACACTCTTACTGAAGTATCTCAAAATATGCATGGATCTCTCTGTAGCATCATGCTTACATGGCATCAAAATAACAGCAGAACAGGGACTAAAATCAGTAACATCACGAATCCTAGTTTACATGCTTGTGCTAGTCACCACATTGATCACAAAAATACATGGTAATCACCTCTGTAAAGAAGACATAGCATAGATCAAAACACATGTAGACATCAACCTCATAGGATGCACTCATCAATCATGGCAAAAATGACAAAAGAGCTTGTTCTGTTAACAGACAGCAGAAAACATCATGAAGCACTCTTACAACGATGATTCAGACATCAAGATGACCTCGAATGAACATGATGCAATGGAATGAAATGAAGTACTCGTCGAGGCGAACAATTTGACATATTACACGCACAAAATGGAGCTACGGATGCAGAGATATGATGTAATGAACAGGAGCTAAAAATATGCAAATTACATGACTTAGCATAATTCATAGCGAGCGTCGGATAGTTAAAACGTGCACATGCGGGTTTTAACAGGGGCTCACCCATTGGGCCTGGCCCAGCTGAGGAGAGGGAGGCTGGTGGGGGAGTCGGGCTGAACCGGGCTGGGCCTTGCTGGACTGCGGCTTGCGGGCCCACGTGGCCCATGCAGGCGAGCAGGCGCGCCGGGAGGCGAGGACAAGCGGCGGCGGCGCCGGTCGGCAGGGCACCACGAGGAGGCCGGGGCAGGATGGCGCGGGGCGGATCCGGCCGCCTGGCCACCGGATCTGGCCGGAGCGAGGCCGGACGGCGGCGAGGGCACCGGAGGTC
>NC_041385.1:862732223-862739554 GCF_002162155.2 Triticum dicoccoides | reverse complement strand
CGGGACGGGCCCCGCGGGCTGCGGTGGCGGATGCCTTGGGCCCGGGCGGGTCCGAGATGGGCCTCGAGGGCCGCGGCGAAGTGGGGGAGGAGCAAGCACGACGTGGCGCTCTCCCATTGGCCGGGAGCGGCCGCTGGGTGAGGTGGCATGACCTGATTGGTCCGAGTGATGTGGAGGCGCGGTGGACGTGTCCGGCCGCCGGGCGGACATGTCCGGCGGCGCGAGGAGGGAGAGGGCTAGGGTTGGACTGCGAAAATTCGGGGAGGGGCACATATTTATAGGTAGAGGGAGCTAGGAGAGTCCAAATGAGGAGCGATTTTCGGCCACGCGATCGTGATCGAACGACCGAGAGCATGGAGGGGAGTTAGATGGGTTTTGGGCCAGTTTGGAAGGGTGTTGGGCTGCAAAGACAAAGGGGGGGTTTCGGGCTACGCGGTTAACCATTGGAGTATCAAACGACCTCCAAATCGCACGAAACTTGACAGGCGGTCTACCGATGGTATACTAAGGCCGCTTGGCAAGACTCGGTCCATTCCGAGAACGTTTAACACCCGCTCACAACGAGAGAAAAAAGGGGGAGGCTGGAGGGCATATGAGTGCCGGATTGCAAAACGGACAACGGGGAAAATGCTCGGATGCATGAGACGAACACGAATGCAATGCAATGCACATGATGACATGATAAAATGCAACACGCAAGCAAATGACATGGCAACAATGACGAATAACTGGCAGACCACTGGCGCATCGAATCCGGGGTGTTACAACACTCCTCCACTAACAAGAGATCTCGTCCCGAGATCTTAGGACCGAGACGGAAGGAAAACGGGATGAGGTGAAATAAGAACTGAAGAGAAGAAGCAAAAAATCGAGAGCACTCGAGAATAAGAGAGGAACAATGAGAATGACGAGAATCGAAGGCTCACGGAATCAGATAGACTATGAAACCACTCCGGTTAGAACGAGATAAGAAAGGAATATGAATGGAAGGATTTAGGCAGCACTCCCGCTGAAACATGGAGGAATAGAACACGAGCTTGAGAGGATGGAATGATACTTGATGAGGAACAACACAAAACCTCCGGAAGAATTGAAATAGTGGAATGAAAAGAACTTGGAAGGATTAGCTGGGGTTGTTGAGAAAATCAACAACGAAAGAATAAGCTTGTTGTCGACGTATGGAAAACATCTCAAACTTATGAGGTGATAATGACCACAAACGGAAATGATTGGATAGCTTAGAAGAACGAAGAAATGCAAAATTCCACTTCCGAATAAAATGAAGAATTATTTGTGCTTCGAGACGCGAGAAGAAAAGATACTTGAACACCTCCAACAAGAATCTTGATGAACACTTGAAGAATGAATTAAATCATGAAGAACCACCATGAAGAACTCCGGTGACAAAAGGATGATGAGATAAAATGAAGGCATAAAGAATAAGATTAAAGCTTGCGGTGATTTAGATGGACTTTGCGACAAAATGGCCGAGGAAAATTTGAACTCCGGAAAAGAAAAATGAATCACATGGAATCAAGAATTTATTCCTCACGAACAAACTCCGAAGGAAGGGATTTCTCACTTGGATGAAATAAGAATAAGATTTATTGATTGTTTATCCTTCATCAAATTAACTTGATGACAATCAATGGATTTTGCATACTACTTATTCTTCTTGAAAAGGATTGAGAAGGGATAGCACAAAACTTGAGAAAGTCTTCATGAACCACCGATAGGATTGAAAGAAGGAATGGATTAATATGATAACAAAGGTAAAAGAATCTGAATGAACACTGTAAGAATTCGAAAATGACTGATGAAAGAGACTGAATCACCAGGAAGAATTAGAAGAACCGATATGCTCGAGGGGATTTAGATGCAAAAGAACAAAGAGATCATGAGCTGATTAAAGAACACTTTAACGAAGCACCGGGATAAATAGAGAACGATAACTGGAATGATGGCCTCCGGTGAAAGAAATGGAAAAACAACTCCTGGCATGCTCCGGATGGGTAAGCAAAGGAATATCTGACAAATGGAATAATTCGAGACTGATAACATGAAGCTAGAACCGTGAATCTTCGAGAGAACGGGCAGAATTTAGGGGAAAACACTTCTGCAATCTTCAAATGACAACGAGAAACACCAACAAAATTACTGAGATACTCTAGGAGAATGAAAAGCGAAGAGGTTGAGCCAACAATGAAATGATTTGAAATCGATCTTGGAAAGGCATCTGACTGATGAAATTCATTCTTACGTCAGACTTGAAAAGAATTTGAGAATAACCCCGGGAGAATTAGAAGAGTCGGGTAAGATCCTGGGAAAAGACCCGTGGGTTAGGGCCCACTAAAGAGAAAAAAGCACCGTTGGAAATGGATGTTGAACAGATAGATGATGCACTGGAACAATTGAAATATTTGAATGAGGTGACAACCTCGAATTAATTGGAACACTGACGAATCTCCTGAGATGTCTTGAACACTCCAGAAGGATAGACTGGCGAGAGGCGAACGAGCAGGGAAAACACTTGATCCAAGGAAAATAATGTGATCAACCCGAAAAACTTGAATTGAGTCCACCGGAGAAGAAAAGGGATGAAGAATGTCAACTGAGACAAGAATTCACCGGTTGAAATAATTGAGGGAAGACTGAAGAACCTCCGTACGAATGAAATTGATCTCCGAAACAAACTCAGGCTTCAGGAAGAAGAGGGTGGGAGGGCGGGAAAACAAAGGCAACTTGGAAGGGGGAACCGACGAATATCTTGAAGAGAAAACACCGGTTGAAAGAAAGCAAAGGCTCGCACGAGTAGGATGCATACTCGATTACGGACTCGGACTCCGAGGAGAAAAAGGGTGGGCGGGTGGGAAAAGAAAACAACTGAGGATTGAACTTGGCAAAGATGAAGAGGCTCGAGTCAACTTGACGAGAAATGCACCGGATGAAAAGAGCTAGGAACCCACGATCGGAAACCAACTGCGTGATCCTAAAAAAATTTTGAAGGAGAAGAGGAGTAATTCAAAACACCTATGTTAAGATTCCTTACCAGAGCGACGAAGGGGCATAGGAGTAAAAAGAATTCCTACTCTCCGATATAACTAGACTCAGAAAACAGTTTTTATTCTAGACTCAACAATGGCCAAACTACACGATCAATCAAGGGGGCTCCTAGGGTCGGTCGAGG
Organism: Triticum dicoccoides; assembly: GCF_002162155.2. Taxonomy (NCBI): domain Eukaryota; kingdom Viridiplantae; phylum Streptophyta; class Magnoliopsida; order Poales; family Poaceae; genus Triticum; species Triticum dicoccoides. The sequence goes on along the minus strand of NC_041385.1, from coordinate 862,736,367 downwards.
CTCTGATACCAACTTGTCACGCCCAATATGCGACCCTATCCAAAAGGAACTCGAAGGTCCCACCAAGGATAGACCCGCATATTGAAACACTTTTGCAAGGTGGATATCATTACATCAACATTACATAATAGATGGGGATACATACATAAGGCATACAATGCCACATGAATACAACATCACAATACATCAGAGCATCATCCGGCTACGGATGAAACACAAACAGAAACTCAAACGACATCCACCCTGCTAGCCCAGGCTGCTGACCTGGAACCTATCCCCTGATCGAAGAAGAATCGGAACAAGAACTCAACGCAAGCAAGCATCGCTCTCGCGTCATGATCATCGCACAACCTGTACCTGCAACTATTGTTGTAGTAATCTGTGAGCCACGAGGACTCAGCAATCCCATTACCATGGGTATGAAGACTAGCAAAGCTTAAAGGGAAAGGAAGGGGTAAAGTGGTGAGGTTGCAGCAGCGACTAAGCATAATATGGTGGCTAACATACGCAAATAAGAGCGAGAAGAGAGCAAAAGGAACGGTCGTGAAGCTAGCAATGATCAAGAAGTGATCCTGAACTCCTGCTTACGTCAATCATAACCCAAAGACCGTTTTCACTTCCCGGACTCCGCCAAAAAGAGACCATCACGGCTACACACGCGGTTGATGCGTTTTAATTCGGATCTGGTGTCAAGTTATCTACAACCGGACATTAACAAATTCCCATCTGCCTATAACCGCAGGCACGGCTTTTGAAAGATTATACCCTGCAGGGGTGTCCCAACTTAGCCCATGATAAGCTCTCGCGATCAACGAAGGATATACCTTCTCCCAGGAAGACCCGATCAGACTCGGAATCCCGGTTTACAAGACATTTCGACAATGGTAAAACAAGACCAGCAAAGCCGCCCGATGCGCCGACAATCCCGATAGGAGCTGCACATATCTCGTTCTCGGGGCAACACCGGATAAGTCAAGCTACGAGTAAAACCAGCCCTCGAGTTGCCCCGAGGTGGCCCCGCAGGCTGCTCAGTTCGGACCAACACTTAGACAACCACTGGCCCGGGGGGGCTAAAATAAAGATGACCCTCGGGTTGGCCGACCCAAGGGAAAGGGATAGGTGGTGGTGAGGCAAATGGTAAAACGAAGGTTGGGCCTTGCTGGAGGAGTTTTATTCAAAGCAAACTGTCAAGGGGGTCCCATAAATCACCCGACCGCGTAAGGAATGCAAAATCCGGGAACATAACACCGGTATGATGGAAACTAGGGCGGCAAGAGTGGAACAAAACACTAGGCATAAGGCCGAGTCTTCCGCCCTTTACCAAGTATATAGATGTATTAATAATATAAGAGATATTGTGATATCCCAACCAAAATCCTGTCCACCATGGAGCAATCTTCAACTTCACCTGCAACTAACAACGCTATAAGAGGGGCTGTGCAAAAGCGGTAACATAGCCAAGCAATAGTTTGCTAGGAAAGGTGTCAAAGGTTAGAGGTTCATGGCAATTTGGGATGGCTTGATAAACAGGTGATAGGTAGCGCAGCAATGCGATAGAACGAAGCAACTAGCATAGCAATGATAATAGTGAGATCCAGGGTAGCGGTCATCTTGCCTGAAATCCCGCAAGGAAGAAGAAGTGCATGAAGAAGATGACCGGATGAAGCCGAACCAAGCGTAGACGAACTAATCCTCACGATCGCAACGAAACGAGAACTATCGACAAGAAGCACACAACATAGTAAACACACCACACATGAACAAGGCATGATGCACATGATGCAATACAAGACTACATGAATCTACTCATGGCAAGAGATGATGCAAACAAGAGCAACACACTAAGGCAAGTTTAAATGAGGCCGGGAACACCATATAACAATTCCGGTAAGTCCTCATATGCATATTTCGAAATTGATCCAGATCTGAACAAACATTAAGTTGAAGTGGTTAAACAGCAATTTAAAGAGCACCACGATGATCTACACGAGATTCTAGTCAAGTTACATATAAAGTTCATTTAGTTCGGAGCTACGGCCTAGAAGATATGAGCAAAACAAGTTAAATATGGCATTGATGCAAAATGCACCCAAACATCAAGCAAACACCTCAAAACAAGGATGCAACATGATAATATGGAACTACATGCAATTCTAAGCAAGTTTCATATAGGGCACACTCAAAACGGAGCAACGGTTCAACACATACACTCTATACAAGTCATAATAACAATCTGCCCAAAACAGCAACCAGGCATATTGCAGGCATCAAAACAATAAGCTACGGAATCTCAACATGAAAACAAAATGCATGGGCATGATGTACAGGTAAAGCATTACAAAACATGAACACTGAGCTATCTCCAGAAATCACTAGAACATGCTCAAACACACATGGTAAGATTGCAAGTAATAACAATTCAGACTTTGCAGAAAATAACATCAGGTTGCAATGTTTAGAGCTATCAAACAACATGTTACAGGAACTTATCATGGCAAACAAACACATGGCATGAACCTACTAATTGCATAGATCAAAAGTCCCTTACTGACCATAAGCCAAAAAAGGATCAGAAAATATGATGGCACCCACGTAAACATGGCAAGTTATAATACAGATTCATACATGGCAGAAACAGAATTATGAAGGCATGTAAATGAGCTTGTGCAACTCACTACAGAGCAAAACACGACATGGCAAGGCAACCAACAGTAAGAAGACATGTTTATGAAGCTAAGCATGGCAATAGCAAGTTCATAGGGTGCATGGAACACTAGCAACAAACATGGCAACAACTGAACTTAATGTTAACAGGCTGACTGCAACATTATAAAGCAACTTTGGAGCAAGATTACAACAATCTACAGCAAGCTATAAATGCAACCAGGGGCATGGATGGATAGAGCAAGACATGTAGAACAAAACATGTTTAATGATCATCTCCAGATTATGCATAGAATGACTAGTAGCAACATGTTTATATAGCATCACGAAATAACAGATTCAACATAGCAAAACAGCAACAACAAGTACACTACTTAACAAGCTCGAATCACTCACCACAAGTCATTGCATGACAAGATAAGCATAGCATCAGCAAGAAGACATGTTTATGTAACAAACCAAGGAAAGAACAAGTTCATAGCATGCAAGGATGAACTACAACAACCTTGGCAAAATTGAATAACATGTAAACAATCTGCCAGGAAACATTTTGAAGCAAAAGTAGAGCACGAAAATGACATGCTAGACTACTCCATAATTGCAACCAAGGGCAGTGATGGATAGAGCATAACCATATGTTCAGAACTCTCTTACTGAAGTATCTCAAAATATGCATGGATCTCTCTGTAGCATGATGTTTACATGGCATCACACTAACAGCAGAACAGGGACTAAAATCAGTAACATCACGAAGCCTAGTTTACATGCTTGTGCTAGTCACCACATTGATCACAAAAATACATGGTAATCACCTCTGTAAAGAAGACATAGCATAGATCAAAACACATGTAGACATCAACCTCATAGGATGCACACATCAATCATGGCAAAAATGACAAAAGAGCTTGTTCTGTTAACAGACAGCAGAAAACATCATGAAGCACTCTTACAACAATGATTCAGGCATCAAGATGACCTTAAATGAACATGATGCAATGGAATGAAATGAAGTACTCGTCCAAACGAACAATTTGACATATTACACGCACAAAACGGAGCTGCAGATGCAGAGATACGATGCAATGAACAGGAGCTAAAAATATGCAAATTACATGACAGCATAATTCATAGCGAGCGTCGGATAGTTAAAACGTGCACGGGCGGGTTTTAACAGGGGCTCACCCATTGGGCCTGGCCCAGCTGAGGAGAGGGAGGCCGGTGGGGGAGTTGGGCTGAACCGGGCTGGGCCTTGCTGGACTGCGGCTTGCGGGCCCACGTGGCCCATGCGGGCGAGCAGGCGCGCCGGGAGGCGAGGACGAGCGGCGGCAGCGCCGGTCGGCAGGGCACCACGAGGAGGTCGGGGCAGGATGGCGTGGGGCGGATCCGGCCGCCTGGCCACCGGATCTGGCCGGAGCGAGGCCGGACGGCGGCGAGGGCGCCGGAGGTCGAGGCGGCGGAGCTCCTGGCGGAGGTGGTCGCC
>NC_041385.1:862720146-862731896 GCF_002162155.2 Triticum dicoccoides | reverse complement strand
GGCGGCGGATGCCTCGGGCCCGGGCGGGTCCGAGATGGGCCTCGAGGGCCGCGGTGAAGTGGGGGAGGAGCAAGGGCGACGTGGCGCTCTCCCGTTGGCCGGGAGCGGCCGCTGGGTGAGGTGGCACGACCTAATTGGTCCGAGTGATGTGGAGGCACGGTGGACGTGTCTGGCCGCCGGGCGGACATGTCCGGCGGCGCGAGGAGGGAGAGGGCTAGGGTTGGACTGCGAAAATTTGGGGAGGGGCACATATTTATAGGTAGAGGGAGCTAGGAGAGTCCAAATGAGGAGCGGTTTTTGGCCACGCGATCGTGATCGAACGACTGAGAGCATGGAGGGGAGTTAGATGGGTTTTGGGCCAGTTTGGAAGGGTGTTGGGCTGCAAAGACAAAGGGGGGGTTTCGGGCTGCGCGGTTAACCGTTGGAGTATCAAACGACCTCCAAATGACATGAAACTTGACGGGCGGTCTACCGGTTGTATACCAAGGCAGCTTGGCAAGACTCTGTCCATTCCGAGAACGTTTAACACCCACTCACAACGAGAGACAAAAGGGGGATGCCAGAGGGCATATGAGTGCCGGATTGCAAAACGGACAACGGGGAAAATGCTCGGATGCATGAGACGAACACGAATGCAATGCAATGCACATGATGACATGATAAAATGCAACACGCAAGCAAATGACATGGCAACAACAACGAATAACTGGCAGACAACTGGCGCATCGAATCCGGGGCGTTACAACACTCCTCCACTAACAAGAGATCTCGTCCCGAGATCTTAGGACCGAGACGGAAGGAAAAAGGGATGAGGTAAAATAAGAACTGAAGAGAAGAAGCAAAAAATCTAGAGCACTCGAGAATAAGAGAGGAACGATGAGAATGACGAGAATCGAAGGCTCACGGAATCAGATAGACTATGAAACCACTCCGGTTAGAACGAGATAAGAAAGGAATATGAATGGAAGGTTTTAGGCAGCACTCCGGCTGAAACATGGCGGAATAGAACACGAGCTTGAGAGGATGGAATGATAATTGATGAGGAACAACACAAAACCTCCGGAAGAATTGAAATAGTGGAATGAAAAGAACTTGGAATGATTGGCTGGGGTTGTTGAGAAAATCAACAACGAAAGAATAAGCTTGTTGTGGACTTATGGAAAACATCTCAAACTTATGAGGTGATAACCGACCACAAACGGAAATGATTGTATAGCTTAGAAGAACGAAGAAATGCAAAACTCCACTTCCGAATAGAATGAAGAATTATTTGCGCTTCGAGACGCGAGAAGAAAAGATACTTGAACTCCTCCAACAAGAATCTTGATGAACACGTGAAGAATGAATTAAATCATGAAGAACCACCATGAAGAACTCCGATGACAAAAGGATGATGTGATAAAATAAAGGAATAAAGAATAAGATTAAAGCTTGCGGTGGTTTAGATGGAGCTTTGCGACGAAATGGCCGAGGAAAATTTGAACTCTGGAAAAGAAAAATGAATCACATGGAATCAAGAATTTATTCCTCACGAACAAACTCCGAAGGAAGGGATTTCTCACTTGGATGAAATAAGAATAAGATTTATTGTATGTTTATCCTTCATCAAATTAACTTGATGACAATCAATGGATTTTGCATACTACTTATTCTTCTTGAAAAGGATTGAGAAGGGATAGCACAAAACTTGTGAAAGTCTTCATGAACCACCGATAGGATTGAAAGAAGGAATGGATTAATATGATAACAAAGGTAAAAGAATCTGAATGAACCACCGTAAGAATTCGAAAATGACTGATGAAAGAGATTGAATCACCAGGAAGAATTAGAAGAACCAATATGCTCGAGGGGACTTAGATGCAAAAGAACAAAGAGATCATGAGCTGATTAAAGAACACTTGAACGAAGCACCGGGATAAATAGAGAATGATAACTGGAATGATGGCCTCCAGTGAAAGAAATGGAAAAAACAACTCCTGACATGCTCCGGATGGGTAAGCAAAGGAATATCTGACAAATGGAATAATTTGAGACTGATAACATGAAGCTAGAACCGTGAATCTTCGAGAGAACAGGCAGAATTTAGGGGAAAACTCTTCTGCGATCTTCAAATGACGATGAGAAACACCAACAAAATTACTGAGATACTCTGGGAGAATGAAAAGCGAAGAGGTTGAGCCAACAATGAAATGATTTGAAATCGATCTTGGAAAGGCATATGACTGATGAAATTCATTCTTACGTCAGACTTGAAAAGAATTTGAGAATAACCCCGGGAGAATTAGAAGAGTCAGGTAAGATCCTGGGAAAAGACCTATGGGTTAGGGCCCACTAAAGAGAAAAAACACCGTTGGAAATGGATGTTGAACAGATAGATGATGCAGTGGAACAATTGAAATATTTGAATGAGGTGACAACCTCAAATTAATTGGAACACTGACGAATCTCCTGAGATGTCTTGAACACTCCGGAAGGATAGACCGGCGACAGGCGAACGAGCAGGGAAAACACTTGATCCAAGGAAAAGAATGTGATCAACTCGAAAAACTTGAATTGAGTCCACCGGAGAAGAAAAGGGATGAAGAATGTCCACTGAGACGAGAATTCACCGGTTGAAATAATTGAGGGAACACTGAAGAACCTCCGTACGAATGAAATTGATGTCCGAAACAGACTCAGGCTTCGGGAAGAAGAGGGTGGGAGGGCGGGAAAACAAAGGCAACTTGGAAGGGGGAACCGACGAATATCTTGAAGAGAAAACAACAGTTGAAAGAAAGCAAAGGCTCGCACGAGTAGGATGCATACTCGATTACGGACTTGGACTCCGAGGAGAAAAAGGGTGGGCGGGTGGGAAAAGAAAACAACTGAGGATTGAACTTGGCAAAGATGAAGAGGCTCAAGTCAACTTGATGAGAAATGCACCGGATGAAAAGAGCTGAGAACCCACGATCGGAAACCAACTGCGTGATCCTAAAAAAAATTTGAATTGGAAGAGGAGTAATTGAAAACAACTATGTCAAGATTCCTTACCAGAGCGACAAAGGGGCATAGGAGTAAAAAGAATTCCTACTCTCCGATATAACTAGACTCAGAAAAAAGTTTTTATTCTAGACTCAACAACGGCCAAACTACACGATCAATCAAGGGGGGCTCCTAGGGTTGGTCGAGGCTCTGATACCAACTTGTCACGCCCAATATGCGACCCTATCCAAAAGGAACTCGAAGGTCCCACCAAGGATAGACCCGCATATTGAAACGCTTTTGCAAGGTGGATATCATTACATCAACATTACATAATAGATGGGGATACATACATAAGGCATACAATGCCACATGAATACAACATCACAATACATCAGAGCATCATCCAGCTACGGATGAAACACAAACAGAAACTCAAACGACATCCACCCTGCTAGCCCAGGCTGCCAACCTAGATCCTATCCCCTGATCGAAGAAGAAGCAGAAGAAGAACCCAACGCAAGCAAGCATCGCTCTCGCGTCATGATCATCGCACAACCTGTACCTGCAACTGTTGTTGTAGTAATCTGTGAGCCACGAGGACTCAGCAATCCCATTACCATGGGTATCAAGACTAGCAAAGCTTAAAGGGAGAGGAAGGGGTAAGGTGGTGAGGTTGCAGCAGCGACTAAGCTTGATATGGTGGCTAACATACGCAAATAAGAGCGAGAAGAGAGCAAAAGGAACGGTCGTGAAGCTAGCAATGATCAAGAAGTGATCCTGAACTCCTGCTTACGTCAAACATAACCCAAAGACCGTGTTCACTTCCCGGACTCCGCCGAAAAGAGACCATCACGGCTACACACGCGGTTGATGTGTTTTAATTCGGATCTGGTGTCAAGTTATCTACAACCGGACATTAACAAATTCCCATCTGCCTATAACCGCAGGCACGGCTTTTGAAAGATTATACCCTGCAGGGGTGTCCCAACTTAGCCCATGATAAGCTCTCGCGATCAACGAAGGATATACCTTCTCCCAGGAAGACCCGATCAGACTCGGAATCCCGGTTTACAAGACATTTCGACAATGGTTAAACAAGACCAGCAAAGCCGCTCGATGCGCCGACAATCTCGATAGGAGCTGCACATATCTCGTTCTCAGGGAAACACCGGGTAAGTCAAGCTACGAGTAAAACCAGCCCTCGAGTTGCCCCGAGGTGGCTCCGCAGGCTGCTCAGTTCGGACCAACACTTAGACAAGCACTGGCCCGGGGGGGCTAAAATAACGATGACCCTCGGGTTGGCCGACCCAAGGGAAATGGATAGGTGGTGGTGAGGCAAATGGTAAAACGAAGGTTGGGCCTTGCTGGAGGAGTTTTATTCAAAGCGAACTGTCAAGGGGGTCCCATAAATCACCCGACCGCGTAAGGAACGCAAAATCCGGGAACATAACACCGGTATGACGGAAACTAGGGCGGCAAGAGTGGAACAAAACACCAGGCATAAGGCCGAGTCTTCCACCCTTTACCAAGTATATATATGCATTAATAATATAAGAGATATTGTGATATCCCAACCAAAATCCTGTCCACCATGGAGCAATCTTCAACTTCCCCTGCAACTAACAATGCTATAAGAGGGCCTGAGAAAAACGGTAACACAGCCAAGCAACGGTTTGCTAGGAAGGGTGTCAAAGGTTAGAGGTTCATGGCAATTTGGGATGGATTGATAAACAGGTGATAGGTAGCGCAGCAAAGCGATAGAACGAAGCAACTAGCATAGCAATGATAGTAGTGAGATCCAGGGTAGCGGTCATCGTGCCTGAAATCCCGCAAGGAAGAAGAACGAGTCCATGAAGAAGATGACCGGATGAAGCCGAACCAAGCGTAGACGAACGAATCCTCACGATCGGAACGAAACAGGAACTATCGAGAAGAAGCACACAACATAGTAAACACACCACACATGAACAAGGCATGATGCACATGATGCAAGACAAGACTACATGAAGCTACTCATGGCAAGAGATGATGCAAACAAGAGCAACACACTAAGGCAAGTTTAAATGAGGCCGGGAACAACATATAACAATTCCGGTAAGTCCTCATATGCATATTTAGAAATTGGTCCAGATCTGAACAGACATTAAGTTGAAGTGGTTAAACAGCAAGTTAAAGAGCACCACGATGATCTACACGAGATTCTAGTCAAGTTACATATAAAGTTCATTTAGTTCGGAGCTACGGCCTAGAAGATATGAGCAAAACAAGTTAAACATGGCATTGATGCAAAATGCACCCAAACATCAAGCAAACACCTCAAAACAAGGATGCAACATGATAATATGGAACTACATGCAATTCTAAGCAAGTTTCATATAGAGCACACTCAAAACGGAGCAACGGTTCAACACATACACTCTATACAAGTCATAATAACAATCTGCCCAAAACAGCAACTAGGCATATTGCAAGCATCAAAACAATAATCGACAACATATCAACATGAAAACAAAAGGCATGGGCATGATGTACAGGTAAAGCATTACAAAACATGAACACTGAGCTATCTCCAGAAATCACTAGAACATGCTCAAACACACATGGTAAGATTGCAAGTAATAACAATTCAGACTTTGCAGAAAATAACATCAGGTTGCAATGTTTAGAGCTATCAAACAACATGCTACAGGAACTTATCATGGCAAACAAACACATGGCATGAACCTACTAGTTGCATAGATCAAAAGTCCCTTACTGACCATTAGCCAAAAAAGGATCAGAAAATATGATGGCACCCACGTAAACATGGCAAGTTATAATACAGATTCATACATGGCAGAAACAGAATTATGAAGGCATGTAAATGAGCTTGTGCAACTCACTACAGAGCAAAACATGACATGGCAAGGCAACCAACAGTAAGAAGACATGTTTATGAAGCTAAGCATGGCAATAGCAAGTTCATAGGGTGCATGGAACACTAGCAACAAACATGGCAACAACTGAACTTAATGTTAACAGGCTGACAGCAACATTATCAAGCAACTTTGGAGCAAGATTACAACAATCTACAGCAAGCTATAAATGCAACCAGGGGCATGGATGGATAGAGCAAGACATGTAGAACAAAACATGTTTAATGATCATCTCCAGATTATGCATAGAATGACTAGTAGCAACATGTTTATATAGCATCACGAAATAACAGATTCAGCCTAGCAAAACAGCAACAGCAAGTACACTACTTAACAAGCTCGAATCACTCACCACAAGTCATTGCATGACAAGATAAGCATAGCATCAGCAGGAAGACATGTTTATGTAACAAACCAAGGCAAGAACAGGTTCATAGCATGCAAGGATCAACTACAACAACCTTGGCAAAATTGAATAACATGTAAACAATCTGCCAGGAAACATTTTGAAGCAAAAGTAGAGCACGAAAATGACATGCTAGACTACTCCATAATTGCAACCAAGGGCAGCGATGGATAGAGCATGACCATATGTTCAAAACACTCTTACTGAAGTATCTCAAAATATGCATGGATCTCTCTGTAGCATCATGTTTACATGGCATCAAAATAACAGCAGAACAGGGACTAAAATCAGTAACATCACGAAGCCTAGTTTACATGCTTGTGCTAGTCACCACATTGATCACAAAAATACATGGTAATCACCTCTGTAAAGAAGACATAGCATAGATCAAAACACATCTGGACATCAACCTCATAGGATGCACATATCAATCATGGAAAAAATGACAAAAGAGCTTGTTCTATTAACAGACAGCAGAAAACATCATGAAGCACTCTTACAACGATGATTCAGGCATCAAGATGACCTCAAATGAACATGATGCAAGGAATGAAATGAAGTACTCGTCGAGGCAAACAATTTGACATATTACACGCACAAAATGGAGCTACGGATGCAGAGATACAATGCAATGAACAGGAGCTAAAAATATGCAAATTACATGACAGCATAATTCACAGCGAGCGTCGGATAGTTAAAACGTGCACGGCCGGGTTTTAACAGGGGCTCACCCATTGGGCCTGGCCCAGCTGAGGAGAGGGAGGCCGTTGGGGGAGTCGGGCTGAACCGGGCTGGGCCTTGCTGGAGTGCGGCTTGTGGGCCCACGTGGCCCATGCGGGCGAGCAGGCGCGCCAGGAGGCGAGGACGAGCAGCGGCGGCGCCGGTCGGAAGGGCACCACGAGGAGGCCGGGGTAGGATGGCGTGGGGCGGATCCGGCCGCCTGGCCATCGGATCTGGCCGGAGCGAGGCCGGACGGCGGCGAGGGCGCCGGAGGTCGAGGCGGCGGAGGTGGTCGTCGGCGGCTGCGTGGGGCGCGGGCCCAGACGGCGGAGGCGCATGGCGGCGTGGTGGCGGATGGAGGCGTGGTCGGGGGCGACTGGCGGAGGGGCAGAGCCGGCGAGCTCCGGCGACTCGCCGGCCGGAGGCGGGGCGCGGCGGCTCTGGTCACCGGCGGGAGGAGCCGGGGCGGCGCGTGGGCAGGCACTGGGGCCCGGAGGCAGAGGCGCGCGGGACGGGCCCCGCGGGCTGCGGCGGCGGATGCCTCGGGCCCGGGCGGGTCCGAGATGGGCCTCGAGGGCCGCGGCGTAGTGGGGGAGGAGCAAGGGCGACGTGGCGCTCTCCCGTTGGCCGGGAGGAGCCGCTGGGTGAGGTGGCACGACCTGATTGGTCCGAGTGATGTGGAGGCGCGATGGACGTGTCCGGCCGCCGGGCGGACATGTCCGGCGACGCGAGGAGGGATAGGGCTAGGGTTGGACTGCGAAAATTCGGGGAGGGGCACATATTTATAGGTAGAGGGAGCTAGGAGAGTCCAAATGAGGAGCGGTTTTCGGCCACGCGATCGTGATCGAACGACTAAGAGCATGGAGGGGAGTCAGATGGGTTTTGGGCCAGTTTGGAAGGGTGTTGGGCTGCAAAGAAAAAGGGGGGTTTCGGGCTACGCGGTTAATCGTTGGAGTATCAAACAACCTCCAAATGGCACGAAATTTGACAGGCGGTCTACCGATGGTATACCAAGGCCGCTTGGCAAGACTCGGTCCATTCCGAGAACGTTTAACACCCACTCACAATGAGAGACAAAGGGGGGACGCCGGAGGGCATAAGAGTGCCGGATTGCAAAACGGACAACGGGGAAAATGCTCGGATGCATGAGACGAACATGAATGCAATGCAATGCACATGATGACATGATAAAATGCAACACGCAAGAAAATGACATGGCAACAACAACGAATAACTGGCAGACAACTGGCGCATCGAATCCGGGGCGTTACAGTGTAGATGGTGCCACGACGATCGAGGTATGTGCGACAGGTTCGTTCGGCTGGACGAAGATCGGCACTTCAGCATTAAGCTCGAGGAGACCTTCGATTGTGAAACGGTACGCAACAACGACAAGTGTGTTTTTTCGTAATTAAGCATGACTTCAACTATTTCAACGTCTAATTTTCATATTTTACAATTCGACTAGCTTATCTCATGCCATGCAAGATGCTATGTCTTGGAGAGGATGGGTTTTGAAGACCATGAAAATTTCGAGACAAAGAAAATACACCTAAGGACCCATCATGATATGGATTTTGAAGTAAATCTGTGCAATGCTGAGAGCGTAACCCATTTTGGTTGCCAGAATTGGGAAGCACTTTGCAAACTGTATGGTTTTTATGAGGGTATGATTGTCACCATGGATCTTGGTGATCCTGACATCGAGCAAGACAATATGGACATTTGGGTCCTTGTTGATACGCTTCCGATTGTACCGCTATGTGAGTTTCTCATACATAGTTATTAACTAACTTATTGTGTTTATTTCAAAATAGTTGATAGCTTATTTACATTGACAGCTTATTTTGATTCTTCAAAGACTGTGCCGAAGATGGTAGATAAAACCCACTACACCGATGGCACCGAGTTAACGTATAAGGAGAAAAATCATCTGATCGCATTTTGTACTCTTCTTGAGAATTACAATAACTATTATCGAACTCCTTCAAATTATGGTGAATACGTGCCACTAGTGCATGTGTTGAATCATGGTAACTTCTCTGGAGATACCCTGGTAAGATTTTTTACTATTACGACATCCGTGCATCTTTTCCATACTTCTAAAACTAGTACATCATTGCTAAATACGAAGTTATTATTATGTTTTTCAGCAGAAACTCCCGATGGATTGTGTGCCTCATCTGATGTCTCTGCATGGTCGCCTCTCAGTTCTGAACATACTGCCAGGTAAATCTACAGAGCTCACCTGTGCATATCGGATTTCTAAAACCCGTGAACACATGTTCATCAAAGAATGGAAGAAATGTATGGACATTCGCAAGGAAGTTCTTGGAAGTAACATTCAGCGAAAGGCAAGAATTGGAGACAGACTAATCTCCATTCTCCATAATGGAGAGTCAGGGGCTATCTTGTTTTTTGCTATTTTTCCTTAGAAAATGTAGTAGGTCTTAATCGAATGTAATAGGTCCTATGAGGTACAATATGTTTATTATGTGGTAATGTGTTAGAGTTGATAATGATGATCTTGAGGAGGTGTTATGTGATGTCAATGATGAAAACGATGATCTTGAGGAGGTGTTATACGACAATGATGTATTATGATGATAAGTTGTTAATGATATGATGATGATGATGATATTATTATATCATTGGGTGAAAGAACCGCGGATTAGTTTCAAGTGGATGGACATCCACTTGAAACTAATCCTCGGTTCTTTCCCCCCGTGATGTAATAACTCATTATGATGTAAAACAATCTCTAAATTCCTGTTGTATGAAAACTTGTGTAAAGGTGTACGAATACAACATGAAATAAAAAAGAAACAAAATACTAAATAATAGTAGTAGCGCGGGAAAGGAGAAGCGCTGCTACTAATTACCAGTAGCGCGGTTCTGAAGAAGCGCTACTACTAAGTCAATTTATCAATAGCGTGGGTCCAGGCGCGCTATTGCTAAGCATTAGCTGTAGCGCCTTATCAGTAGCGCTCCCGCCCTCGCTACTGATAAGCCTAAAACCCGCGCTGCTGCTAGGCTTTTCCCTAGTAGTGGTGCTGAGTCCCAAATCGCTCGCATATTTTTACAACGACAGGTGCTGTTACAACTAAAGTGATACATTGACGTAAGAGTCATGCATGATTTCTATTTGGGGTGCTTTTCTTCTTGGAAGATCATAGGATGGGTTCCCGGTTGGCAGGCTAGGATTAGCAAGGTGGGTATCGTTTTCTTTCATTTGGTTTTAATCTGTAGTTGAATCCTGTCTTTGGATAATGATTGTATGTATTGATGTATTAAGATATTCATGTTCTAGCTTGTGGCCAGTGTATTCCAACTATATATTGTATTATGTTCCATTCACTTGATGTATTTTGTAATCATGTCTACCTTGATATGTGACTCAACATGCGTTCCTATCCTTATTAAGATTTCATCTCTTAATCTGGTTTGGGGCGCATGTTGGGCCTTCCAGCCTTGCAGTTGTATTATTACTCCTCCCCCATGACCATCATGTATTTTATTTTATCCTTTTTCAAATGACCATCATGCACTGGTTGCTATAGGGTGGAGCATTTCATCAAAGGGAAACACTTCTCTTCATATGTCTGATGGAAGGAAACCACCAGACCAATCGCATGAAATTGATTCATGCTCGATGATACGGTTGTGATTGCATAGCAAAATCCCCTCCTATTTTTCACATAGCCTGACAGCCAGCTCCCCATAATCCCTTGTCCCATCACATCTCCGTCGCATTAATCGCCACCCCCGTTCTTCGCTCGTTCCTCCATCCCTCGTCCCCGCCGACCTCACCATCAAGCGCACCCAGGTTGGATCCCTCCCTGCCCACTTCTTGATGTGCCCCCAATTCCCCGTGCAAGTCGTTCTCCACTACTTCGTCGATGTATCCCCATCATTCTCTATATCCATCTCCCACAAATCTTTCCTAGATAGGCTCCTCCACCCCCTCAGTTTTTTGCATAGGCCTTCAACAACGCTGCACCAGGAGACTAGTAGGCCCATCGGCGGCGGGGTCTGTGTTGATTTGTGTTATTCAAGTGCAATTGCGTTAATCTAATTATATACAACTAGGTTAGACTAATTTTTTGTGGATAATAAGTTTTGGGAGCTCGGAATATATCTCACACCCTATGTCACTACTAGGGAAAAGGCTATACACAGAAACTTACCAGCAGCGCTGCTCAAAATACAACGCTACTGCTACTTAGCAGTAGCGCGTGATAGCAAAACGCGCTACTGAAAGGAAAATAGCAGTAACGCGTCCTCCGCAAAACGCGCTACTGCTCTAATTGCCATGACCTCACCCCCCGCTAGTTTTAGCAGTAGCGCCCTATAATGAACCGCGCTACTGGTATTCAGATTAGCTGTAGCGCGTTTCGGCAAACGTGCTACAACTATCCCTACCTTATCCCCACGCGCATGACCGACCCTCTCTCTCACTCACACTCTCACTCTCGCCCGCGTGCCGATAACCGTCGTCGTGCACCGCCGCCGCCGCCGCCTTCGTCCGTCCGCCGCCGAGGTACTCCCCTCCTTCCGTCCCTCCTCCCTCCTCCTCGCACATCCTCCCTCCGCCTGCGGCCGCCCCTCCCTCCTTCGCCGTTGCCCTCCTCCCTCCGCCTGCAGCCGCCCCTCCTCCCTCCGCCGCCGGCGGCCCTCCTCCCCCCGCCCTAGACCTCACCGCCGCCACCCGAGCCCACCCAGCACCGTCGCCTCCCGATCCCGAT
>NC_041385.1:862716674-862719814 GCF_002162155.2 Triticum dicoccoides | reverse complement strand
TCCGTCCCCCCCCCACCCCCTGCCACTAGTTAGTACTAGAATTAGTAGTAGTAGATGTTAATTTAGGGTTCATAGCTAGTACTAGATGTTGCTTAGTTAGTACTAGATTTTTAGTACTGGTAGGTGTTAATTTAGGGTTCACATTCGTACTAGATTTTTAGTAGTAGATGTTAATTACTAGTAGTGATGGTACTAGCTAACCAGGGCAGTATGATTAATAGTACTTGTAGCAGAACTACTTTAGTTGTAATTGAACTAGTTTACTAAGTAAATTAATAAACTAGTTGAACTAGTTGAATTAATAGAACTAATGTATTTTTAGTAAGATAATTAATATAACTAGTTGAACTACTTAATTTTTAGAAAGAACTAGTTTTTTTCTATTTATAGTAAGTTTATATTTAGTAAGAACTAGTTGAATTAATAAAACTAGTTGAACATGTCATATTTGTTGTTATTTTTTTAGTTTAAGCAATTATTCGGATGTATTAGTGATAACTTATACGGTTTCAGGTGACCACCGTCATCCCCGTCACCAACCCCCTCCGACATCCCCGCCGTCGTCCCAGTCACTGACCCCCTCCGACATCGAGGTGAGACCAGCCAAATATCCTTGTATATCTTGTGTTGTTGCTCAAATAGGATATGTGGTTGCCCAAGTGGCCGTTCATGTTCAGTTTACATCTCCGAGTGGCCTATGTTTTGCCGGAGTGTTGATTAATTTCCGTTCCGGCAAATTTTAGGCGCTCGATATGTCCTTTTTTAGCAAAGGTCATGCCGTATTTTTTCGTGAATTCTGGCATGACTTGTGCTAGAATATGTACATGTTTAATCATTGAATTATAAACGTAGGAAATGTCGTACTCGGACGATGACAGTCTCCCGGGGGAGTGCAGCTGGTGCCATGATCATCGAGGTATGTGCGACAGGTTCGTTGAGCTGGACGAAGATCGGCGCTTCAGCATTAAGCTCGAGGAGACCTTCGATGTTGAAACGGTACGCAACAACGATAAGTGTTTTTTTCGTAATTAAGCATGACTTCAACTATTTCAACATCTAATTTTCATATTTTACAATTCGACTAGCTTATTCCATGCCATGCAAGACGCTTTGTCTTGGAGAGGATGGGCTTTGAAGACCATGAAAATTTTGAAACAAAGAAAATACACCTAAGGACCCATCATGATATGGATTTTGAAGTAAATCTGTGCAATGCTCAGAGCGTAACCCATTTTGGTTGCCAAAATTGGGAAGCACTTTGCAAAATGTATGGTTTTTATGAGGGTATGATTTTCACCATGGATCTTGGTGATCCTGACATCGAGCAAGACAATATGGACATTTGGGTCCTTGTTGATACGCTTTCGATTGTACCACTATGTGAGTTTCTCAAACATAGTTATCAACTAATTTATATTGCTTATTTCAAAATAGTTGATAGCTTATTTCCATTGACAGCTTATTTTGATTCTTCAAAGACTGTGCGGAAGATGGTAGATAAAACCCACTACACCCATGGCACCGAATTAACGTATAAGGAGAAAAATCATCTGATCGCATTTTGTACTCTTCTTGAGAATTACAATAACTATTATCGAACTCCTCCAAATTATGGTCAATACGTGCCACTAGTGCATGTGTTGAACCACGGTAACTTCTCTGGAGATACTCTGGTAAGATTTTTTACTATTACGACATCCGTGCATCTTTTGCATACTTCTAAAACTAGTACATCATTGCTAACTACGAAGTTATTATTTTGTTTTTCAACAGAAACTCCCGATGGATTGTGTGCCTCATCTGACATCTCTGAATGGTCGCCTCTCAGTTCTGAACATACTGCCAGGTAAATCTAGGGAGCTCACCTGTGCATATCGGATTTCTAAAACCGGTAAATCTAGGGAGCCCACCTCAGGCGACTCTCATGGCGATTCTTGGGTCTAACCCTACGATCGCCTCTCGACGACCCCAATGGACGGCCTTCTCCACTGGGATTTCTCCCCTGGCCTCAAGGTTGAAGCACAGGTGCGTGCTAGGTTTGGATCTACGGTTCACTTCGTCCCCAACCCCGGCTCCAAGGAGTTCTTCCTTGAAGTTTCCTTCTCTTCGGCCTCTTTTCCCCTCTCGGTGGATTCGGTGGGTTTGGATCTTCAGTCATGTATTGGAGGTCTCGCTGCCAGTTTTAATGTCTTGCGCTTGGGTGATCGGCATTTTCGTTTCTCAGTGGCCTCAAATCGTGTGGGACATTTCATTTTCGGTTTGAGAAACCGAATTTGGCCGGACTTCATCTGCCATTTTCACCTTCATCGATCTGGGGTTTCTCGTCCACTAATTCATTCTTGGCACGCTGATTCTGAGCTAACTGGTCTGGCTTCATCACCTGGCCCGGCGATCAAATCTAAATGGCTCTCTACTCAGAGTAAATTATCACTGGATCCCGCCTCACTACCAGTTCTGCAGAATTTGGGTTTCATTAAGCCGCCGACGGACTTGCATTCCGGCGAGCCATCAGATCGGATCTTCTTTGGTAGTTTTTCACCTCCGGATTCTAAGGATTCTTTTCGGATTGGTTCCATATCGGTACCTATTTCTCACGATATTCCTGGACGGTTGCCATCTTTTCGTGGGGAAGGATATATTATGGGATTATGGGATTCAATTTCGGATGAGAAATTATTTGCTATTCTCGATGGCTGGCAGGCCGGTTATGATAATGATAGTGTTAAGCTTCTGGTGCAAATCACTTCAGTCCCCTCCAAGGAATACATTTACAAAAGACTTTTGCATTGCTCTCTCTGTGATTGTCTCGGTCATGTTGATGATTCGTGTACTGGAATATTTTGTCAAGGTTGTGGGGATATTTCTGGGACATGTGCCTGCACGTCTACACGCACTGATGCTCGCAAGCATGAGCCATGCAAAGTAGGCCTGAACCCTTTGGGCCCTCAATGTAATGCATGTTCTGCAGTTAACCACATTACCAGGCTTTGTCCTGGGCTTCGTCGCTGTCCTCTATGTCATCGTTTGGGCCACAAGTCACGTAAGCTTCCGGCTTGTGCCTCTCTACCCCGATGGGCTTGGAAAAAGAAAAATCTACCACAATCAAAGAGGATCTTGCCTCGGGTTACCGCGGGTGCATC
>NC_041385.1:862706101-862716396 GCF_002162155.2 Triticum dicoccoides | reverse complement strand
GAGGTAGGTATCTCTGTGGATGTTGGTATGGCCCGTGCTACTGGGGATCCGCATGGTGGTTGCCTTTCGAAACGGCAACAGAATATCCCGTTCCACGCGGAAGTGGCTAACCCCCATTACTTGACGATACGCCTACCCGGTCAGGGTGTAGTCACTTTTGCCTGCCAAAAACCCCAATCGAGTGTTACGACGCTCTCCTCGAGTTCTACACCCACGCCTCCGCCATCTCGACTCTTCTCCCCATCGGCTCCCAGCAAGCAATTTCCATCCCCTGCTCCGGCGAAATCTCTCAAGCAGTCCCCGGCTTCGTCACTCATGGCGAACTTCCCCGTGAGCCCCTTCGCCTTCGCTCCAGACGGATCTACCTTTGATCGCGGGCCGGCTCACCGGGTCCAGAGACATGTCATGGTGGTGGATGATCCGCCTCTGAATCATGATAGGTACGCCATTGTCTCCGTCCACCCTCCGGTCCCTGATCATCAGAAGGAGTTATGGCTAGCTGAGGTCTGCCGCATTGTTGTTGGAGATTTACAGTATGAGCTGCTAGATGACTTTGTTTACCCGCTGGGGATTGGATGTGTTGTGTTTGCGGATATGGAGAGTAGAGATGCTGCCATTAGAGAAGGTCCGCATGCTTTGTCTGAGGATTCCACTTTTTCACTAGTTCCGCATGATGAGAGCATCAATATGCGTATTCCTGCTTTTGAATATGAAGCTTGGGTCATGTTTCTTGCTTTTCCACTGGACTACCAAACAGAGCATTATGTTCATAAGGCAGTCTCACACTTTGGAAAAATGCTTGCCTGGCCCCGCCCGGGTCAGAACAAGGCCAGAGTCCTTGTCAAATGCCATATCAAAGATGTTGCGGAGGTGCCGCATAGTCTGGTCATTACTAGAGTTGGTTTACTGCCGGGTCTTGCTCGTTCATGGTCCGTACCAGTTTATGTTCTGAATGGCAGGAATACTATACCGAACTTGGTTGGCAATGAGGACACTCCACCACTTTTGAATGCATCTCCACACCCATACCAGCTCCCTTACTATACCCTCATGCAACAAGCAAGGATTGATGAGATGGTTACTCAGGATGCTTTGAATGCGGAGGCCTGGAATGCTCCTGAACCAGTTAATGATGTTCAGAACAATGGGTGGGGTGTGTGGCCTGTGGTAACTCCACCCTACACTGGTTTCAGCTTTAGGACCTTCTTTCAGTATGATGGTCCGTCCCTCATGGATGGTGTGGACCCGGAGCATAATGTGCAAGATAATTTATCTGACATTTGGTCATCTGATTCGGAGTTTCAAACAGTAGATGCTTTGGCTGATGGATTTGTGAATGGCAGTCCTGCAGCGAGGAGGGAGTTCGTCAGGGCTGGAGGAAACTCTTTTTTTCTTCAGATTGCAGTTGATTATGAGTTCTTGCTATGGATTGGGGGCATGCTCAAACGCATTTATACGCCCACTATCACCCTGCAACACAATTCTCCTGTAATGATGCCCCTCAATCCCTTTCAGGTTATTCAGAATCATCTTAATGCAGCGGCGGCAGTTTGGATTGAGTGTATGGTGCCGGAACCTGACATCTTCTCAAGGATCTTTGCTTCTGCCCTTCAGTGGGGGAGAGTCATTGTCCCATCTGGTGTGCTCTCGCCTAAACCCAGGGCTCGTTCCAATGCTATGAATTGGGATCTACCGGAACAATCTCCTGGCCTCAAGGCACTTCCACAGCTCGTCTCAGCCGATGAGGAGACTCAGATGATGCTTTCATCAGACCAGTCTACTGCGCTCCAGGTGCTGGCGTCTTCCTCTGTGTTCAATACTCATCAACATAGTAACATATTAGTGCCACTGGACACAACCACTGTCAGACGAAGCAACAGATCCAACAAGTACGATGGTTTCAAAATCAACCATGCTCCGGAAGCAAGGCGTTCAAAATCAAGGGTGAAACCTAGAGACATTCCTTTTGTCAATGTTGTTTCTTTGGCTGTTGCTCCTGTGCAGGTTCCCATTGCCGATTGCCCCCAGCCAATGTCGATCGAGGATCTTCAACAGATGGGGCGCAGTTGTGGAATTCGTCCGGAAGCCATCTCCCGTGACAAGCTGCTGGATGATCAGAGCTCGTCCGGGGAAGCTGAGCACTGAAGGCTACCCGACTGATGAATAAATCGTGGAATGTGCTCTCGTGGAACATCAGAGGCATAAACTCTGATGACAAACTTTTGGCTGTTAGGAATGCGATTGATACTAGCGGTTGTTCTGTGATATGTATCCAGGAAACTAAACGTGAATCCTTCGATCCTGCTTTTATTAAGACTTTCTGCCCTAAGCGCTTCGATAAATTTGTTTTTGCACCGTCAGTGGGGGCTTCTGGGGGCCTCATCGTTATCTGGAATAGTGCTGTTTTTACTGGTACATCTTGGTTTGTGGATTCTTTTGCCATTGGGATCTCTTTCGTGGCCACGCAGTCACATGATTCATGGAATCTAATCAATGTTTATGGCCCCTGTTCTGGTCAGCGCAGACTAGACTTTACAAACTGGCTTTTTGAGCTTAATATCCCTGATGATGACAATTGGTTAATTCTGGGTGACTTTAACTTTATTCGCTCCACGAATAACAGAAACAAGTCAGGTGGCAACGCTGCGGACATGCTACTATTCAATGAGATCATCCGCGCACAATCACTAATGGAACTACCAGTTAAAGGCCGTGCATACACATGGAGTAACATGCAAGATGATCCTCTGCTTGAACAATTAGATTGGTTTTTCACGTCGTCTGATTGGACCACCAAATACCCTAACACAATGGTCTTGCCCCTGGGGAAGCCAGTGTCTGACCACATTCCTTGTGTGGTCACGATTGAATCAAGCATCCCACGGTCCAGGCTTTTTCGGTTTGAAATTTTTTGGACAGATCATGAGGGGTTCATGGAGGTTGTTGCTGGTTCATGGTCTAAACCATGTCACGCACCCAATGCGGCGGCGCGAATTTGCAAAAAGCTCAAGATTCTGAGATATGATCTCAAGCGTTGGAGTAAGGGTGTCTCCAAACTTAAAATTCTGATTCAAATCAGTAATGAGACTCTAACAAACATGGATGCACTTGAGGATAAACGACCCCTATATGTTCAGGAATCAAACTTCAGGAAGATACTGAAAAACCATCTACAGGCCTTGCTCAAATACCAAAATGAGTACTGGCGAAAGAGGTGTACGATCAGGTACTTTCATTTTGCCGATGAAAACACAAAACTCTTTCAGTCTTTGGCCACAGAGAGGTACAGACACAATACTATTGCCATGCTCAGAGTTGGGGAAGTCGATATACATGACCATGTTGGCAAGGAGGGGGTACTGTTCAATACATACAGAGACCGTTTGGGTTTTTCTAAACCTACCAACATGAAATTTGATCTTTCTAGGATCATTCGCAGGATTGATGGACTGGACCAGCTGAGCGCGCCATTCTCTAATGATGAAATAGATGTTGTGGTTAAGGAAATGCCAAATGACAGAGCACCTGGCCCGGATGGGTTTAATGGCTGTTTCCTTAAGAAATGCTGGCAAATTATCAAGACAGATTTCTATGATCTCTGTCACGCATTCCATGCAGGTGGTCTGGATATCACTAGCATAAGTGAGGGTTACATCACCTTGATTCCCAAAAATTCCTCTCCGGAGACGGCTAATGACTTCAGACCAATCACCTTACTCAACTGTTGTCTAAAAGTCATTACAAAGATCCTGGCGAACCGACTGCAGAAAGTGATCCTAAAAATTATTCACAGGAATCAGTATGGATTTATCAAAGGTAGGACCATCCAGGATTGCCTGGCGTGGTCGTACGAATACATTCATCAGTGCCACTCGTCTGGAAGAGAGATCATATTGCTCAAACTAGACTTTGCTAAGGCCTTTGACACGATCGAGCATGCCCCCATGCTGGAAATCATGAAGCACATGGGCTTTGATGATAGGTGGCTGGGCTGGATGAAACTGATTTTTGGCTCGGGAGTTTCATCCGTCCTCTTGAATGGCGTTCCTGGCCGGAAATTCAAATGCAAATGTGGAGTACGACAGGGTGACCCTCTCTCGCCACTAATCTTTGTTCTTGCTGCTGATCTGCTACAAGCTGTGATCAATGATGCTTATGCTCAGGGATTGCTAGAGCTACCCATTCCACGTGAAAATGCAGGTGACTTCCCGGTGGTGCAGTATGCTGACGACACGATCTTGGTTATGCAAGCTTGTCCTACACAGGCAATCCGTATGAAACTTATCTTGGAGGATTATGCGGCTTCGGTAGGGCTCAAAATTAACTTCCATAAATCGACCCTCATACCCATCAATGTTGATCATCAGCGTGCCGGGGGGTTGGCGGAAGTGTTTGGTTGCTCGGTTGGTTCCCTGTCGTTTACATACCTTGGTCTTCCCATGGGGACAACGAGACCGACGGTTCTTGATCTCATGCCATTAGTCCACTGCCCTAACACTGATGTCATCAGGGGCCAAACTAACGTTGGTCAATTCGGTGGTCACCTCCATGTTGATATACGCAATGTGTACGATCAAGCTACACCCAAAAATAGTTGAACATCTGGACAAACTCCGTCGCTATTGTCTATGGGCAAAAAATTCTGATGATGGGATCAAATCCAACTCCCTTGCTGCATGGGAGCTTGTCTATCGACCGAAACGGTGTGGTGGCCTTGGTGTTATTAATGTCAGAATACAAAATACCGCGCTTCTCCTTAAATACCTGTTCAAATTCTACAATCGTGAAGATGTACCCTGGGTTCAGCTGATCTGGGAAACGCACTACCCAAACAAGGTGCCGCACACCGCCAAGCCAGTGGGTTCCTTCTGGTGGAAAGATGTAATGCAGATCAGTGGAATCTTCCGTGGGATCACCAGGGTAGTCCCCGGAGATGGTCGTACCTCACTTTTCTGGAAGGATGTCTGGTTGGGAGACCCAGCCTCCAAATTAATGGATACGCATCCGCGGGCATTCTCATATGCCCTAAATGAGGATGATTCTGTTGCCAAGATCCTCAACTCCACTGATCCTGCCTCGATCTTCAGTCTGCCTCTTTCGATCCAGGCCAGGGAAGAGATCAGAGAGATACAGCAAAGGTCCGCACACGTCGGTCTGGACAGTGGATCGGTTGATACTTGGGTCTGTGACCTGGGACGATACTCGTCCAAGAAATACTATATCCACTGCTTCAGACAGGTTATGGCTGATGAGGCCTTTGGATGGCTATGGAAAGCCAAATGCCCGATCAAGTTCAAGATGTTTGGGTGGCTGCTTATGGTAGATCGGTTGAACACCAGGAATATGCTGAAGCGACGGCACTATAATGTGGATGGGGGCGACTATACTTGCATGCTCTGCCAAAACCCACCCGAGGAAACCGTGGAACATCTCTTCTTCACGTGCCCTTTTGCCCAACAATGCTGGAGTAGGATTGGTCTGATGTGGCCAGGGGGGACCAACAGGCTTGCCATTTTGCATGGTGGTAGAGAAGACTGGCGTCGGCCGCTTTTCATGGACATCTTCTTGCTTGCTGCTTGGAGCCTGTGGATGGAAAGGAACAACCAACATTTCAGGAGGATCCCGCATTCGTTTGGGGCATGGTTAGCTAGATTTAAACATTTGCTGGGTTTGGTGACCCACAACTGTCCGGAGAAGGTTCATCCTTTCCTCTCTGATTTCATTGTTAGTTTGGGCAGCTAGCTTTGTATCAATCATGGCCGGGGGGGCCTAAAACCCCTTTGTAACACAAATGTAACTATTCTGTTGTGAGTAATACAAAGTCAGTGGGAGCCTCTCCCACTGTCACCAATTCCTCAAGAAAAAACACATGATCATCAAAGAATGGAAGAAATGTATGGACATTCGCAAGGAGGTTCTTGGAAGTAACATTCAGCAAAAGGCAAGAATTAGAGACAGGCTAATCTCCATTCTCCATAATGGAGAGTTAGGGGCTATCTTGTTTTTTGCTATTTTACCTTAGAAAATGTAGTAGGTCTTAATCGAATGTAGTAGGTCCTATGAGGTACAATATGTTTATTATGTGGTAATGTGTTAGAGTTGATAATAAGGAGTACTTGTGATTACGACTAGTGACCAATTTGCTATGTGATGTCATTGATGAAAACGATGATCTTGAGGAGGTGTTATATGACAATGATGTATTATGATGATAAGTTGTTAATGATATGATGATGATGATGATATTATTATATCATTGGGTGAAAGAACCGCGGATTAGTTTCAAGTGGATGGACATCCACTTGAAACTAGTCCACGGTTCTTTCACCCCGTGATGTAATAACTCATTATAATGTAAAAACAATCTCTAAATTCCTGTTGTATGAAAACTTGTGTAAAGGTGTATGAATACAACATGAAATAAAAAAGAAATAAAATACTAAATAATAGTAGTAGCGCGGGAAAGGGGAAACGTTACTACTAGTTACCAGTAGCGCGGTTCTGAAGAACCGCTACTACTAAGTCAATTTAGCAGTAGCGTGCATACAGGCGCGCTATTGCTAAGGTTTAGCTGTAGCGCCTTATCAGTAGCGCTCCTTCCCACGCTACTGATAGGCCTAAAACCCGCGCTGCTGCTAGGCTTTTCCCTAGTAGTGTGTCGTGATACCAAAGAATTATTGGTACAAAGCATTCATGCTTCCTTGGTACTTCCTATGTTAATGTGCTCCTTCCACCATTCCTATGTACGAATAGAATATCAATCAATTCTTTTCCATGCCTAGGAGCTTCATATGTACAGATGCTTCAAGATATTTCATTCTAGTTGTCATCCATATATATTCGACAGATTACTTAGCCTATTTTCATTCAGAGCATTGTTTCAGAACATCCATGTGCTTTCAGTTCTCCTGTAAAAATCATTGATTAGCATCCATTCTACCTAGTCACTTCTTCCATGCTTTTCATGTACAGATAGAATTAAAATCATGCTTCATGATTTATATATTTGTTGGTGTGTAGAGATTCTTATTTACTTATTTGAACAAACATCCTTCATTATATTTCTCGTCACTTGTGTGATTCCTCTTACTTGCTAGTAATGCATATACCAAATTGTTGATGCATGCTTGCATATTAATTTTTGATTCCACGTCTGTCTTGCCGCTATCGTCATTGCCGATTATAGCACTATATATGCTTTCATGCTTATCAAAATTAAGATTACATGACTTCAAAGCCATTTGCTAGTATATTTGATTGCATGCTTCCATCCTAATTAATTATTGCTTCAAAATACCAAATTATTGCATTGTTTTTAAGTTGTTCTTCCACACTAGTTCACTACCGAACATACCTTGTTTATAAGTTTCCAATCATAATTTTTTTTCTTCGATTGTAATGATGTTTTGCTTCAAGAAATTCCCGGGTGATTTGGACAGTATTTGAAGCACCATCTTGTCGGAAGCAAAATTTATTGATGCTTGAAGCACCACCGCATGAATTAGTGACTTGCTGACAAAAGCAGACCGATGTGTTGCTCCTGCACCAAGATAATGTGTGCCTGGATCAGGACCTCCACCAAATTCAAGGACTTCATGGCCGCATTATCACACCCCCGCACAATAAGAAGTATGAGGCTAGGAGGACAAATTACCAGTTTGTTTGATCATGTATTCAATTTAAATTGTTTGTCCCTGGAACTATGGAAGCATTTTTTTGTCAAGTATGTGCTTCCTTGTTTCTTAATATTTTTTCTACATATAGATAGCTTAAGCCATGCTTGTTTCTGCAAAACACCAACAAGGTTACGTTGATGCCTAGAGGGAGCTTGTGTCATGTGGAATGCCTATCCAGGACCAGTCCATCCAGCAGGCAATGAGATGTCAGCTGAGCGAAAGTAGAAATAATATCATTGTACTAGTGTTTCATTTTTTGTTAAACAAGAGATTTGTACATTATTGTTCATACTGAGTGGATTTATTTCACTTCTTCATTTTTTTTGTTTTGCTTCCACACCGCCTTCATTTTATTATAATATGCCATTTCACGAGAAAATTATGCTTCTCACCTGAAAAATGGTGCTTCTAAAGCACTTACTATTGTATTCATTGAACAAAAAAATATTTCCTATCATGCGAATAGTTTGTCCCCATCACATTGGAAAATGATGCTTCCAGGCATTTAGAATAACGCTTCCATGGTATAAAAATTATGTTGCCATTAGTAAAGAAACACATATTTAAACAGAATGTATTAGTTATTGGATTTAATTGTACTTCTCAAAAATTATTTCTGTAAAATCTAGGATTTGACGTCATTCCAGGAAAAAGTTTTAGGAAGCAAATGCAGCTTGTGAGGTTACCGATTAGGAAGCAACTAAATTATGGGAACAGTTAACAGCTAAATTACAGGAAGCAAGTAATTAACAAAGGAAATTGGTGTGTCAAGGGCGTGGGCTTTAATGTTGATCGGACGACCATTATAATTCTAATCTGGAGGCTTTTGTCTAGTTTGATAAGAAGGCAGGGATCGGTAGTCTGATCCCTAGTGGCTCCTTTCATCAACATGACGGTTGTTGCCTTGTACTACACTTTTGTACTTTCTTTCATTAAACTATACATTTTTATTAAAAAAATTATTTGGCACAATTAGGATCAACAAATGTTTTCTACTAAGATTTGATACAATCTGATACATAGCTCAATTTTTTAAAAAAATACCCTCGTCATAAATTTAAAATATACCTTTTAGAAAAAATGCTACGATCATTCATGTTTGAGGCATTGTGGTAGATAATTTTTTCATAAAATTGTTTAAAAAACGCAAGAAAACTGAAAGATCAAAATCAGATACATCCACATTTAATTTGTGGCTTCGCATAATTAACTATTGTGGATTCATGGGAGTATATGATCATGTATAGCTTTATATCCCTCAATATTTGCAAGATATCTCTAGAATTGGTTTTCCAATAGTTATTTTGATAGAAACTTCTAGTGTAAGATGTGTAGGATTGGTTGTAATCATTATAAATTCTAGAGTATACACGCACACAAATTATTATTTAATTGGCACCCCTAGTTTAGTGGGGTTTTGTGGTAAACATCATGCAAATTGCACATGCAGAAGTTATTAGTGGTGTTCCCTAAAAGTACACATTACTGGTTCAATGTAACATTTTGATGTTGCTTATTATCCAATGTTCTTATGGTTCTGTGTTGTACTTGTTGAGTATGCCTATACTTAACCTTGCATTATTTGGTTTTCAAGTACTGACGAAGCAACATGGATGGGGTTATGGGAGCATCACTACTACATCACATCACCAATTACATATGATCATTGGAAGTCACTCATACTTTTGTATAATAGTTGTAGTATGGTTTGAGCCCTTGCTTGCTTTAGTCGACATGTTTTATATCTCATAGCCCTATTTACATTCTTACACCGTTTGAACACTGTTTAAGTTGTACTATTAATGTATCCGGTGATATATGTCTACCTATGTTACATGGATGTCCGTATAAATTGGAGACCATGTGAGAATCTCAAATTATTTCAGACATGTAGTATTAGAGTAGTGTGGTAGCACTTCCAGCTGGGGTTGAAATATTTGCTGTCACAATTTCACACCGTCAAATGTAGCTTGTTTATTTCTATAATTGTCCAACGATCTTCAGAGTATGGGTGGCATTGATCCGCTTAATGTCAAAGAAAACCATATCTGTAAGAAGGCAAGGAATTTAGATACGAAAGCCAGGTAATATCAAGCATCTTACTTGTGCTGATAGTCAGGAAGAAAATAGTTGTGATGATCAATATTTTCCCAGCCCTCCTAATGTTTTGCATGAGTACTTTGTTTCAGAAATTAACACAGAAGAAAATGGTGCAAAAACTGTTGAAAACGGAGTACAAAATTACGCTACAGTACAAAGTTTTATGTGCACGGACTCCCCTGGTGCATCTCCCTTGGGATCAACGCTCCCTGCCCTGCAATCATCCACGGGATCCACCCAGGTGACTACTCCATGCGGGCTAGGAGCGGCAGATGAAGTTGTCGTGGGATCTGCGCCCTTAGCTGGTTCCCCACCTGGTATCTTGCATGCGCGCCGAGTCGTCCAGCCCAACGGCCCCACAATTCCACTTTTCGAGTTGACCATTCCAGTAGGCGCTGCCGAGCCAACTACTCCAGTGGGCACGTCCATCTAGTGCATGGTCCAAGCCGACCGGCCCGTTCCCGAGCCCTGACAGGCTGCGGCCCCCTCTGGCGCGAAATGCGCTGCAATTTTGGTATC
>NC_041385.1:862315281-862329244 GCF_002162155.2 Triticum dicoccoides | reverse complement strand
CCTTGGCATGAGCCTCCTTGGCCTCCTGTACTGCACCCAATTCGACCTTGAGGCTCTTAACCTCTGCTTTAAATACACTATACTCCTGCTCTGCAATCAAAATCTTTGACTGGAGCTCATGGTTTTGACTCTCCACTGAATCCTTGTTGGCCTGGATTTCCTCTATTGTCCTCTTCAGATTGTCCATTTCCTTCATGATTTCTACCTTCTCGGCTTCAAATGCCTTTGCCGCTGCCTCCTTCGCCTCCACCAATGCACCCACTACTTGTTTAAGGCACTTAACCTCTGCTTCAGACTGCCCACATTTCTCCTCCGCTGTGAAAACCTCAGACCGAAGCTTATCATTTTCTCCATCCACTAAATCCTTATTTGTTTGGATTTCCTTCAGCTTCCTCTTGAGTTCCTCTAATTCCTCGGTGAGTTCTGCATTTTTTACATCAAATGCCTTGGCGGCGGCCTCCTTGGCCTCCGCCAACCCACCTAGTTCTATCTTAAGCATCTCAATCTCTGCTTCGGACATGTTTTGCTTTTCCTTTGCGATCAAAGCCTCTGAACGAAGCTTGTCATTTTCGCTCTCTGCCAAATCATTGATAGCCTGAATTTCCTCCAACCGTCTCTTGAGATTCTCTGATTCCAGCCAGATTTTTGCTCTCTCGTCGTTGAATTCCTTGGCAACACCCTCTTTTGCCTCCGCCAGCGCGCCTAATTCCTTGCTTAGCCTCTCAACCTCCGCTTCAGACTTGCCACATTTTTCCTCTGCGATCGAAACTTCCGACCGAAGCTTATCATTTTCAGCCTTGAAGCTTCTCTCCACCTCTTCCTTGTGGCTTGAGATCGCCTTCGTCTCCTCCAGTTGCTTCTCCAGCTTGCCCTTCTCGCAGATCAGCTGGGTAATTTTGCGCTCCAGTTCCCACACACTATCCCCAAG
This sequence comes from Triticum dicoccoides, assembly GCF_002162155.2. Taxonomy (NCBI): domain Eukaryota; kingdom Viridiplantae; phylum Streptophyta; class Magnoliopsida; order Poales; family Poaceae; genus Triticum; species Triticum dicoccoides. Next base: position 862,328,316 of record NC_041385.1, on the reverse strand, counting down.
TGTGGTGACCTGGTGCGACAGGGTCCTCACCCTGACATCTGTGAAGAGATCTGCAACGACATACATATGTACTGTATGTTTTAGAGGAGAGAGCTGGTACATTACACGCACAGTATTGCACAGATAAAAAAAGGAAAGAGGATGACTTGGCACACACCCGCAAACCAAGGCGCGGTCGGTGACGACATGTCTGTCATCTGCCGCTGTTGTCACGCACTCGTCGGAGGTGGAATGGAAGACGCGTCGCTGTCTCGCTGTGCACCACACGAGACGGAAAAGAGGAATATATATACCTGCTGAAGTTGCCTCAGCTGGGTAGGGCAATAACTGAATATATGCAAAATGAGGAGAGGATGAAGTGTCCATGACTCCATGAGCAAAAGGGAAGAAGCGTGGGGAGACAAGGGAAGGGATGGAGTGTGGGTGGGGAAGAAGGATGGGTTTTGTTTGGTTTAAGAAGAACATTGAACATATTCCGACTTATCTAGCTGCAAGGCATCGGTAACTGCAGTCGCAAGGCATCCTTTTTCTTTTCTTTTCTTTTCTTTACTTTTTGCAACAGTGCTTCCATTGCAAAAAATCAAAGGACAGAACGGTTAGATTCCTCGCAGCTCCCAAGGTAATGTGTAGTGGTAACTATTTTTCCGTTTTTATATAATAACAATAATAATAATACTAATAAAAAGGAAACAGAAAATCCTCGCATCTATTCCCTTCGTTCCAAATGAAAATCCTCGCTTTGACTTTTTTGGTATATCAAATTTGCTATGTATTCTGACGGTGTTCCCTGTCCGTGGACGAAAGCAGTTTGTTTCCTTCAAGCCGTGCCATGCCATGGGAGGTGCAACGTGAGAACCATATCCGTCAGGGAACAATTTCCAAAGTAGTACTCACTTCACGTATGACCTCATGTTGTTTTTGTTTAATCGTCGTCATGGGCTCATGGCCTACTCATCGCGTCACATACTTCGTGTCTGCCTTCGCTTCGACGTCTCGCTTAGAGCAAGTACAATAGAGCTAAGTCAGCTGACTATAAGAAATAAAATAGTATATTCTTGCTTAGTTGGAGGAAAGAGAAGAGGAGAGAGAAGGTAAGCGGACTCTTGGTGAAGAGCCAGCTCTAGCACATGCTCCTAGGCACTTTGTGAGAGTGAAAGTGGGCCATATAATAAAAAGTAGTATATTTTTCTAATCAACTATTGTACATATTGGCTATAAGATGGGCTATAGATGACATGGCAATGTGTTATAGCTAGCAGTTGGCTATACATTAACCATGCTCTTAGGCGTATTCGCTGTCATTTTCGTCCCGTTCCGGCTTAATTGCTAACGCGGCAAGACGCATTTCCCGAGTATTTATCGCTGCGTTCCGGCTTATAACTGCTAACGCGGCAAAGACGTCTTTCCAGCGTATGTATCGTCGCGTTCCGATTCTGGGCGACGTGTTAACCCGGAGTGTCGTCCGGGTCGCCGTCCTCGCGGAGGACCACTTGTTTCAGCGGCAGCTCCACGGCGGGGGGAACGGCCAGTGCGCGTGCGGGCGCGGGCGTCGGGGGGCTGGCTGGCGGCGGGCAGCACCACGGCGGTGCTCCCTTGGGGCCGGGCCATGCGCAGGTGCCAGGGCGCGAAGGCGGCCGCTCGCGCTAGTGAGGTCGGGGATGACGCCGGCCGCCGCCAGCCGGAAGGCGGCGACAACGTCACCGTACACCTTGTCACGCCAGAAGTCATGCCGGCCATGAATGTTCTAGCGGCCTCCCGTGTGGGTCCGGAGCTCCTCCGACGTCGCGCCGGGGCCGAGCGTCAGATAGCCGTCCGCGCTGATCTTCCGCTGCCGGGGAAGACGGCAACCCGGCAGCATGAGGAGGCCGTACCGGTGCAGCTCCTCCGTCTACGGATTGCCGAGGCTGGACGGCCAGGCGCTCGGGCCGTCGTCGTCGCCGCCGGGGCTGCTGCTCCAGCGGTGGTAGGCCATCAACGGTGCTGCACTGATTTTCTCGTCGGCGACAGGAGGTCGGGTGTGGGGGGCCGGTGCCGGGGCGGGTTCTTATAGCCGCCCGGGCGACTGGAGGTGGGCGGCCAGGCCGGTAGCCAGCATTACTGCTCATTAATGTCGGCGCCACGGGGCGTGACGGGATGACGCAACATGGCGGCAGGGGGTGGAAGGCAAGGCGGCCGTCGACGAGACGAGGCGTCGGGGGTGGCAGATGACGCACTTTCCCTAGACGACGCGCTTTGATCGGGCGACGCGCGGCGGTTTGACAGGGCGATGCGGTTGGACGCCACACGTCACGCCGTGTACGTGGGTAACGTGTCGAAGCATGTTTTGCCGTCATCCGGTTGACGGCAAAGACTCCTGTGGCTAACGTCTGTTCTTTGTCGTCTACCTTCTTTGCCGTATGCCACCGACGACAAAGGTGTCTTTGTCGTTCGTTGTGGAAAAACATACGGCAAATCAGCTGTTTACCATAACGTGGCTAACGTCTGTTCTTTGTCGTCTACCTTCTTTGCCGTATGCCACCGACTTCAAAGGTGTCTTTGTCGTTCGTTGTGGAAAAACAGACGGCAAATCAGCTGTTTACCGTAACTTACTGGGTCGGGCATGTTTGTCGTCCACGGCTAACGGCAAAGACCTTTGGCGTCAGCTTTCTGGTTCTTTGTCGTCTGCCATGGCAGACGGCAAATCAGCTAATTTCTGTAGTGTAATACACTACTTTCTTCTAGTGCTACAAAATGCTAGTCTTTGTTAAGATTGGCTTTCCCTCCTCATCTTTTGCATTTCTGCAGTATAGTCCATCGATATAGTCCCCTTCCTTGATACCGTTGTATTCTTAGCATAGTTCTAATGTAAGTCTTGCGAGTACTTTGGATGAGTACTCATGGTCGCTTTGCTACTCTTTTCTTCTACCGATTGCTGCGATCAGATGATGGAGCTCAAGAGCCAAAGGATCCCGAGCTTGGATACTACATGGAGGTTGTGTACCAGGAGTAGTTCGGCAGTCCCATGCAGGAGGCCTTGCCTCTTTCGATTATTGTCACTGTTTGATTATGCCTTCTTAAGGCAACCCCTTGTTCGACCTGTCTGTACCCAGATATGTTTGTATTTGCACTGATGTAACCCCGGGTCTCTGTGACACCTATCATAATATAAAGCTTTGAACTTAAAATTGTGTCTTAGAGTTGTGTTGTGATATCCTACCATGAGTCACTGATCTTGATCGTGCTTGTTGTGTGTATGTTTAGTGCACAGTCGGTGTCAGGGGAGTTACCCGCAGCTAAATCCAGCTCCGAGGATAAGTCATCTCTGGAGTTAAGTCATTTCTGGAGTCAAGTCATCTCTGGAGTTAAGTCAGTCTTGGAGTTAAGTCGGCCGCCTACAATCTTGACCCGGCTACAATCATGACCCGACTACAATCCTAACCCGGCTGGAATTATGACTCGGCCTACTATAGGGCCCGGCCTGCTACAGGACCCGGACTTAGACGAAATTCCACCCAGGAGTCCAAATACAAGACGGAGACCCCAAACTTGGAAGACATGGAGGACTTAGAGGACTTAGAGTAGGACTCTGACTTCGGGGATAACCTGAAATCTCTTGTAATCCGAGGGACTCAGCTATTATATAAAGGGAGTCCCTGGGTCATCAGAAGGATGGTTTTTGAGACAAACAAGTCATGAGACAGATGTTTTGATAGGTCTCGAGACAGATGTTTGATAGGTCTTAAGATAGATGTTTTGATAGTTCCCAAGACAGAGGTAGCAAAATAGCGCCCTTGTAATCGAGACCACCACAATCAATAGCAATCAAGCAGGATGTAGGCTTTTTCCTGCAAAGTGAGGGGCCGAACCTGAGTAAACTCGTGTCTTCTCGTTTCCGATGAACCCCATCCAAGCTTCCACCTAGAAGTGATGGCCTCACAACTTAGTCCTTTAGCGAGGATATCTGCCGTGACAAAACTATGGTAGTCGGGTTCAGGGGCGTCACAAGCTGGTATCAGAGTGGACTGCCTATAGGAACCCCTTCCAACTCCTTGGTCAAAGTTGAGTCTAGTCTTTGGAAAAAACAATTTTCTAACCTACTAACAGTATTGTGTGGCTTACGGGCACACATCGCAAATGGATGGGATTAGAATCTTTTATTTTGCATCTTTACACTGGGTTCTAATTTCTCTTCCTTTTAGGTTAAAGATTTTTCTAACTCTAACTCTAGGTTCTCGTAACTACTCATTCCAGAGAGCCTCTCACTCCAGATGATCGCTTGATTCAGCAGAAGATTCCAAATATACTCTTCGATGTTTACCCGAGACCCTATGTGCCCACCGCTTTTGCAATTCCCTACCAACGATAAATCCCTAGGGATTACAACATACACTTGCCATTCATACAATCATTCTCCGTTGCTATTGTTATTACTCCCTCCGTTCCAAAATAGAAGACCCAACTTTTTACACAATTAATAAAAAGTTGGGTCATCTATTTTGGAACGGATGGAGTACAAGATACACTACAAAAAAAAGACACATCCGTGACATTTTGGGCTGAACGAAAAAAATTCTGTCATACTTATGACACTTCTATGACGATAATTGTGACAAAACCCGGTAACATCATAGATGTGGTGGGCTCCTACTTCTATGACAAAATATGATGACAGAAAATGGGCTTTTCGTCCTGGGCGGGCCGGAGACGCAGCTGCATGATATTCTTTGGGTCATCCATGACGGAAAAAATCGTGGTAGAAGCGAGGGCGAGGAAAATTTCGGTGAGTTCCCGGTTACAGTGGGTGGTCGGGGGCCGAGCGATGCGCGTTTTTCTCGTACATGTACGTGTGTGTGCGCGAGGCGTTGGCTCTAACTGAACCCGAGCGAGGCATTGGGCTCTAACTGAACCTGAGCGATTGCACTGCAGGCTACGCGTTACTGAACCTGAGCGACCGATCGGTGGCTGTTAACTGAACCCGATTGAGTGATTCCTTCGCTACTGCTGCTAACTGAAATCGATCGATGCTGCCTCTAGATGAACAGTGATCGTTGAGGGGGGTGGGGGTGGATGAACAGTGTGAAGGAAATATGCCCTAGAGACAATAATAAAGTTATTATATATTTCCTTATAATCATGATAAATGTTTATTATTCATGCTAGAATTGTATTAACTGGAAACATTATACATGTGTGAATACATAGACAAACAAAGTGTCACTAGTATGCCTCTACTTGACTAGCTCGTTAATCAAAGATGGTTATGTTTCCTGACCATGAACAATGAGTTGTTATTTGATTAACGAGGTCACATCATTAGTTGAATGATCTGATTGACATGACCCATTCCATTAGCTTAGCACCCGATCGTTTAGTATGTTGCTATTGCTTTCTTCATGACTTATACATGTTCCTATAACTATGAGATTATGCAACTCCCGTTTACCGGAGGAACACTTTGGGTGCTACCAAACGTCACAACGTAACTGGGTGATTATAAAGGAGCATTACAGGTGTCACCAAAGGTAGATGTTGGGTTGGCGTATTTCGAGATTAGGATTTGTCACTTCGATTGTCGGAGAGGTATCTCTGGGCCCTCTCGGTAATGCACATCACATAAGCCTTGCAAGCACTGCAACTAATATGTTAGTTGTGAGATGATGTATTACGGAATGAGTAAAGAGACTTGCTGGTAACGAGATTGAACTAGGTATTGGATACCGACGATCGAATCTCGGGCAAGTAACATACCGATGACAAAGGGAACAACGTATGTTGTTATGCGGTTTGACCGATAAAGATCTTCGTAGAATATGTAGGAACCAATATGGGCATCCAGGTCCCGCTATTGGTTATTGACCAGAGATGTGTCTCAGTCATGTCTACATCGTTCTCGAACCGTAGGGTCCGCACGCTTAAGGTTTCGATGACAGTTATATTATGAGTTTATGTATTTTGATGTACCGAAGGTTGTTCGGAGTCCTGGATATGATTACGGACATGACGAGGAGTCTCGAAATGGTCGAGACATAAAGATTGATATATTGGACGGATATATTTGGACACCGGAAAGGTTCCGGAGAAGTGTGGAGCCCCGGGAGGTTACCGGAACCCCCCGGGAGGTATATGGGCCTTATTGGGCCCATGTAGGAGGAAGAGAGAAGGAGCAAGGGAGGGGGGGCGCGCCCCCCCAAGCCCAATCCGAATTGGGGAGGGGGGCCGACCCCCCCTTTCCTTTCTCCTTCCCCCTCTTCCTATAACTACTACTAGTACTACTTCCTAATACTAGTACTCTTTCCTTCCCCCTCCAAATAAGATAAGGAAAAGAGAGGGAAACCTACTTGGAGTAGGTTTCCCCCTCCTCATGGCGCGCCCCCCTAGGGCCGGCCACCTCCTCCCTCCCTCCTTTATATACGGGGGTAGGGGGGCACCCTAGAACACACAAGTTGATCATTGATCGTTCCTTAGCCGTGTGCGGTGCCCCCCTCCACGATATTACACCTCGGTCATATTAGCGGTGCTTAGGCGAAGCCCTGCAACAGGAGAACATCAAGATCGTCACCACGCCGTCGTGCTGACGGAACTCCCCCTCGGCGTCTCTGCTGGATCGGAGATCGAGGGTGCGTCATCAAGCTGTACGCGTGTCAAGAACTTGGAGGTGCCGGAGTAACGGTACCTGGATCGGTTGAATCGGAGGACGTACGACTACTTCCTCTACGTTGCGTCAACGCTTCCGCTTCGGTCTACGAGGGTATGTAGACAACACTCTCCCCTCGTTGCTATATCATCACCATGATCTTGCGTGTGCGTAGGATTTTTTTTTTGAAATTACTACGTTCCCCAACAGTGGCATCCGAGCCTAGGTTTTATGCGTTGATGTTATATGCACGAGTAGAACACAAGTGAGTTGTGGACGATATAAGTCATACTGCCTACCAGCATGTCATACTTTGGTTCAGCGGTATTGTGAGATGAAGCGGTCCGGACCGACATTACGCGTACGCTTACGCGAGACTGGTTTCACCGTTACGAGCACTCGTGCTTAAAGGTGGCTGGCGGGTGTCTGTCTCTCTCACTTTAGTTGAACCGAGTGTGGCTACGCCCGGTCCTTGTGAAGGTTAAAACGGAGTCTATTTGACAAACTATCGTTGTGGTTTTGATGCGTAGGTGAGATTGGTTCTTGCTTAAGCCCGTAGCAGCCACGTAAAATTTGCAACAACAAAGTAGAGGACGTCTAACTTGTTTTTGCAGGGCATGTTGTGATGTGATATGGCCAAGACATGATGCTATATTTTATTGTATGAGATGATCATGTTTTGTAATCGAAGTTATCGGCAACTGGCAGGAGCCATATGGTTGTCGCTTTATTGTATGAAATGCAAACACCCTGTAATTGCTTTACTTTATCACTAAGCGGCAGTGATAGTCGTGGAAGCATAAGATTGGCGAGACGACAACGATGCTACGATGGAGATCAAGGTGTCACACCGGTGACGATGGTGATCATGACGGTGCTTCGGAGATGGAGATCACAGGCACAAGATGATGATGGCCATATCATATCACTTATATTGATTGCATGTGATGTTTATCTTTTTATGCATCTTATCTTGCTTTGATTGACGGTAGCATTATAAGATGATCTCTCACTAAATTATCAAGAAGTGTTCTCCCTGAGTATGCACCGTTGCGAAAGTTCTTCGTGCTGAGACACCACGTGATGATCGGGTGTGATAGGTTCTACGTTCAAATACAACGGGTGCAAAACAGTTGCACACGCGGAATACTCAGGTTATACTTGACGAGCCAAGCATATACAGATATGGCCTCGGAACACAGAGATCGAAAGGTCGAGCGTGAATCATATAGTAGATATGATCAACATAGTGATGTTCACCAATGAAACTGCTCCATCTCACGTGATGATCGGACATGGTTTAGTTGATTTGGATCACGTGATCACTTAGATGATTAGAGGGATGTCTATCTAAGTGGGAGTTCTTAAGTAATATGATTAATTGAACTTTAATTTATCATGAACTTAGTCCTGGTAGTATTAGCATATCTATGTTGTAGATCAATAGCTCGCGTTGTTGCTTTCATATGCTTATTTTGATATGTTCCTAGAGAAAATTGTGTTCAAAGATGTTAGTAGCAATGATGCGGATTGGATCCGTGATCTGAGGTTTATCCTCATTGCTGCATAGAAGAATTATGTTCTTGATGCACCGCTAGGCGACAGACCTATTGCAGGAGCAGATGCAGACGTTATGAACGTTTGGCTAGCTCAATATGATGACTACTTGATAGTTTAAGTGCACCATGCTTAACGGCTTAGAATCGGGACTTCAAAGACGTTTTTGAACGTCATGGACCATATGAGATGTTCCAGGAGATGAAGTTAATATTTCAAGCAAATACCCGAGTTGAGAGATATGAAATCTCCAACAAGTTCTATAGCTAAAAGATGGAGGAGAATCGCTCAACTAGTGAGCATGTGCTCAGATTGTCTAGGTACTCCAATCGCTTGAATCAAGTGGGAGTTAATCTTCCAGATAAGATAGTGATTGACAGAATTCTCTAGTCACCATCACCAAGTTAGTAGAACTTCGTGATGAACTATAATATGCAAAGGGATAACGAAAACAACTCCCAAGCTCTTCGTGATGCTGAAATCAACGAAGGTAAAAATCAAGAAAAACATCAAGTGTTGATGGTTGACAAGATCACTAGTTTCAAGAAAAGGGCAGAGGGAAGAAGGGAAACTTCAAGAAGAACAGCAAGCAAGTTGCTGCTCAAGTGAAGAAGCCCAAGTCTGGTCCTAAGCCTGAGACTAAGTGCTTCTACTGCAAAGGGACTGGTCACTGGAAGCGGATCTACCCCAAGTGATTGGCGGAGAAGAAGGATGGCAAAGTGAACATAAGTATATTTGATATACATGTTATTGATGTGTACTTTACTAGTGTTTATAGCAACCCCTCAGTATTTGATACTAGTTCAGTTGCTAAGATTAGTAACTCGAAACGGGAGTTGCAGAATAAACAGAGACTAGTTAAGGGTGAAATGACGATGTGTGTTGGAAGTGGTTCCAAGATTGACATGATCATCGTCGCACACTCCCTATACTTTCGGGATTAGTGTTGAACCTGAATAAGTGTTATTTGGTGTTTGCGTTGAGCATGAATATGATTTGATCATGTTTATTGTAATACGGTTATTCATTTAAGTAAGAGAATAAATTGTTGTTCTGTTTACATGAATGAAACCTTATATGGTTACACACCCAATGAAAATAGTTCGTTGGATCTCGATCGTAGTGATACACATAATCATAATATTGAAACCAAAAGATGCAAAGTTAATAATGATAAGTGCAACTTGTTTATAGCACTGCCGTCTAGGTCATATTGGTGTAAAGCGCATGAAGAAACTCCATACTGATGGGCTTTTGGAATCACTTGATTATGAAGCAGTTGATGCTTGCGAACCATGCCTCATGGGCAAGATGACTAAGACTCTGTTCTTCGGAACAATGAAGCGAGCAATAGATTTGTTGGAAATCATACATACTGATGTATGTGGTCCGATGAATATTGAGGCTCGCGACAGGTATCATTATTTTCTGATCTTCACAGATGATTTAAGCAGATATGAGTATATCTACTTGATGAAACATAAGTCTGAAACATTTGAAAAGTTCAAAGAATTTCAGAGTGAAGTGAAAAATCATCGTAACAAGAAAATAAAGTTTCTACGATCTGATCGTAGAAGAGTATTTGAGTTACGAGTTTGGCCTTCAGTTAAAAACAATGTGAAATAGTTTCACTACTCATGCCACCTGGAACACCACAATGTAATGGTGTGTGCGAACGTCATAGCCGTACTTTATTAGATATGGTGGATCTATGATGTCTCTTACCGATCTACCACTATCGTTTTGGGGTTATGCATTAGAGACAGCCGCATTCACGTTAAATAGGGCACCATCAAAATCCGTTGAGACGACGCCTTATGAACTGTGGTTTGGCAAGAAACCAAAGTTGTCGTTTCTTAAAATTTGGGGTTGCGATATGAAAAAGTTTCATCTTGATAAGCTCAAACTCAAATCGGAGAAGTGCGTCTTCATAGGATATCCAAAGGAAACTATTGGATACACCTTCTATCACAGATCCGAAGGCAAGACTTTTTGTTGCTAAATTCGGAAACTTTCTGGAGAAGGAGTTTCTCTCGAAAGAAGTGAGTGGGAGGAAAGTAGAACTTGACAAGGTAACTGTATCTGCTCCCTTATTGGAAAGTAGTACATCACAGAAAACTGTTTCTGTGACACCTACACCAGTTAGTGAGGAAGCTAATGATGATAATCATGAAACTTCAGAACAAGATACTACTGAACCTCGTAGATCAACCAGAGTAAGATCCGCACCAGAGTGGTACGATCATCCTTTTCTGGAAGTCATGCTACTAGATCATGATGAACCTACGAACTATGAGGAAGCGATGATGAGCCCAGATTCCGATAAATGGCTTGAGGCCATGAAATCTGAGATATGATCCATGTATGAGAACAAAGTATGGACTTTGGTTGACTTGCCCGATGATCGGCAAGCAATTGAGAATAAATGGATCTTCAAGAGGAAGACGGACGCTGATAGTAGTATTACTATCTACAAAGCTAGAATTGTCGCAAAAAAGGATTTCGACAAATTCAAGGTGTTGACTACGATGAGAGTTTCTCACTCGTATCTATGCTTAAGTCTGTTCGAATCATGTTAGCAATTGCCACATTTTATGAAATCTGGCAAATGGATAAACAAAACTGCATTCCTTAATGGATTTATTAAAGAAGAGTTGTATACGATGCAACTAGAAGGTTTTGTCGATCCTAAAGGTGTTAACAAAATATGCAAGCTCCAGCAATCCATCTATGGACTGGTACAAGCATCTCGGAGTTGGAATATACGCTTTGGTGAGTTGATCAAAGCATATAGTTTTATACAGACTTGCGGTGAAGCCTGTATTTACAAGAAAGTGAGTGGGAGCACTACAGCATTTCTGATAAGTATATGTGAATGACATATTGTTGATCGGAAATAATGTAGAATTATTCTGTAAAGCATAAAGGAGTGTTTACAAGGAGTTTTTTCAAAGAAAGACTTCGGTGAAGCTGCTTACACATTGAGTATCAAGATCTATATAGATAGATCAAGACGCTTGATAAATTTTTTCAATGAATACATACCTTGATAAATTTTTGAAATAGTTCAAAATGGAACAGTCAAAGAAGGAGCTCTTGCCTGTGTTGCAAGGTGTGAAGTTGAGTAAGACTCAAAGCCCGACCACGGCAGAAGATAGAATGAAAGTCATTCCCTATGCCTTGGCCATAGGTTCTATAAAGTATGTCATGCTGTGTACCAGATCTATTGTATACCCTGCACTGATTTTGGCAAGGGAGTATAATAGTGATCTAGGAGTAGATCACTGGACAGCGGTCAGAATTATCCTTAGTGAAATAAGGATATGTTTCTCGATTATGGACGTGACAAAAAGGTTCGTCGTAAAGGGTTACGTCGATGCAAGTTTTGACACAGATCTGGATGACTCTAAGTCTCGATCTAGATACATATTGAAAGTGGGAGCAATTAGCTAGAGTAGCTCCATGCAGAGCATTGTTGACATAAATATTTGCAAAATACTTACGGATCTGGATGTGACAGACCCGTTGACTAAGATTCTCTCACAAGCAAAACATGATCACACCTTAATACTCCTTGGGTGTTAATCACATAGCGATGTGAACTAGATTACTGAATCTAGTAAACCCTTTGGGTGTTGATCACATATTGATGTGAACTATGGGTGTTAATCACAAGGTGATGTGAACTATTGCTGTTAAATCACATGGCGATGTGAACTAGATTATTGACTCTAGTGCAAGTGGGAGACTGAAGGAAATATGCCCTAGAAACAATAATAAAGTTATTATATATTTCCTTATAATCATGATAAATGTTTATTATTCATGCTAGAATTGTATTAACCGGAAACATTATACATGTGTGAATACATAGACAAACAAAGTGTCACTAGTATGCCTCTACTTGACTAGCTCGTTAATCAAAGATGGTTATGTTTCCTGACCATGAACAATGAGTTGTTATTTGATTAACGAGGTCACATCATTAGTTGAATGATCTGATTGACATGACCCATTCCATTAGCTTAGCACCCGATCGTTTAGTATGTTGCTATTGCTTTCTTCATGACTTATACATGTTCCTATAACTATGAGATTATGCAACTCCCGTTTACCGGAGGAACACTTTGGGTGCTACCAAATGTCACAACGTAACTGGGTGATTATAAAGGAGCATTACAGGTGTCACCAAAGGTAGATGTTGGGTTGGCGTATTTCGAGATTAGGATTTGTCACTTCGATTGTCGGAGAGGTATCTCTGGGCCCTCTCGGTAATGCACATCACATAAGCCTTGCAAGCACTGCAACTAATATGTTAGTTGTGAGATGATGTATTACGGGAACGAGTAAAGAGACTTGCCGGTAACGAGATTGAACTAGGTATTGGATACCGACGATCGAATCTCGGGCAAGTAACATACCGATGACAAAGGGAACAACGTATGTTGTTATGCGGTTTGACCGATAAAGATCTTCGTAGAATATGTAGGAACCAATATGGGCATCCAGGTCCCGCTATTGGTTATTGACCAGAGATGTGTCTCAGTCATGTCTACATCGTTCTCGAACCGTAGGGTCCGCACGCTTAAGGTTTCGATGACAGTTATATTATGAGTTTATGTATTTTGATGTACCGAAGGTTGTTCGGAGTCCCGGATATGATTACGGACATGACGAGGAGTCTCGAAATGGTCGAGACATAAAGATTGATATATTGGACGGATATATTTGGACACCGGAAAGGTTCCGGAGAAGTGTGGAGCCCCGGGAGGTTACCGGAACCCCCCGGGAGGTATATGGGCCTTATTGGGCCCATGTAGGAGGAAGAGAGAAGGAGCAAGGGAGGGGGGCGCCCCCCCCCCCCC
>NC_041385.1:862301332-862315158 GCF_002162155.2 Triticum dicoccoides | reverse complement strand
CCCCCCCCAAGCCCAATCCAAATTGGGGAGGGGGGCCGGCCCCCCCTTTCCTTTCTCCTTCCCCCTCTTCCTATTACTACTACTAGTACTACTTCCTAATACTAGTACTCTTTCCTTCCCCCTCCAAATAAGATAAGGAAAAGAGAGGGAAACCTACTTGGAGTAGGTTTCCCCCTCCTCATGGCGCGCCCCCCCTAGGGCCGGCCACCTCCTCCCTCCCTCCTTTATATACGGGGGTAGGGGGGCACCCTAGAACACACAAGTTGATCATTGATCGTTCCTTAGCCGTGTGCGGTGCCCCCCTCCACGATATTACACCTCGGTCATATTAGCGGTGCTTAGGCGAAGCCCTGCAACAGGAGAACATCAAGATCGTCACCACGCCGTCGTGCTGACGGAACTCCCCCTCGGCGTCTCTGCTGGATCGGAGATCGAGGGTGCGTCATCAAGCTGTACGCGTGTCAAGAACTCGGAGGTGCCGGAGTAACGGTACTTGGATCGGTTGAACCGGAGGACGTACGACTACTTCCTCTACATTGCGTCAACGCTTCCGCTTCGGTCTACGAGGGTACGTAGACAACACTCTCCCCTCGTTGCTATATCATCACCATGATCTTGCGTGTGCGTAGGAAATTTTTTGAAATTACTACGTTCCCCAACACAGTGAGCGGTGGGGGTGGATGAACAGGACCTTGTGGCGTTGCCTCTGGATGAACAGGACCCCGATCGATCGAGCCGGCTGGGGCTGAATGAACAGGACCCCGCAGAGGGCTGGATGAACAGGACGACCCCGTGGAGGGCTGGATGAACAGTAGATGGTGGAGGGGTGGATGAACAGTAGCCCATGGAGGGGTGGTTCAATAGGAGCCCGTGGAGAGGGGTGGTTGAACAGTAGCCGGTGGAGTAGCGCGGGGTGGAGGCTGGATGAACAGGAGCCCGTTGATGATGAGTCACAGGTGGAGGCTGGAGGAGGTCGACAGTGGATGAACAGTAGCCCGTGGAGGCTGGAGTAGGTCGACGGTGGATGAACAATATGATTTTGATCTATGGAACCTTATCACCAGATTGTTATGGAAGTTGAGAAGTTTTCACCCAAGTTTGCATCAAGAGGTTCAAACAAGCAATAGCCGATATAGACTTAGCGTCCTAAGAACATGAAAAATGGCCAATGGAGTGTTAACATCGTCCTTAGAATAAGCTATGTTCAAGTTATTTTTCGGCACACAAGCTTCGCCGAAAAATAGGGAGGCATGGGTTTACATCAGATTTTGGCATTGACAAAAACATTATTAACAAGGCCTCGAATGAAAAAGTTCTCAAAGTGAGAAGGTTTCATATAATTGAAAGGTGAAACTTTGATATTTGGGTCATAGCCATCCGATCTCATCTCTAAGGCAAAAGTTGTGGTCGAAGTACTGAGATTTTGTATCCAGAACACTTTTCGGCTGATTACACCCCCAAGACGGCCCCAAAAGGAAAACTAATCTACATGAATTGTCTTCCTCTCGTCGAAGTGATCCATTTTTATATAAAGATTGTCCCAATCAGAGGTCGTACGCAAAAGTTAGAGCCCGCACAACACGACCCTCCAATAGGCAAAATAGGACGCCCGAAACAAGACACACGTGTGGGTATGTCTTATGAGCTGCGTGAATATTTAGCTGTTTTGCGCAAGCGATTTTGCCCTGAAGATGGACTCAAATTGAAAAATGTTAAACATGAAAGTTGTTCGTCTTGTCGAAAAGAATAAATAAGCTTTTGGGTGCATTTTCATCGGAGGTCGTTTACCACCACAAAAAAGACCCGTAAGGTGCAGCCAGTTTCAGACCGAACAGTTTTGGAAAGTTCGGATAAAACCAATCCGAATTTGACTAGGGTTTTGAACGTGAATCCAAACATTTTCCTTGCACGGGAAGTACATCCGCCTCTTATATACCTAAGGGGTGACGGCCGATTGAACAACACACAATCAAACAAACACATCTACTACTTTTTCATGTTCATCTACTTTTTATCTATCCCCTGTATCTTTCTTCTCGTTTTTCGTTAATTCTTCATGCTGGAGGGCTGCGGATCTACGAGGCTCTAGGGGCGAGCAAATCGACCTGGAGCAGCCCAAAGCTGCCGCACTCCCTGACGTGGTCCCTCCTGGGCGTGCGGGGTTTTGGGGTCTCAAAAGCATCTGCCAGCTGTCCTGCGTATCGCGCTGTCGGTCAGATCTCCTTCGACGTGAGCCGCGGTGCATCACCCCGGCGTCGAGGGTACACGGTGACGTGTTCGTTGTCAACACATGTCTTTCATAACATATGTAGTGATTTTGACCACACATAGCATCATTTACCACCACGTGGAAGGCCTGGAGGAATCTTACTAGGGATATGGACCACAACCACGGACACTTATTAGCTTTTTCGATGTGCGAATATCACATAAAATTCCACCAGTGAAATAGAGCTGATAATTTTACATAGGGCCTGGTCGCAGTCTATGGAGCTGCCCAAGATGAAAATAATTCTGATTTCCTACAACAATTGGTGAATGAGGCTAAGGATAACCAGCACCCAATGCTTATTGGAAGCGACTTCAATATCCTTAGGCACCAGGACCAGAAAAATAATGACCGTTTTGACACTCACTAGCCTTTCTTACTCAATGTTGTGATGCACAGATTGAATCTTCGGGAAGCCACTATGTCAGGGCGACAATATACAACAATCCTCTGACGCTGACATATGAGAAACTCTATCGGGTACTTATGGATACCAAATGGGAATTAAAATTCCCTCTGGTAATACTGCATGCCATAGAGCGTATTAAGACACTTTCAGACCATGCACCCATCATTCTTGATTCTAACACTACTAGACCTCTCATTGTTCGCCGCCCATTTAAATTTGAATTGAGATGGTTACAACATGATGGCATTGCGGATATTATAAGGATAGTATGGGAGAGGCCTACCGTTGGTCACACACCGGTTCAGAGATGGAACTTCAAAATTTGTGCAACAAGAAATTTCCTAATTGGATATGCGAAACACACCAGTGGTATGTATAAAAAGGAAACACAACGGCTTTCCTCTATTATCGATGACCTCGATAAAACCGAGAAGACTCGCACTTTGTCTCAACAGGAGATTGATGTGAAAAATCAATCCAGTGAGAAGATTGAACGTCTTTTGCGAGAAGAGGAAATCAAGTGGTACCAAAGATCTGACGCCTAGTTCATTTTGAAGGGAGACGACTATAGACGATATATCCAAATGCTTGCCAATGGGCGGCACATGAAGAAGTGTACTTTTATCCTGCAACAGGATGAGGGCAGATCGGGGGTCAATCCGAGCTGAAGCGTTATATCTTTGTTTGGGGCTCCAGATGAAGGGAACATCACTCTTGATGGAACATATGATATTCCACAAGTCACAGTAGAAGAGTATGATATCCTCATGACACCTTTCTTCAAAGAGGATGTGCGACATGCGGTGTTTCAAATGTAAATGAACAAAGCGCTAGGCCCCGATGGCTTCCTTGCAGAGTTCTACAAGAACTTCTGGGATGTCATCAAGAATGACCCGACGTAATTATTGTAGTTTCTTCATGCCGGTCTAGTTGACCTATCCATGCTAAATTTTGGCGAGATTGTTTTCTTGCCAAAGACCAAGGAGGCTAACCGGATCCAGTAGTATAGACCGATCTGCCTCCTTAATGTCAACGTCAAAATCTTCACCAAAGTGGTGACTAATAGGCTCAACATGGTTGCTGACCATGTTGCATGACCTTCCAAAACGGATTTCATGCAAGGAATAAATATACTCGATGGAGTAGTTATCCTTCATAGACCGTTCACGAGATGTACCAGAAGAACATGAGTGGGGTATAACTAAAAATTGAAATTGTAAAAGGCATACGATCTAGTCAAATGGTCATTTCTCCAACAGACCCTCGGAATTAAAGGCTTATCCGATAAATGGCGTTAGTGGATCAAATAATTTGTTACTGGAGGTAGTGTGGCTGTCAAACTCACTGATGATGTACGATTTCTTTGACCACTTGAGGTACGTCATAATTGCGGAGCAATCATGTTCACCTCTCGATTGATGACTTTCAGTCGACTCTTGTTCTCAATGTCAGCAAAAATCACCAGAGTAGCATTGACCTTCGGGAAATCATCTACTTTTTCTTCATCATTGTCTTTGTCAGAACCCTTTTCATTCAGTTGACCTTCATGGAACTGCTGAATAAGGAATCTGCACTCTCGAGTGGTATGCTTGGGTAAAATCAGGTTACCCTCCTCGTCTTTCTTCGTGTGGATGGCACACAGTAGATCCAAGACGTCCTGGCCTGACCGATCCTTCATTTTTTGGGAACCCACTGCCCCTTCGGCTTCCTTTTGAACTTGCCTTGGGTCATCACAACTGCTGCTTCTATTTGACCAGCGGCTTCAGCTTTGCACTTCTACTTTCGACTCGAATTCCTGCCCCTAGCGCCAGGGTCTACAACCTTTCCCTTGCCACTACGGAGTCGGTCCTCTTCTTCGTCATTCGCGTACCGAGTGGCTATCTCCATCATTCGGTTCATGGACAGGGGCCCAGACCGTCCAAATTTCGGTATGAGCTCTCTGTATGTGACGCCTTCTTTAATGGCGAAAACTGCTTGATGTTCATAAAAATTTTCCACCACATGGTGAAGTGTGGTCCAGCGTGGGATATAATCCCTCAAGGTTTCATTCAGCTTCTGGACGCAATGCTGCAATTCAATCAGTCCAGCTAGTCGCTCGCAAGTGCCCTGGAATGTTTTGAGAAACACTCGGGCTAGGTCCTCCCAGCAGTAAAAGCAAGCAGGGGCCAACTGGTTCAACCACGACCGAGATGATCCTTCTAGCATCGAGGGTAAGTGCTTCATGGGAACATCATCATTACCCTCACCGATCTGTACAGCCACTCGGTAATCTTCTAACCATGTATCTGGATTTGACTCGCCAGTAAACTTGCTCACTCCTGCAGCCAACCTGAAGTTGGGAGGAATCTCAATGGCTTGGATAGCCCTGCTGAAACACTCGGGCATAGAGACAAAAGCTCCACTTCCACTCGGGCGATCCATGTCCAAACCCTCTCAGTTAGCCCTGCCTCTGTCAACCAGGCCCTGCACAAGGACCGACCTTGCCCCAGGCTCTCAGGGGTCGACTTGATACCTCCGCTCATCATCATACGGGCGCCTGTAATCATACTGCCGGGACGCGTACGAACCACCCCTCGAAGGGGGCATAGGCACTCGACGATGGTCGCGGCAGTGATGTCGAGGATCAAACTGACTGTGGCCTCGATCCAGGCACTGGTCCTGGCGGCAACCATGATCTTCACGCCTCAGAGGCGATCTTGGGCTGTGAGCGGACTGAACTGTGTCCGCCCTGACGGATCTGTTGTGAATCCTATTGCGCCACTGAGAAATAGTCGAATTCTGCTCCCCAGCCACTCTGAGCAGCGTCTGAATCTGCTCTAACCCTCTTCCAGGCTCGGAACGAGATGGTTGGATCGAATCTACAATACGCGTGGCTGCTGCAACATTCTGGATGGGAGTGTGGTATACCTGACACTCATCTCGAGATCCAGTCGGGAACAATTGTCGCTGCCGTCGATTGGGATTTGGAGGTTGTCAGTTAGCGCGGTCGTCGAGTGACCTCCGGAGATCTTCCAGACGCGCGCGCTCAGCCAGATTGGCTACGCGCGCGGCCTCCAAAGCATGGGCCTCGTTAGTCTCCCCAGCGATGGGGGTCTAGAGGAACTGCTCATTCCGACGTTGCAACTCTTGTCTTTGCTCCGCGGTGAGGGCCTGCGGGCAGTACTTGTCGTTGACGTGCGAAGGGCCACCGCTTTCGCCCCCGCCAAAGACTTGTCCGGCCCGATCATTACTTTCGCACTCGTAAAGCATATCCGAGTGGCCAGATGAAAGATCGAACAAGCCATAAAGGCTCTCGTCGGGCTCGATTGCCGCGTTCTACGGAGTGGATGACTGACGAGCCTCCGCGTGCTTCACTCACAGCTGGAGCTGCGAGCGACCGGATAGCTTGTAACAGCGAACAGTGGGGAGGGAAGACGCCACCAGACCCGACCGATACCAAGTCGACTTCTGCCGCAAAAGGACGGCGCAACCACTCGTGCGGAAGTGCGCCGCCCCGCAAATGGGGAGCGGCTCAATGTCGAGGGATGCCTCCAGGAGCTAGGCCGAATCGTCAGCGATGAAGCTGAGTGTGCCGAGATGGGTCTCGCGACCCAGAGATAGTCCGTCGCAGGAAACCATATCGATGGAGTTCGAAGAACGCAACCTCGCCGGAAGTCGATTAGACGCCTGCCCCACAGTGGGCGCCAACTGTCGTGAGAACGGATCTGACTGTAGAGGTAGGGGGTACGTAGGAGAGGGCAGAGTCTAGCTACGGCGAGATTGTACACTCGGATTTACGAGTTCAGGCCCCTCTCGGAGAAGGTAATAGCCCTACGTCTTGGCGTTGCGGGAGCTTTTTTTCTGCAGAGTGTTGAGTTATAGGGGTGCGAACACCTGTGCACGAGGGGAGGGGTGGCTTATATAAGAACGCAACCTCGCCGGAAGTCGATTAGACGCTTGCCCCACAGTGGGCGCCAACTGTCGTGAGAACGGATCTGACTGTAGAGGTAGGGGGTACGTAGGAGAGGGCAGAGTCTAGCTACGGCGAGATTGTACACTCGGATTTACGAGTTCAGGCCCCTCTCGGAGAAGGTAATAGCCCTACGTCTCGGTGTTGCGGGAGCTTTTTTCTGCAGAGTGTTGAGTTATAGGGGGTGCGAACACTTGTGCACCAGGGGACGGGTGGCTTATATAGAGTCCGCTGACCCCTCGCAGTCCTCAGTTATGCAAGGGTTCAATGAGATGGTAAAGACGAGTACGTTACTGGTAATTCCCGTACTTAATGATCTTTACAACGATGGATTGAACGCCTGCCCGTTGCCATCCCAAGGGGGGGGGGGCTCTAGGTCTTCTGTTCTCCTAATGTAACCATGTACTTCCGAGTGAATTACGGCAGTCGAGTGGAGGTAGAGTCAACCGAGTGAACCTTCTTTCGAGTGACTTGAGCACTATGGTTATTTGAGTCGGTACATTCTTTCTAACTTTGTAGGCTTTGGCCTCTTGTGTAGTGTCCTTGGATAGGGCATGTAGGTCAGACCTACGACCCTACCCTAGGTACATGCCGTCGTCACCGCCCACCCTCGTTAAGTTGCCACCTCCACGAGCTGAGCACCCTAGCCCAGGCGGCTGCCCACAGCCTGCCAGTCTCCATCCCTGCCATGTTATGTATGCCGTCAGCCCACATCCACTGGGTATTCTATAGCATAGAAGCTCATGCTGCAAGTGCCAAAAGAGGAGTCCCTTCTGATCTTGGATGCCTGAAAACTTTTGCTCCGTTTGTAATCTATAGTGAAATCTCTAAAAGGACTTATATTGAGGAATGGAGGGAGTGATTGTCAACTTGTCTACACTTTGGCTAACCCTAGCGACAGAAGAAGAATAGGCGGCGTTGATCACGTCCTTACCCCCAAGGCACAATCACGACCGCGGGTACAGCGTCGCGCTAATCAGCTAGGTGATTGCTGTGGCACGAAAACTGCAGTTTCGTCGCTGTGCACCGGACACAGATTCAGTCCGTCCACGTAAAATACAGCCTTAATGACCTTCTAGTTCTAGCTACTTTCCACCATATTCTATAGCAGGAAAACCTATCTTGCATCCAAGTTTGTAAAGAGCAGTTCTGAACTTCAAGCCTGAAAAGCGCTTCTGAACTTCTCTGCACTTTGATGTCCCTCGCAAAGAAAAGAAAAAGGACAAACAAAGGTTAGCGAACAGAGGTAGATGCGAACCAGGGTGCCATCAGAGAGCGGCTGCTGGACAACGGGCAGGACGTGGTCATCGCTGCAGCAATACAGGCAGATATATAGTCTGGAAAGGGGATCGCCCCGTACATGCTGATCCCTGAGCATCCATTATAGCTGATTTGTTCCTTTTGTATTGTTTTTATGATCCATTTACATGGTTACACATATTATTTCGGGCCACGTGACATTCAGTCCACACCATGCACAACCTTCCTTACTGACCTGGAAATAATGAAGCAAGCTCAATTACATATATTACTCGGCTCACTTAAAAACAGAGATGCCGCGACCATTCTCGGCAAAGGAACAGATACAAAACTAAGAATGAACCTAGCCACCTAGGGTTTTTTTTTTTGAGAAACAAGAGTTACAACCTCAAGTAACGGGGCAGTATTCAGACTGCATCAACTCTCTAAGACTATCAGGAACTCCTGCAATAATCCGAAAGTTTCCATGCATCCTCGCCTCCATCATCGCCAGCTCATGAGCCAATCCATTGCTCTTCCTTCCAACAAACCGCACTTTGTATGAGGCGAATACCCCAAGCAGTTGCTTAATATCCTGTATCACTGCATAGCAAGTGGCCAAGCACGCCTCCTCCGAATTTAAGTATTCAGCAACTGACTTGCAGTCCAGCTCCAAAACACCATCGGTCCATTATAGGCATTGGCCAGCGACTGTAACCCAAACAGAGCAGCCCGTGCCTCGGCTTCCTCTATGCTCGCCGAAATAGGAAGCAAGCTTCCGGCCGACAAGAAGACGTAGCCCCGGTGATCTCTGACAACAGCACCTGCCCAACCCTGACCACTGTCAAGGTCAAAGCCGGCGTCTGAATTAATTTTTGCAAACCCGGGGGCTGGCGCTGACCAAAGCATGCTTTGCCGTACTGGATAGTATGGTGCAACATTTTCCAGAGTAATCTGCTCTCTTTGCCTTTCTCTGAAATCACGTCAAGGCCAGCCATATTCAGTTCATCCTCATACTGGACCAGGAAGTTAACAGAATGACGAATCAACTCATTTCCTTTGCCATGTACACAGTCATCTCGCAGGTGCCAGCATCTCCAGAGTAAAAGAAGGATCTTTGCCTGCATGTCTTCAGAAAAAGTGCCGAGCAGATGCTGCAGCCAGTCAGTGCCAGTAAACCTGAACGCTAGCTCGGATGGAAGAGCCGAGAACACTCTCATCTCATGTCTTACAGCCCTGCTTCTAGTACATTCAACTACTGCATGGAATTCATTTTCCACACCATTTCTGCAGATGTTGCACGTAGAATCGAGAGCAAGGGTCCGTCTAAATTTGTTCTGCTTTGTAGCGAGGATATTAGTTGCAATCCTCCACCCAAAGATTCTAACTTTCGGAGGGACCCTAGCTTTCCAAACGAGGTCCCAAATACTCCGATCATTTGCCTCCATCGTAGAGCTCGATGGAAACTGACTAACCTGCCCTTGACTAGCATAAGCCAATTTGTAGGCGCTTTTTACTGTGAATAAACCATTCTTTTCAGGGTGCCAGGCAATGCAATCCCCCACTTCCGATTTTGCAATGGGTATCTTGCAAATTTCGTTAGCATCAAACTATTGGAAAATTTGATTTATGAGTTCCACGTTCCATTCTTTCCTGTCCGGGAGGATGAGCTGGTTTACCCACCGAAGACGCGAGCGCCTCTTGAAAGAAGCCATCTTCAACCCCTCCTTGCGTGGGATCCATTGGTCTCGCTGAATTTGGATCTTTCTCCCATCCCCCACCCTCCAAATAATTCCTTTTTTCAGTAACTCTATGTCACGCCCAATATGCGACCCTATCCAAAAGGAACTCGAAGGTCCCACCAAAGGATAGAGCCGCATATTGAAACGCTTTTGCAAGGTGGATATCATTACATCAACATTACATAATAGATGGGGATACATACATAAGGCATACAATGCCACATGAATACAACATCATCATACATAAGATCATCATCCGACTACGGATGAAACACAAACAGAAACTCAAACGACATCCACCCTGCTAGCCCAGGCTGCCGACCTGGAACCTATCCCCTGATTGAAGAAGCAGAAGAAGAACTCAACGCAAGCAAGCATCGCTCTCGCGTCATGATCATCGCATGAACCTGTACCTGCAACTGTTGTTGTAGTAATCTGTGAGCCATGAGGACTCAGCAATCCCATTACCATGGGTATCAAGACTAGCAAAGCTTAAAGGGAAAGGAAGGGGTAAAGTGGTGAGGCTGCAACAACGACTAAGCATATACGGTGGCTAACATACGCAAATAAGAGCGAGAAGAGAAGCAAAGGAACGGTCGTCAACTAGCAATGATCAAGAAGTGATCCTGAACTCCTACTTACGTCACACATAACCCAAAGACCGTGTTCACTTCCCGGACTCCGCCAAAAAGAGACCATGACGGCTACACACACGGTTGATGCGTTTTAATTCGGATCAGGTGTCAAGTTATCTACAACCGGACATTAACAAATTCCCATCTGCCAATAACCGCAGGCACGGCTTTCGAAAGATTATACCCTGCAGGGGTGTCCCAACTTAGCCCATGACAAGCTCTCGCGATCAACGAAGGAATAGACCTTCTCCCAGGAAGACCCGATCAGACTCGGAATCCCGGTTTACAAGACATTTCGACAATGGTAAAACAAGACCAGCAAAGCCGCCCGATGCGCCGACAATCCCGATAGGATCTACACATATCTCGTTCTCAGGGCAACACCGGATGAGCAATCCGTACAACTAAAACCAGACCTCAAGTTTCCCTGAGGGGGCGCTGCAAAGGGATCTAGTTCGGACCAACACTTAGACAAGCACTGGCCCGGGGGGGGGGGGCTATAATAAAGATGACCCTCGAGAGAGCGACTCCCAAGGGAAAAGTAGGTGGTGGTGAGGCAAATGGTAAAACCAAGGTTGGGCCTTGCTGGAGGAGTTTTATTCAAAGCGAACTGTCAAGGGGGTCCCATAAATCACCCGACCGCGTAAGGAACGCAAAATCCGGAAACATAACACCGGTATGACGGAAACTAGGGCGGCAAAAGTGGAACAAAACACTAGGCAAAAGGCCGAGCCTTCCACCCTTTACCAAATATATAGGTGCATTAATAGTATAAGAGATATTGTGATATCCCAACCAAAATCCTGTCCACCATGGAGAAATCTTCAACTTCACCTGCAACTAGCAACGCTATAAGAGGGTTGAGCAAAGCGGTAACATAGCCAAACAGTGGTTTGCATAGGAAAGGTGTCAAAGGTTAGAGGTTCATGGCAATATGGGATGGCTTGATAAACAGGTGATAGGTAGCGCAGCATAGCGATAGAACGAAGCAACTAGCATAGCAATGATAGTAGTGAGATCCAGGGTAGCGGTCATCTTGCCTGAAATCCCACAAGGAAGAAGAACGAGTCCATGAAGAAGACAAACGGATGAAGCCACGAAGACGAACCAAGCGTAGACGAACGAATCCTCACGATCGCAACGATACGAGAACTATCGAGAAGAAGCACACAACATAGTAAACACACCACACATGAACAAGGCATGATGCACAACAAGCATGATGCATGACAAAGCTACATGTAGCTACTCATGGCAAGAGATGATGCAAACAAGAGCAACACATCAAGGCAAGTTTAAATGAGGCCGGAAACAACATATAACAATTCCGGTAAGTCCTCATATGCATATTTCGAAGTTGGTCCAGATCTGAACAAACGTTAAGTTGAAGTTGTTAAACAGCAAGTTAAGATACACAAAGATGATCTACACGAGATTCTAGTCAAGTTACATATAAAGTTCATTTAGTTCGGAGCTACGGCCTAGAAGATATGAGCAAAACAAGTTAAACATGGCATTGATGCAAAATGCACCCAAACATCAAGCGAACACCTCAAAACATGGATGCAACATGATAATATGAAACTACACACGATTCTAAGCAAGTTTCATATAGAGCACACTCAAAACGGAGCAACGGTTCAACACATGCACACTAAACAAGTTATAGCAACAATCTGTCCAAAACAGCAACTAGGCATATTTCAAGCATCGAAACAATATGCTACAGCATCTCAACATGATAACAAAAGGCATGGTCATGATGTACAGGTAAAGCATAACGAAACATGAACACTGAGCTATCTCCAGAAATCACTAGAACATGCTCAAACACACATGGTAAGATTGCAAGTTATAACAATTACAGACTTTGCAGAAAATAACATCATGATGCAATGTTCAGAGCTATCAAACAACATGTTACAGGAACTTATCATGGCAAACAAAGGCATGGCATGAATCTACTAAATGCATAGATCAAAAGTCCCTTACTGACCATAAGCTAAAAAGGATCAGAAAGTATGATGGCACCCACGTAAATATGGCAAGTTATAATACAGATTCAAACATGGCAGAAACATAATTATGAAGGCATGTAGATGAGCTTGTGCAACTCACTACAGAGCAATACATGGCATGGCAAGGCAACCAACAGTAAGAAGACATGTTTGTGAAGCTAATCATGGCAAGATCAAGGTCATAGGGTGCATGGATCACTAGCAACAATCATGGTAACAACTGAACATAATGTTAACAGGTTGATAGCACCATTATGAAGCAACTTTGGAGCAAGATATAAACAAGCTACAACAACCTATAAATGCAACCAGGGGCATATATAGATAGAGCATGATATGTAGATCAAAACATATTTAGTGGACATCTCCAGATTATGCATAGAATGATTAGTAGGAACAGGTTTATATAGCATCACGAAATAACAGATTCAGCCTAGCAAAACAGCAACATCAAGTACACTACTTAACAAGCTCGATTCACTCACCACAAGTCATTGCATGACAAGATAAGTATAGCATCATCAAGAAGGCATGTTTATGAAACAAACCAAGTCAAGAACAAGTCTATAGCATGCAAGGATCAACTATAGCAACCCTGGCCAAATTGAATAACATGTAAACAATCTGCAAGGAAACATTTTGAAGCAAAAGTAGAGCATGAAAATGACATGCTAGACTACTCCATAATTGCAACAAAGGGCATGAACGGATAGACAATAACCATATGTTCAAAACATCCTTACTGAAGTATCTCTAAATATGCATGGATCTCTCTGTAGCATCAAGTTTACATGGCATCAAAATAACAGCAGAACAGGAACTAAAATCAGTAACATCACGATGCCTAGTTTGCATGCTTGTGCTAGTCACCACATTGATCACAAAAATACATGCCATACACCTCTGTAAAGAAGACATAGCATAGATCAAAACACATGTAGACATCAAGCTCATAGGATGCACACATCAATCATGGCAAAAATGACAAAAGATCTCGTTCTGTTAACAGACAACAGAAAACATTATGAAGCACTCTTACAATGATGATTCAGGCATCTAGATGACCTCAAATGAATATGATGCAATGGAACGGAATGATGTACTCGTTGAGACAAACAATTTGACATATTACACGCACGAAACGAAGCTACGGATGCAGAGATACGGCATGACGAACATGGCATGAAAATGTCAGAAATCTGGGATAGGCATTTTCGGGGGTCAACCTGTTTGCACGGATATCGAGGATCGTCGGACAAGGTCACCGGAGAAGGCGGGGCAGCACCGGCGAGGCAGATCCGGGGCGGATCCGGCCGGATCCCACCGGATCCGGGCCGGAAGGGACCGGCGCGGGGCGGAGGGAGCACGGGCGGCGCGGCGAGGGGCGGAGGAACCTCGGCCTCCGGCGAGGCGGCGCACTCCAGCGGCCGGAGTTGCAGGCGCCTCGGGATGGGGCGGAGGACGGGCGCAACGACGAAGGCCCTGCGGGCGGCGGAGGCCTGCGGCGGGGCGCGGCAGATCGAGGCGAGGTCGGCGGCGATGAGGAGGCAGCGGCCGGCGGCGGC
>NC_041385.1:862291799-862300732 GCF_002162155.2 Triticum dicoccoides | reverse complement strand
GCGGCGGCGGGGCACGGGCCACCGGCGTGGAGGGCAGAGGCGAGCGGGACGAGCCCCTGGCTCGGGCGCCTGCAGGCTGCGGCGGCGGACGGCTCGGGCCCGGGCGGGCCGGCCTCGGGCCCCACGGGCCGCGGGCGGCGGATAGAGAGAGGAGGCGCGGTGGAGAGGAGCTGGGGCGACGTGGCGCAACGCCACTGGCTGCGGGCGCGGCGCGGGTGACGTGGCCTCCTCCGATTGGTCGGAGTGAGGTGGCTGGGGCGGCGGACATGTCCGGCGAGGGAGCGGACATGTCCGGCGGTGCGAGGGGAGCGGGGCTAGGGTTTGGACTGAAAAATGGAAGGGGAGGGCATATTTATAGGTAGAGGGAGCTAGGAGAGTCCAAATGAGGAGCGGTTTTCGCCCACACGATCGTGATCGAACGACCGAGAGCATGGAGGGGACTTAGATGGGTTTTGGGCCACTTTGGAAGGGGTGTTGGGATGCAAAGAGAGAGAGAGGCTTTCGGGCTAACTCGGTTAACCGTTGGAGTACCAAACGACCTCCAAATGGCACGAAACTTGACAGGCGGTCTACCGGTGGTATACCAAGGCCACTTGGCAAGACTTGGTCCATTCCGAGAAAGTTTAATACCCGCACACGAAGAGAGGCAAGAAGGGGAACGCCGGAGTGTTGGAAATATGCCCTAGAGGCAATAATAAAAGCATTATTATTATATTTCTTTGTTCATGATAATTGTCTTTATTCATGCTATAATTGTGTTATCCGGAAATCGTAATACATGTGTGAATAACAGACACCAACATGTCCCTAGTAAGCCTCTAGTTGACTAGCTCGTTGATCAATAGATAGTCATGGTTTCCTGGCTATGGACATTAGATGTCATTGATAACGGGATCACATCATTAGGATAATGATGTGATGGACAAGACCCAATCCTAAACGTAGCACAAGATCGTATAGTTCGTTTGCCAGAGTTTTTGCAATGTCAAAGTATCTCTTCCTTCTACCATGAGATCGTATAACTCCTGGATACCGTAGGAGTGCTTTGGGTGTATCAAACGTCACAACGTAACTGGGTGACTATAAAGGTGCACTACAGGTATCTCCAAAAGTATCTATTGTTTTATATGGATCGAGACTGGGATTTGTCACTCCGTATGACGGAGAGATATCACTGGGCCCACTCAAGTAATGCATCATCATAATGAGCTCAAAGTGACCAAGTGTTTGGTCACGGGATCATGCATTACGGTACGAGTAAAGTGACTTACCGGTAACAAGATTGAACGAGGTATTGGGATACCGACGATCGAATCTCGGGCAAGTAACATATCGATTGACAAAGGGAATTGCATACGGGGTTGATTAAATCCTCGACATCGTGGTTCATCCGATGAGATCATCGTGGAGCGTGTGGGAGCCAACATGGGTATCCAGATCCCGCTGTTGGTTATTGACCGGAGAGCGATCTCGGTCATGTCTACATGTCTCCCGAACCCGTAGGGTCTACACACTTAAGGTTCAGTTACGCTAGGGTTGTAGGGATATGTATATGCAGTAACCCGAATGTTGTTCGGAGTCCCGGATGAGGTCCCGGACGTCACGAGGAGTTCCGGAATGGTCCGGAGGTAAAGATTTATATATGGAAAGTCCTGTTTCGGGCATCGGGACAAGTTTCGGGGTTATCGGTATTGTACCGGACCACCGGAGGGGTCCCGGGGGCCCACCGGGTGGGGCCACCCATCCCCGGGGGCCACATGGGCTGTAGGGGGTGCGCCTTGGCCTGCTTGGGCCAAGGGCACCAGCCCCACTAGGCCCATGCGCCTAGGGTTTCCAAGGGGGAGGAGTCCTACTAGTGGAAGGCACCTCCTAGGTGCCTTGGGGGGGAGGGAAACCCCCCTTGGCCGCCGCACCCCCTAGGAGATTGGATCTCCTAGGGCCGGCCACCCCCCCTTGGCACCCCTATATATAGTGGGGGAGAGGAGGGACTTCATACCTTGAGTCCTTGGCCTTTGGTTGCCTCCTTCTCCCTCCCCAACACCTCCTCCATCTCCTTATTGCTTAGCGAAGCTCTGCCGGAGTACTGCAGCTCCATCAACACCACGCCGTCGTGCTGCTGCTGGTGCCATCTCCCTCAACCTCTCCTCCCTCCCTTGCTGGATCAAGAAGGAGGAGACGTGGCTGTTCCGTACGTGTGTTGAACGCGGAGGTGCCGTCCGTTCGGTGCTAGGATCTCCGGTGATTCGAATCACGTCGTGTTCGACTACATCATCCCCGTTCTTTGAACGCTTCCGCTCGCGATCTACAAGGTACGTAGATGCATCCAATGACTCGTTGCTAGATGAACTCCTAGATGATCTTGGTGAAACGAGTAGAAATTTTTTTGTTTTCTGCAACGTTACCCAACAGTGGTATCAGAGCCAGGTTTATGCGTAGTTCTTCTTGCACGAGTAGAACACAATTGGTTGTGGGCGTAGATTTGTCAACTTTCTTGCCGCTACTAGTCTTATCTTGCTTCAGCGGTATTGTGGGATGAAGCGGCCCGGACAAACCTTACACGTACGCTTACGTGAGACCGGTTCCACCGACTAACATGCACAAGTTGCATAAGGTGGCTGGCGGGTGTCTGTCTCTCCCACTTTAGTTGAAGCGGATTCGATGAAAAGGGTCCTTATGAAGGGTAAATAGAAGTTGACAAATCACGTTGTGGTTTCACGTAGGTAAGAAAACGTTCTTGCTAGAACCCTACTTCAGCCACGTAAAACTTGCAAACAACAATTAGAGGACGTCTAACTTGTTTTTGCAGCAAGTGCTTTGTGATATGATATGGCCAAAGTTGTGATGAATGATGAATGATCTATATGTCTTGTATGAGATGTTCATGCTATTGTAATAGGAATCACGACTTGCATGTCGATGAGTATGACAACCGGCAGGAGCCATAGGAGTTGTCTTTATTTTGTATGACCTGCGTGTCATTAAAGAACGCCATGTAAACTACTTTACTTTATTACTAAACGCGTTAGTCATAGAAGTAGAAGTAGTCGTTGGCGTGACAACTTCATGAAGACACGATGATGGAGATCATGATGATGGAGATCATGGTGTCGTGCCGGTGACAAGATGATCATGGAGCCCCGAAGATGAAGATCAAAGGAGCTATATGATATTGGCCATATCATGTCACTACTTTATATAATTGCATGTGATGTTTATTATGTTTTATGCATCTTGTTTACTTAGAACGACGGTAGTAAATAAGATGATCCCTTACAAAATTTCAAGAAGTGTTCTCCCCTAACTGTGCACCGTTGCTACAGTTCGTCGTTTCGAAGCACCACGTGATGATCGGGTGTGATAGATTCTTACGTTCACATACAACGGGTGTAAGACAGTTTTACACAGCGAAAACACTTAGGGTTAACTTGACGAGCCTAACATGTACAGACATGGCCTCGGAACACGGAGACCGAAAGGTCGAACACGAGTCGTATGGAAGATACGATCTACATGAGAATGTTCACCGACGATGACTAGTCCGTCTCACGTGATGATCGGACACGGCCTAGTCGACTCGGATCGTGTAACACTTAGATGACCAAAGGGATGTCAAATCTGAGTGGGAGTTCATTATAATTTGATTAGATGAACTTAATTATCATGAACTTAGTCTAAATTTTTACAATATGTCTTGTAGATCAAATGGCCAACGTAGTCCTCAACTTCAACGCGTTCCTAGAGAAAACCAAGCTGAAAGACGATGGCAGCAACTATACGGACTGGGTCCGGAACCTGAGGATCATCCTCATAGCTGCCAAGAAAGATTATGTCCTACAAGCACCGCTTGGTGACGCACCCATTCTCCCTGCGGAACAAGACGTTATGAACGCTTGGTAGGCACGTTCCGATGACTACTCCCTCGTTCAGTGCGGCATGCTTTACAGCCTAGAGCCGGGGCTCCAAAAGCGTTTTGAGAGACATGGAGCATATGAGATGTTCGAAGAGCTGAAAATGGTTTTCCAAGCTCATGCCCGGGTCGAGAGATATGAAGTCTCCGACAAATTCTTCAGCTGTAAGATGGAGGAAAACAGTTCTGTCAGTGAGCACATACTCACTATGTCTGGGTTGCATAACCGCTTGACTCAGCTGGGAGTTAATCTCCCGGATGATGCGGTCATTGACAGAATCCTCCAGTCGCTTCCACCAAGCTACAAGAGCTTTGTGATGAACTTCAATATGCAGGGGATGGAAAAGACCATTCCTGAAGTATTTGCTATGCTGAAATCAGCAGAGGTAGAAGTCAGAAAGGAACATCAAGTGTTGATGATCAATAAAACCACTAAATTCAAGAAGGGCAAGGGTAAAAAGAACTTCAAGAAGGACGGCAAGGTAGTTGCCGCGCCCAGCAAGCAAGCTGCCGGGAAGAAGCCAAAGAATGGACCCAAGCCCGAGACTGAGTGTTTTTATTGCAAGGAAAGTGGTCACTGGAAGCGGAACTGCCCCAAATACTTAGCAGACAAGAAGGCCGGCAAAACCAAAGGTATATTTGATATACATGTAATTGATGTGTACCTTACCAGTAATCGTAGTAACTCCTGGGTATTTGATACCGGTGCCGTTGCTCATATTTGTAACACACAACAGGAGCTACGGAATAAACAGAGACTGGCGAAGGACGAGGTGACGATGCGCGTCGGGAATGGTTCCAAGGTCGATGTGATCGCCGTCGGCACGCTACCTCTACATTTACCTACGGGATTAGTTTTGAACCTCAATAATTGTTATTTTGTGCCAAGTTTGAGCATGAACATTGTATCAGGATCTCGTTTAATTCGAGATGGCTACTCATTTAAATCCGAGAATAATGGTTGTTCTATTTATATGAGAGATATGTTTTATGGTCATGCTCCGATGGTGAATGGTTTATTCTTTATGAATCTCGAGCGTAATGCTACACATATTCATAGTGTAAGTACCAAAAGATGTAAGATTGATAGTGATAGTCCCACATACTTGTGGCACTGCCGCCTCGGTCACATAGGTGTCAAACGCATGAAGAAGCTCCATGCTGATGGACTTTTAGAGTCTCTTGATTACGAATCATTTGACACGTGCGAACCATGCCTCATGGGTAAAATGACCAAGACTCCATTCTCAGGAACAATGGAGAGAGCAACCAACTTATTGGAAATCATACATACTGATGTGTGCGGTCCAATGAGTGTTGAGGCTCGCGGTGGCTATCGTTATGTTCTCACCCTCACTGATGACTTGAGTAGATATGGTTATGTCTACTTAATGAAACACAAGTCTGAGACCTTTGAAAAGTTCAAGGAATTTCAGAGTGAAGTTGAGAATCAACGTGACAGGAAAATCAAGTTTCTACGATCAGATCGTGGAGGAGAATACTTGAGTCACGAGTTTGGTACACACTTAAGAAAATGTGGAATAGTTTCACAACTCACGCCGCCTGGAACACCTCAGCGTAATGGTGTGTCCGAACGTCGTAATCGCACTCTATTAGATATGGTGCGATCTATGATGTCTCTTGCCGATTTACCACTATCTTTTTGGGGCTATGCTTTAGAGACTGCCGCATTCACTTTAAATAGGGCCCCGTCAAAATCCGTTGAGACGACACCGTATGAATTATGGTTTGGGAAGAAACCTAAGCTGTCATTTCTAAAAGTTTGGGGATGCGATGCTTATGTCAGGAAACTTCAACCTGAAAAGCTCGAACCCAAATCGGAAAAATGCGTCTTCATAGGATACCCTAAAGAAACTGTTGGGTATATCTTCTACCTCAGATCCGAAGGCAAGATCTTTGTTGCCAAGAATGGGTCCTTTCTGGAGAAAGAGTTTCTCTCGAAAGAAGTAAGTGGGAGGAAAGTAGAGCTTGATGAAGTATTGCCTATTGAACCGGAAAATGGCACAACTCAAGAAAATGTTCCTGAGGTGCCTGCACCGACTAAAGAGGAAGTTAATGATAATGATCAAGATACTTCTGATCAAGCTCCTACTGAAATTCGAAGGTCCACGAGGACACGTTCCGCACCAGAGTGGTACGGCAACCCTGTCTTGGAAATCATGTTGTTAGACAACGGTGAACCTTCGAACTATGAAGAAGCGATGGCGGGTCCGGATTCCGACAAATGGCTAGAAGCCATGAAATCCGAGATAGGATCCATGTATGAAAACGAAGTATGGACTTTGACTGACTTGCCCGTAGAACGGCGAGCCATAGAAAATAAATGGATCTTTAAGAAGAAGACAGACGCGGATGGTAATGTGACCATCTATAAAGCTCGGCTTGTCGCTAAGGGTTATCGACAAGTTCAAGGGGTTGACTACGATGAGACTTTCTCACCGGTAGCGAAGCTGAAGTCCGTCCGAATCATGTTAGCAATTGCCGCATTTTATGATTATGAAATTTGGCAAATGGACGTCAAAACGGCATTCCTTAATGGTTTCCTTAAGGAAGAATTGTATATGATGCAGCCGGAAGGTTTTGTCGATCCTAAAAATGCTGACAAGGTGTGCAAGCTCCAACGCTCGATTTATGGGCTGGTGCAAGCATCTCGGAGTTGGAACATTCGTTTTGATGAGATGATCAAAGCGTTTGGCTTTACACAGACTTATGGAGAAGCCTGTGTTTACAAGAAAGTGAGTGGGAGCTCTATAGCATTTCTCATACTATATGTAGATGACATACTTTTGATGGGAAATGATATAGAACTTTTGGACAGCATTAAGGCCTACTTGAATAAGAGTTTTTCAATGAAGGACCTTGGAGAAGCTGCTTATATATTAGGCATCAAGATCTATAGGGATAGATCAAGACGCCTCATAGGTCTTTCACAAAGCACATATCTTGATAAGATTTTGAAGAAGTTCAAAATGGATCAGTCCAAGAAAGGGTTCTTGCCTGTTTTGCAAGGTGTGAAATTGAGCTCAGCTCAATGTCCGACCACGGCAGCAGAGATAGAAGAGATGAGTGTCATCCCCTATGCCTCAGCCATAGGTTCTATTATGTATGCCATGCTGTGTACCAGACCTGATGTAAACCTTGCCGTAAGTTTGGTAGGAAGGTACCAAAGTAATCCCGGCAAGGAACACTGGACAGCGGTCAAGAATATCCTGAAGTACCTGAAAAGGACTAAGGAAATGTTTCTCGTTTATGGAGGTGACGAAGAGCTCGTCGTAAAAGGTTACGTCGACGCTAGCTTCGACACAGATCTGGATGACTCTAAGTCACAAACCGGATACGTGTATATTTTGAATGGTGGGGCAGTAAGCTGGTGCAGTTGCAAGCAAAGCGTCGTGGCGGGATCTACATGTGAAGCGGAGTACATGGCAGCCTCGGAGGCAGCGCATGAAGCAATATGGGTGAAGGAGTTCATCACCGACCTAGGAGTCATACCCAATGCGTCGGGGCTGATCAAGCTCTTCTGTGACAACACTGGAGCTATTGCACTTGCCAAGGAGCCCAGGTTTCACAAGAAGACAAGGCACATCAAGCGTCGCTTCAACTCCATCCGTGAAAATGTTCAAGATGGAGACATAGAGATTTGTAAAGTACATACGGACCTGAATGTAGCAGATCCGTTGACTAAACCTCTCCCAAGAGCAAAACATGATCAACACCAGAATTCCATGGGTGTTCGATTCATCACAATGTAACTAGATTATTGACTCTAGTGCAAGTGGGAGACTGTTGGAAATATGCCCTAGAGGCAATAATAAAAGCATTATTATTATATTTCTTTGTTCATGATAATTGTCTTTATTCATGCTATAATTGTGTTATCCGGAAATCGTAATACATGTGTGAATAACAGACACCAACATGTCCCTAGTAAGCCTCTAGTTGACTAGCTCGTTGATCAATAGATAGTCATGGTTTCCTGGCTATGGACATTAGATGTCATTGATAACGGGATCACATCATTAGGATAATGATGTGATGGACAAGACCCAATCCTAAACGTAGCACAAGATCGTATAGTTCGTTTGCTAGAGTTTTTGCAATGTCAAAGTATCTCTTCTTTCTACCATGAGATCGTATAACTCCTGGATACCGTAGGAGTGCTTTGGGTGTATCAAACGTCACAACGTAACTGGGTGACTATAAAGGTGCACTACAGGTATCTCCGAAAGTATCTATTGTTTTATATGGATCGAGACTGGGATTTGTCACTCCGTATGACGGAGAGATATCACTGGGCCCACTCAAGTAATGCATCATCATAATGAGCTCAAAGTGACCAAGTGTTTGGTCACGGGATCATGCATTACGGTACGAGTAAAGTGACTTGCCGGTAACAAGATTGAACGAGGTATTGGGATACCGACGATCGAATCTCGGGCAAGTAACATATCGATTGACAAAGGGAATTGCATACGGGGTTGATTAAATCCTCGACATCGTGGTTCATCCGATGAGATCATCGTGGAGCGTGTGGGAGCCAACATGGGTATCCAGATCCCGCTGTTGGTTATTGACCGGAGAGCGATCTCGGTCATGTCTACATGTCTCCCGAACCCGTAGGGTCTACACACTTAAGGTTCAGTTACGCTAGGGTTGTAGGGATATGTATATGCAGTAACCCGAATGTTGTTCGGAGTCCCGGATGAGATCCCGGACGTCACGAGGAGTTCCGGAATGGTTCGGAGGTAAAGATTTATATATGGAAAGTCCTGTTTCGGGCATCGGGACAAGTTTCGGGGTTATCGGTATTGTACCGGGACCACCGGAGGGGTCCCGGGGGCCCACCGGGTGGGGCCACCCATCCCCGGGGGCCACATGGGCTGTAGGGGGTGCGCCTTGGCCTGCTTGGGCCAAGGGCACCAGCCCCACTAGGCCCATGCGCCTAGGGTTTCCAAGGGGGAGGAGTCCTACTAGTGGAAGGCACCTCCTAGGTGCCTTGGGGGGG
>NC_041385.1:862272135-862291630 GCF_002162155.2 Triticum dicoccoides | reverse complement strand
GGCACCCCTATATATAGTGGGGGAGAGGAGGGACTTCATACCTTGAGTCCTTGGCCTTTGGTTGCCTCCTTCTCCCTCCCCAACACCTCCTCCATCTCCTTATTGCTTAGCGAAGCTCTGCCGGAGTACTGCAGCTCCAACAACACCACGCCGTCGTGCTGCTGCTGGTGCCATCTCCCTCAACCTCTCCTCCCTCCCTTGCTGGATCAAGAAGGAGGAGACGTGGCTGTTCCGTACGTGTGTTGAACGCGGAGGTGCCGTCCGTTCGGTCAGGGGCGGAGCTGGAGCAAATGTTACCCGATGCACCACTTTAACTAAGGAGTAAAATTTTCAAGCAGCGATGCATTGAATAAGGGTTTGTTTCACAGCTTCTAGCACATTTTATCGGATGTAATAGAAGGCAGTGAGTAAAAACAGAATGTAGCTATCAAAATGTTTACTATAATGCTAAAAAAAGGGGCAAAATTACTTGAAAAGGTTCTCTTGCATTTGGAAATTCCAGAATACATCCTCCGACAGCAGGGCACAATAATGTACAAGATAAAAACGGAATTAAATTAAACTTTCTAGTAGAACATAATAAAATGTCCAAATGAAAGTATTTAAATGGCTAAAAAATTGGAAATTACCTTTAGTACGTTTGATCAATTTTCTCTTGCCCGGATGATATTGAATCTCCTCTTCCCTATTTATGTGTTCCGGAACATCCTGTGCTGATGCTTTCTTTTGAGAATAAATGAAATATAACCTAATTAGAAGTTATAGTATTTGTATTTGACAATGAATGAAATATAACCTAATTAGAATTCAGAAGTTATAACCCTAGAAAATGTATGATGCTTTGTGAAAACATAGTGGTTTATTCTATTTGTTACTAGTTTATACATAACGGACTAATCATTGCAGTTTGTAAACGAAATTAGGAACGGCAAGATAAAGGTGTTACCATTGTGGCCTTTGATACGCATGGAAACCAAGATTCAAGATCGGAAAGGTTGCCAAATTACGGAGCGTTGGACCGGCCGACGGCGTGCGGCGTCGTTCGCGTGCATCGCGTCATCACCAGAGGACTCGGGGTCCGTAGCCTGCGGCGGCCGTCGGCCGGTGCCCTGCCGCCGCCGCCTGTGTACGCAAGGGCGAGGCGTATGGAGGGGCCGGATCTGTACGCCACAGACCTGATCGATGGATGGATTTTTTTTAGTTTTTTTATAAGTGGAGGAAGTTGGATCGATTAGGCTACGAGAGGGGGAGGTGCGTATGCTCGCGTTTTCCGCACTGGCCCAACACGGTAACGCAGCAGGCCGGAGGAGTGGCTGAATAGGGCCGACCCTGATGCACTGCTCTTGGGCCAACCTGATGCACTGGGCCTTCTTAATTGATAAGTCCATACTAGCAAATATTTGGACCCGTATTCCTGTGCATACGGGACGGCCCAATGGGCTCCGCCCCTGCGTTCGGTGCTAGGATCTCCGGTGATTCGAATCACGTCGTGTTCGACTACATCATCCCCGTTCTTTGAACGCTTCCGCTCGCGATCTACAAGGTACGTAGATGCATCCAATGACTCGTTGCTAGATGAACTCCTAGATGATCTTGGTGAAACGAGTAGAAATTTTTTTGTTTTCTGCAACGTTACCCAACACGGAGGGCATAGGTGAAGGAAATATGCCCTAGAGGCAATAATAAAGTTATTATTTATTTCCTTATAATCATGATAAATGTTTATTATTCATGCTAGAATTGTATTTTCCGGAAACATAATAAATGTGTGAATACATAGACAAACAGAGTGTCACTAGTATGCCTCTACTTGACTAGCTCGTTAATCAAAGATGGTTATGTTTCCTAACCATGAACAATGAGTTGTTATTTGATTAACGAGGTCACATCATTAGTAGAATGATCTGATTGACATGACCCATTCCATTAGCTTAGCACCTGATCGTTTAGTATGTTGCTATTGCTTTCTTCATGACTTATACATGTTCCTATGACTATGAGATTATGCAACTCCCGTTTACCGGAGGAACACTTTGGGTACTACCAAACGTCACAACGTAAATGGGTGATTATAAAGGAGTACTACAGGTGTCTCCAATGGTCGATGTTGGGTTGGCGTATTTCGAGATTAGGATTTGTCACTCCGATTGTCGGAGAGGTATCTCTGGGCCCTCTCGGTAATACACATCACATAAGCCTTGCAAGCATTACAACTAATATGTTAGTTGTGAGATGATGTATTACGGAACGAGTAAAGAGACTTACCGGTAACGAGATTGAACTAGGTATTGGATACCGACGATCGAATCTCGGGCAAGTAACATACCGATGACAAAGGGAACAACGTATGTTGTTATGCGGTCTGACCGATAAAAGATCTTCGTAGAATATGTAGGAGCCAATATGGGCATCCAGGTCCCGCTATTGGTTATTGACCGGAGACGTGTCTCGGTCATGTCTACATTGTTCTCGAACCCGTAGGGTCCGCACGCTTAAGGTTACGATGACAGTTATATTATGAGTTTATGCATTTTGATGTACCGAAGGTTGTTCGGAGTCCCGGATGTGATCACGGACATGACGAGGAGTCTCGAAATGGTCGAGACATAAAGATTGATATATTGGAAGTCTATGTTTGGACATCGGAAGTGTTCCGGGTGAAATCGGGATTTTACCGGGTTACCGGGAGGTTACCGGAACCCCCCGGGAACCATATGGGCCTTCATGGGCCTTATTGGAAAGGTGAAAGGGCTGCCCACCAGGGCTGCGCGCCTCCCCCCTTCCCCTAGTCCTATTAGGACTAGGAGAGGTGGCCGGCCACCCTTCTCCTCTTTCCCCCTTTGAGGATTCCTAGTTGGAATAGGATTGGAGGGGAGTCCTACTCCCGGTAGGAGTAGGACTCCTCCTGCGCCACCTCCTCCTGGCCGGCGCCTCCTCCCCCCTTTGGCTCCTTTATATACGGAGGCAGGGGCACCTCTAAACACACAAGTTGACACAAGTTGATCCACGTGATCGATTCCTTAGCCGTGTGCGGTGCCCCCTGCCACCATATTCCTCGATAATACTGTAGCGGAGTTTAGGCGAAGCCCTGCTGCTGTAGTTCATCAAGATCGTCACCACGCCGTCGTGCTGACGAAACTCTTCCCCGACACTTTGCTGGATCGGAGTCCGGGGATCGTCATCGAGCTGAACGTGTGCTCGAACTCGGAGGTGCCGTAGTTTCGGTGCTTGATCGGTTGGATCGTGAAGACGTACGACTACTTCCTCTACGTCGTGTCATTGCTTCCGCAGTCGGTCTGCGCTGGGTACGTAGACAACACTCTCCTCTCGTTGCTATGCATCACATGATCCTGTGTGCGCGTAGGAAAATTTTTGAAATTACTACGAAACCCAACACGACCCGCATCTCCATAACACTCGACCCAAAATAGGAAGAAGCGCTCATCCAGTTCCTCCGTGAGAACTGGGACATTTTTGCATGGAAGCCCGCTGACATGCCAGGTGTTCCCAGGGGACTGGCTGAGCATCGCCTAAGAGTCGACTCGTCTGCAAAACCAGTCAAAGAGCATCTTCGGCGGTCCGCCGTCCAGAAGAGAAAGGCCATCGGTGAAGAAGTGGCTCGACTGTTGGCGGCAGGATTTATCCGAGAGATATACCACTCCGAGTGGCTCGCTAATGTCGTCATGGTTCCTAAGAAGGACAAGTCGCTCCGAATGTGCATTGATTTCAAGCACATCAACCGGGCCTGCCCGAAAGATCACTTTCCTCTCCCTCGCATAGATCAAATTGTTGACTCGACCGCGGGATGCGAGAGGTTGTCTTTTTTAGATGCTTACTCCGGGTACCACCAGATCCGTCTGTACGGGCCCGATGAGGTAAAAACAGCTTTCATCACTCCATTCGGGTGCTTCTGCTATATCACCATGCCATTCGGCCTCAAGAATGCCGGAGCCACTTTTATGCGAATGATTCAGAAGTGTCTACTCACCCAAATCAGTCGGAATGTGGAAGCTTATATGGATGATATGAAGGAAATATGCCCTAGAGGCAATAATAAAGTTATTATTTATTTCCTTATAATCATGATAAATGTTTATTATTCATGCTAGAATTGTATTTTCCGGAAACATAATACATGTGTGAATACATAGACAAACAGAGTGTCACTAGTATGCCTCTACTTGACTAGCTCGTTAATCAAAGATGGTTATGTTTCCTAACCATGAACAATGAGTTGTTATTTGATTAACGAGGTCACATCATTAGTAGAATGATCTGATTGACATGACCCATTCCATTAGCTTAGCACCTGATCGTTTAGTATGTTGCTATTGCTTTCTTCATGACTTATACATGTTCCTACGACTATGAGATTATGCAACTCCCGTTTACCGGAGGAACACTTTGGGTACTACCAAACGTCACAACGTAAATGGGTGATTATAAAGGAGTACTACAGGTGTCTCCAATGGTCGATGTTGGGTTGGCGTATTTCGAGATTAGGATTTGTCACTGCGATTGTCGGAGAGGTATCTCTGGGCCCTCTCGGTAATACACATCACATAAGCCTTGCAAGCATTACAACTAATATGTTAGTTGTGAGATGATGTATTACGGAACGAGTAAAGAGACTTACCGGTAACGAGATTGAACTAGGTATTGGATACCGACGATCGAATCTCGGGCAAGTAACATACCGATGACAAAGGGAACAACGTATGTTGTTATGCGGTCTGACCGATAAAGATCTTCGTAGAATATGTAGGAGCCAATATGGGCATCCAGGTCCCGCTATTGGTTATTGACCAGAGACATGTCTCGGTCATGTCTACATTGTTCTCGAACCCGTAGGGTCCGCACGCTTAAGGTTACGATGACAGTTATATTATGAGTTTATGCATTTTGATGTACCGAAGGTTGTTCGGAGTCCCGGATGTGATCACGGACATGACGATGAGTCTCGAAATGGTCGAGACATAAAGATTGATATATTGGAAGCCTATGTTTGGACATCGGAAGTGTTCCGGGTGAAATCGGGATTTTACCGGGTTACCGGGAGGTTACC
This sequence comes from Triticum dicoccoides, assembly GCF_002162155.2. Lineage (NCBI taxonomy): Eukaryota > Viridiplantae > Streptophyta > Magnoliopsida > Poales > Poaceae > Triticum > Triticum dicoccoides. Next base: position 862,286,565 of record NC_041385.1, on the reverse strand, counting down.
GGAACCCCCCGGGAACCACATGGGCCTTCATGGGCCTTAGTGGAAAGGAGAAAGAGGCAGCCCAAGGGGGCTGCGCGCCTCCCCCCTTCTCCTAGTCCTATTAGGACTAGGAGAGGTGGCCGGCCACCCCTCTCCCTCTTTCCCCCTTGGGAATCCTAGTTGGAATAGGATTGGAGGGGAGTCCTACTCCCGGTAGGAGTAGGACTCCTCCTGCGCCTCCTCCTCCTGGCCGGCGCACCCTCCCCCCTTGGCTCCTTTATATACTGAGGCAGGGGCACCTCTAAACACACAAGTTGACACAAGTTGATCCACGTGATCGATTCCTTAGCCGTGTGCGGTGCCCCCTGCCACCATATTCCTCGATAATACTGTAGCGGAGTTTAGGCGAAGCCCTGCTGCTGTAATTCATCAAGATCGTCACCACGCCGTCGTGCTGACGAAACTCTTCCCCGACACTTTGCTGGATCGGAGTCCGGGGATCGTCATCGAGCTGAACGTGTGCTCGAACTCGGAGGTGCCGTAGTTTCGGTGCTTGATCGGTTGGATCGTGAAGACGTACGACTACTTCCTCTACGTCGTGTCATCGCTTCCGCAGTCGGTCTGCGTTGGGTACGTAGACAACACTCTTCTCTCGTTGCTATGCATCACATGATCCTGTGTGCGCGTAGGAAAATTTTTGAAATTACTACGAAACCCAACAGTGGCATCCGAGCCTAGGTTAATGATGTTGATGTTATATGCACGAGTAGAACACAAGTGAGTTGTGGACGATACAAGTCATACTGCCTACCAGCATGTCATATTTTGGTTCAGCGGTATTGTTGGACGAGACGACCCGGACCAACCTTACGCGTACGCTTACGCGAGACCGGTTCCCTCGACGTGCTTTGCACAGAGATGGCTTGCGGGCGACTGCCTCTCCAACTTTAGTTGAACCAAGTATGGCTACGCCCGGTCCTTGCGAAGGTTAAAACGGAGTCTATTTGACAAACTATCGTTGTGGTTTTGATGCGTAGGTGAGATTGGTTCTTACTTAAGCCCGTAGCAGCCACGTAAAACATGCAACAACAAAGTAGAGGACGTCTAACTTGTTTTTGCAGGGCATGTTGTGATGTGATATGGTCAAGGCATGATGCTGAATTTTATTGTATGAGATGATCATGTTTTGTAACCAAGTTATCGGCAACTGGCAGGAGCCATATGGTTGTCGCTTTATTGTATGCAATGCAATCGCGATGTAATGCTTTACTTTATTACTAAACGGTAGTGATAGTCGTGGAAGCATAAAGATTGGCGAGACGACAACGATGCTACGATGGAGATCAAGGTGTCGCGCCGGTGACGATGGTGATCATGACGGTGCTTCGGAGATGGAGATCACAAGTACAAGATAATGATGGCCATATCATATCACTTATATTGATTGCATGTGATGTTTATCTTTTTATGCATCTTATCTTGCTTTGATTGACGGTAGCATTATAAGATGATCTCTCACTAAATTATCAAGAAGTGTTCTCCCTGAGTATGCACCGTTGCAAAAGTTCTTCGTGCTGAGACACCACGTGATGATCGGGTGTGATAGGCTCTACGTTCAAATACAACGGGTGCAAAACAGTTGCGCACGCAGAATACTCAGGTTAAACTTGACGAGCCTAGCATATGCAGATATGGCCTCGGAACACGGAGACCGAAAGGTCGAGCGTGAATCATATAGTAGATATGATCAACATAATGATGTTCACCGATGAAACTACTCCATCTCACGTGATGATCGGACATGGTTTAGTTGATTTGGATCACGTGATCACTTAGAGGATTTGAGGGATGTCTATCTAAGTGGGAGTTCTTTAATAATATGATTAATTGAACTTAAAATTTATCATGAACTTAGTCCCTGATAGTATCTTGCTTGTTTATGTTGATTGTAGATAGATGGCTCGTGCTGTTGTTCCGTTAAATTTTAATGCGTTCCTTGAGAAAGCAAAGTTGAAAGATGATGGTAGCAATTACACGGACTGGGTCCGTAACTTGAGGATTATCCTCATTGCTGCACAGAAGAATTACGTCCTGGAAGCACCGCTGGGTGCCAGGCCTGCTGCTGGAGCAACGCCAGATGTTATGAACGTCTGGCAGAGCAAAGCTGATGACTACTCGATAGTTCAGTGTGCCATGCTTTACGGCTTAGAATCGGGACTTCAACGACGTTTTGAACGTCATGGAGCATATGAGATGTTCCAGGAGTTGAAGTTAATATTTCAAGCAAATGCCCGGATTGAGAGATATGAAGTCTCCAGTAAGTTCTATAGCTGCAAGATGGAAGAGAACAGTTCTGTCAGTGAGCATATACTCAAAATGTCTGGGTATAATAATCACTTGATTCAATTGGGAGTTAATCTTCCAGATGATTGCGTCATTGACAGAATTCTCCAATCACTGCCACCAAGCTACAAGAGCTTCGTGATGAACTATAATATGCAAGGGATGAACAAGACTATTCCCGAGCTCTTCGCAATGCTAAAAGCTGCGGAGGTAGAAATCAAGAAGGAGCATCAAGTGTTGATGGTTAACAAGACCACTAGTTTCAAGAAAAAGGGCAAAGGGAAGAAAAAGGGGAACTTCAAAAAGAACGACAAGCAAGTTGCTGCTCAAGAGAAGAAACCCAAGTCTAGACCTAAGCCTGAAACTGAGTGCTTCTACTGCAAGCAGACTGGTCACTGGAAGCGGAACTGCCCCAAGTATTTGGCGGATAAGAAGGATGGCAAGGTGAACAAAGGTATATGTGATATACATGTTATTGATGTGTACCTTACCAATGCTCGCAGTAGCACCTGGGTATTTGATACTGGTTCTGTTGCTAATATTTGCAACTCGAAACAGGGACTACAGAATAAACGGGCACTGGCAAAGGACGAGGTGACGATGCGCGTGGGAAACGGTTCCAAAGTCGATGTGATCGCGGTCGGCACGCTACCTCTACATCTACCTTCGGGATTAATATTAGACCTAAATAATTGTTATTTGGTGCCAGCGTTGAGCATGAACATTATATCTGGATCTTGTTTAATGCGAGACAGTTATTCATTTAAATCAGAGAATAATGGTTGTTCTATTTATATGAGTAATATCTTTTATGGTCATGCACCCTTGAAGAGTGGTCTATTCTTACTAAATCTCGATAGTAGTAATACACATATTCATAATGTTGAAACCAAAAGATACAGAGTTGATAATGAAAGTGCAACTTATTTGTGGCACTGTCGTTTAGGTCATATCGGTGTAAAACGCATGAAGAAACTCCATACTAATGGACTTTTGGAACCACTTGATTATGAATCACTTGGTACTTGCGAACCGTGCCTCATGGGCAAGATGACTAAAACACCGTTCTCCGGTACTATGGAGAGAGCAACAGATTTGTTGGAAATCATACATACCGATGTATGTGGTCCGATGAATATTGAGGCTCGTGGCGGATATCGTTATTTTCTCACCTTCACAGATGATTTGAGCAGATATGGATATATCTACTTAATGAAGCATAAGTCCGAAACATTTGAAAAGTTCAAAGAATTTCAGAGTGAAGTTGAAAATCATCGTAACAAGAAAATAAAGTTTCTACGATCTGATCGTGGAGGAGAATATTTGAGTTACGAGTTTGGTGTACATTTGAAAAACTGTGGAATAGTTTCGCAACTCACGCCCCCCGGAACACCACAGCGTAATGGTGTGTCCGAACGTCGTAATCGTACTTTACTAGATATGGTGCGATCTATGATGTCTCTTACAGATTTACCGCTATCATTTTGGGGATATGCTTTAGAGACGGCCGCATTCACGTTAAATAGGGCACCATCAAAATCCGTTGAGATGACGCCTTATGAACTATGGTTTGGCAAGAAACCAAAGTTGTCGTTTCTTAAAGTTTGGGGCTGCGATGCTTATGTGAAAAAGCTTCAACCTGATAAGCTCGAACCCAAATCGGAGAAATGTGTATTCATAGGATACCCAAAGGAAACTGTTGGGTACACCTTCTATCACAGATCCGAAGGCAAAACATTTGTTGCTAAGAATGGATCATTTCTAGAGAAGGAGTTTCTCTCGAAAGAAGTGAGTGGGAGGAAAGTAGAACTTGACGAGGTAACTGTACCTGCTCCCTTACTGGAGAGTAGTTCATCACAGAAAACTGTTTCAGTGACACCTACACCGGTTAGTGAGGAAGCCAATGATAATGATCATGAAATTTCAGATCAAGATACTACTGAACCACGTAGATCAACCAGAGTAAGATCCGCGCCAGAGTGGTACGGAAATCCTGTTCTGGAAGTCATGCTACTAGATCATGATGAACCTACGAACTATGAAGAAGCGATGGTGAGCCCAGATTCCGCAAAGTGGCTTGAAGCCATGAAATCTGAGATGGGATCCATGTATGAGAACAAAGTATGGACTTTGGTTGACTTGCCCGATGATCGGCAAGCAATTGAGAATAAATGGATCTTTAAGAAGAAGATTGACGCTGATGGTAATGTTACTGTCTACAAAGCTCGACTTGTCGCAAAAGGTTTTCGGCAAGTTCAAGGGATTGACTACGATGAGACCTTCTCACCCGTAGCGATGCTTAAGTCCGTCCGAATCATGTTAGCAATTGCCGCATTTTATGATTATGAAATTTGGCAAATGGATGTCAAAACTGCATTCCTGGAAGAAGAGTTGTATATGATGCAACCAGAAGGTTTTGTCGATCCAAAGGGAGCTAACAAAGTGTGCAAGCTCCAGCGATCCATTTATGGACTGGTGCAAGCCTCTCGGAGTTGGAATAAACGTTTTGATAGTGTGATCAAAGCATTTGGTTTTATACAGACTTTTGGAGAAGCCTGTATTTACAAGAAAGTGAGTGGGAGCTCTGTAGCATTTCTGATATTATATGTGGATGACATATTACTGATTGGAAATGATATAGAATTTCTGGATAGCATAAAGGGATACTTGAATAAAAGTTTTTCAATGAAAGACCTCGGTGAAGCTGCTTACATATTAGGCATTAAGATCTATAGAGACAGATCAAGACGCTTAATTGGACTTTCACAAAGCACATACCTTGACAAAATTTTGAAGAAATTCAAAATGGATCAAGCAAAGAAAGGGTTCTTGCCTGTGTTACAAGGTGTGAAATTGAGTAAGACTCAATGCCCGACCACTGCAGAAGATAGAGAGAATATGAAAGATGTTCCCTATGCATCAGCCATAGGCTCTATCATGTATGCAATGCTGTGTACCAGACCTGATGTGTGCCTTGCTATAAGTTTAGCAGGGAGGTACCAAAGTAATCCAGGAATGGATCACTGGACAGCGGTCATGAACATCCTGAAATACCTGAAAAGGACTAAGGATATGTTTCTCGTATATGGAAGTGACAAAGAGCTCATCGTAAAAGGTTACGTTGATGCAAGCTTTGACACTGATCCGGACGATTCAAAATCGCAAACCGGATACGTGTTTACATTAAACGGTGGAGCTGTCAGTTGGTGCAGTTCTAAACAAAGCGTTGTAGCGGGATCTACATGTGAAGCAGAATACATAGCTGCTTCGGAAGCAGCAAATGAAGGAGTCTGGATGAAGGAGTTCATATCCGATCTAGGTGTCATACCTAGTGCATCGGGTCCAATGAAAATCTTTTGTGACAATACTGGTGCAATTGCCTTGGCAAAGGAATCCAGATTTCACAAAAGGACCAAACACATCAAGAGACGCTTCAACTCCATCCGGGATCTAGTCCAGGTGGGAGACATAGAGATTTGCAAGATACATACGGATCTGAATGTTGCAGACCCGTTGACTAAGCCTCTTCCACGAGCAAAACATGATCAGCACCAAAGCTCCATGGGTGTTAGATTCATTACAGTATAATCTAGATTATTGACTCTAGTGCAAGTGGGAGACTGAAGGAAATATGCCCTAGAGGCAATAATAAAGTTATTATTTATTTCCTTATAATCATGATAAATGTTTATTATTCATGCTAGAATTGTATTTACCGGAAACATAATACATGTGTGAATACATAGACAAACAGAGTGTCACTAGTATGCCTCTACTTGACTAGCTCGTTAATCAAAGATGGTTATGTTTCCTGACCATGAACAATGAGTTGTTATTTGATTAACGAGGTCACATCATTAGTTGAATGATCTGATTGACATGACCCATTCCATTAGCTTAGCACCTGATCGTTTAGTATGTTGCTATTGCTTTCTTCATGACTTATACATGTTCCTATGACTATGAGATTATGCAACTCCCGTTTACCGGAGGAACACTTTGGGTACTACCAAACGTCACAACGTAAATGGGTGATTATAAAGGAGTACTACAGGTGTCTCCAATGGTCGATGTTGGGTTGGCGTATTTCGAGATTAGGATTTGTCACTCCGATTGTCGGAGAGGTATCTCTGGGCCCTCTCGGTAATACACATCACATAAGCCTTGCAAGCATTACAACTAATATGTTAGTTGTGAGATGATGTATTACGGAACGAGTAAAGAGACTTACCGGTAACGAGATTGAACTAGGTATTGGATACCGACGATCGAATCTAGGGCAAGTAACATACCGATGACAAAGGGAACAATGTATGTTGTTATGCGGTCTGACCGATAAAGATCTTCGTAGAATATATAGGAGCCAATATGGGCATCCAGGTCCCGCTATTGGTTATTGACCAGAGACATGTCTCGGTCATGTCTACATTGTTCTCGAACCCGTAGGGTCCGCACGCTTAAGGTTACGATGACAGTTATATTATGAGTTTATGCATTTTGATGTACCGAAGGTTGTTCGGAGTCCCGGATGTGATCACGGACATGACGAGGAGTCTCGAAATGGTCGAGACATAAAGATTGATATATTGGAAGCCTATGTTTGGACATCGGAAGTGTTCCGGGTGAAATCGGGATTTTACCGGGTTACCGGGAGGTTACTGGAACCCCCCGGGAACCACATGGGCCTTCATGGGCCTTAGTGGAAAGGAGAAAGGGGCAGCCCAAGGGGGCTGCGCGCCTCCCCCCTTCTCCTAGTCCTATTAGGACTAGGAGAGGTGGCCGGCCACCCCTCTCCCTCTTTCCCCCTTGGGAATCCTAGTTGGAATAGGATTGGAGGGGAGTCCTACTCCCGGTAGGAGTAGGACTCCTCCTGCGCCTCCTCCTCCTGGCCGGCGCACCCTCCCCCCTTGGCTCCTTTATATACTGAGGCAGGGGCACCTCTAAACACACAAGTTGACACAAGTTGATCCACGTGATCGATTCCTTAGCCGTGTGCGGTGCCCCCTGCCACCATATTCCTCGATAATACTGTAGCGGAGTTTAGGCGAAGCCCTGCTACTGTAATTCATCAAGATCGTCACCACGCCGTCGTGCTGACGAAACTCTTCCCCGACACTTTGCTGGATCGGAGTCCGGGGATCGTCATCGAGCTGAACGTGTGCTCGAACTCGGAGGTGCCGTAGTTTCGGTGCTTGATCGGTTGGATCGTGAAGACGTACGACTACTTCCTCTACGTCGTGTCATCGCTTCCGCAGTCGGTCTGCGTTGGGTACGTAGACAACACTCTCCTCTCGTTGCTATGCATCACATGATCCTGTGTGCGCGTAGGAAATTTTTTGAAATTACTACGAAACCCAACAATAGGAGCGTCGGATTGCAAAACGGACAACGGGGAAAAAGCTCGGATGCATGAGACGAACACGTATGCAAAATGAAATGCACATGATGACATGATAAAATGCAACACACAAGCAAATGACATGACAATGACAGCGAATAACTGGCAGACACCTGGTGCATCGAAACCGGGGCTTACAACACTCCTCCACTAACAAGAGATCTCGTCCCGAGATCGTAGGACCGAGACGGAAGGGAAAAAGGAAGAGGTGAAACAAGAACACAAAGAAAAAGCAAAGAATCGAGAGCACTCGAGAAGAAGAGAGGAAGGACGAGAATGACGAGAATCAAATGCTCATGGAAACACGATAGACTCTGAAAGCACTCCGGTTAGAACGAGATAAGAAACGAATAAGACTGAAAGGATTTAGGCAGAACTCCGGTTGAACAAGGAAAGAATAGAATACGAACTTGAGAGGACGGAATGATACTTGATGAAGTCATGACACAGAACCTCCAGAAAGAATTTAAATAGTTGAATGAAAAGAACTTAGAAGGAAGGTTTGAATGGAGTTGAGAAAAATCAACAACGAAAAGAATAAGCTTGTCGTGGACTTATGGATAACATCTCAAAAATTATGAGGTGATAACCAGCCACAAACGGAAAAGATTAAATGGCTGAGGAGAACGAAGAAATGCAAAACTCCAATTCAAAAGAATATGGAGAATTAATTGCACTTCGAGACGCGAGAAGAAAAGATAATTGAACTCCACCAACAAAATCTTGATGAACACTTGAAGAAAGAAATAAATTAAATCATGAAGAACCACCATGAAGAACTCCGGTAACAAAAGGAGATGAGATAGAACTGAAGGATGAAAGAATAAGATGAGCCTTGCGATGATTTAGATGGAGGTTCCGACAAAATAGTCAAGGAAATTGAACTCCGGAAAAAGAAAAGATGAAAAACACTTGGAACTAGAATTTATTCAAGAAGAACAAACTCCGAAGGAAAGGATTAATCACTTGGATGGAATAAGAATAAGATTTATTGTATGTTTATCCTTCATCAAATTAAATTGATGACAAGCAATGGATTTTGCATATTACTTATTCTTCTTGAAAAAGGATTGAGAAGGGACATATCGCAAACTTGAGAAGGTCTTCATGAACCACCGGTAGGATTGAAAGAAGGAAGGGATTAATATGATAATCCAAGAAAAAGAATCTTAAACGAACCACCATAAGAATTCGAAAATGCCTGATGAAAGAGGATGAACCACCGGCAAGAATAAGAAGAACAAATATGCTCGAGGGGATCTAGATGCACAAGAACGAAGAGATGACGATCTGATTAAAGAACACTTGAACAAAGCGTCGGGGTAAATAGAGAACGATAACTGGAATGATGACCTCCGGTGAAACGAAAAGAATAACTCCTGACTAATCCGGATGAATAAGAAAAGAATATCTGGCAAACTGAAATAATTCGAGAGGATGATAACATGAAGCTAGAACCACGAATCTTCGCAAGAACGGGAAAGATTTAAGAGGAACTCTTCTTTGGTCTTCAAATGACAACGAGAAACACCACCAAAATTACTGAGGTACTCCGGGAGCATGAGAAACGAAGAGGTTGAGCCAACAATGAGAAGAGTTTGAAAACGATCTTGGAGAAGGCGTGTGACTGATGAAATTCATTCTTACGTCACACTTGAGAAGAATTGAGAATAACTCCGGGGAAATTAGAAGAGTCAGGTAAGATCCTAGCAAAAGACGTGTGGGTTAGGGCCCACTGAAGAGATAAACACCGTTGAAAAAGGGGTTGTTGAAGAGATAGATGATGCACCGGAACAATTGAAATATTTGAATGAGGTGACAACCTCGAATTAATTGGAACACAGACGAATCTCCTGAGAAGTCTTGAGAACTCCGGAAGGATAAACTGGCGAAAGGCAATCGAGCAAGGAAAACACTAGATCGAAGGAAGAGAATATGATCATCCCGACAAACTTGAATTGAGTCCACCGGAAAAGAAAAGAGATGAAGAATGTCCACCGAGACGAGAATTCACCGGTTGAAACAATTGACGAAAGACTGAAGGGTTCCGCGCGAATGAAATAGATTGTCGAGAGAGACTCAGACTCCGGGAAGAGAAAGGGTGGGAGGGCGGGAAAACAAAGGTAACTTGGAAGGGAGAACCAACGAATATCTTGAAGAGAAACACCGGTTGAAAGCAAGCAGAGGCTTCACACGAGTAGGATGGATACTCGATTACGGACTCCAGTTCCGAGAAGGAGAAGGGGTGGGCGGGTGGGAAAAGAAGACAACTGAGGATTGAACTTGGCAAAGCGAAGAGGGTCGAGTCGACTTGACGAGAAATGCACCGGATGAAAAGAGCTGAGAGCCAATGATCGGAAAACCAACTGCGTGATCCTAAAGAAAATTTGAAGGGGAAGAGAAGTAATTCAAAACACCTACGTCAAGGTTCCTTACCAGAGCGACGAAGGGGCTGAGGAGTAAAAATAATTCCTACTCTCCGATATAACTAGACTCCGAAAACAGTTTTCTTCTAGACTCAACAACGACCAAACTACACGATCCATCAAGGGGGCTCCTAGGGTCGGTCGAGGCTCTGAGACCAACTTGTCATGCCCAATATGCGACCTATCCAAAATGAACTCGAAGGTCCCACCAAAGGATAGACCCACATATTGAAACCCTTTTGCAAGGTGGATATCATTACATCAACATTACATAATAGATGGGGATACATACATAAGGCATACAATGCCACATGAATACAACATCATCATACATAAGATCATCATCCGACTACGGATGAAACACAAACAGAAACTCAAACGACATCCACCCTGCTAGCCCAGGCTGCCGACCTGGAACCTATCCCCTGATCGAAGAAGCAGAAGAAGAACTCAACGCAAGCAAGCATCGCTCTCGCGTCATGATCATCGCATGAACCTGTACCTACAACTGTTGTTGTAGTAATCTGTGAGCCACGAGGACTCAGCAATCCCATTACCATGGGTATCAAGACTAGCAAAGCTTAAAGGGAAAGGAAGGCGTAAAGTGGTGAGGCTGCAACAACGACTAAGCATATATGGTGGCTAACATACGCAAATAAGAGCGAGAAGAGAAGTTAAGGAACGGTCGTCAACTAGCAATGATCAAGAAGTGATCCTGAACTCCTACTTACGTCAGACATAACCCAAAGACCGTGTTCACTTCCCGGACTCCGCCGAAAAGAGACCATCACGGCTACACACACGGTTGATGCGTTTTAATTCGGATCAGGTGTCAAGTTATCTACAACCGGACATTAACAAATTCCCATCTGCCAATAACCGCAGGCACGGCTTTCGAAAGATTATACCCTGCAGGGGTGTCCCAACTTAGCCCATGACAAGCTCTCGCGATCAACGAAGGAATAGACCCGATCAGACTCAGAATCCCGGTTTACAAGACATTTCGACAATGGTAAAACAAGACCAGCAAAGCCGCCCGATGCGCCGACAATCCCGATAGGAGCTACACATATCTCGTTCTCAGGGCAACACCGGATGAGCAATCCGTACAACTAAAACCAGACCTCAAGTTTCCCTGAGGGGGCGCTGCAAAGGGCTCTAGTTCGGACCAACACTTAGACAAGCACTGGCCCGGGGGGGGGCTATAATAAAGATGACCCTCGAGAGAGCGACTCCCAAGGGAAAAGTAGGTGGTGGTGAGGCAAATGGTAAAACCAAGGTTGGGCCTTGCTGGAGGAGTTTTATTCAAAGCGAACTGTCAAGGGGTCCCATAAATCACCCGACCGCGTAAGGAACGCAAAATCCGGAAACATAACACCGGTATGACGGAAACTAGGGCGGCAAGAGTGGAACAAAACACTAGGCAAAAGGCCGAGCCTTCCACCCTTTACCAAATATATAGGTGCATTAATAGTATAAGAGATATTGTGATATCCCAACCAAAATCCTGTCCACCATGGAGAAATCTTCAACTTCACCTGCAACTAGCAACGCTATAAGAGGGCTGAGCAAAGCGGTAACATAGCCAAACAGTGGTTTGCATAGGAAAGGTGTCAAAGGTTAGAGGTTCATGGCAATATGGGATGGCTTGATAAACAGGTGATAGGTAGCGCAGCATAGCGATAGAACGAAGCAACTAGCATAGCAATGATAGTAGTGAGATCCAGGGTAGCGGTCATCTTGCCTGAAATCCCGCAAGGAAGAAGAACGAGTCCATGAAGAAGACAAACGGATGAAGCCACGAAGACGAACCAAGCGTAGACGAACGAATCCTCACGATCGCAACGATACGAGAACTATCGAGAAGAAGCACACAACATAGTAAACACACCACACATGAACAAGGCATGATGCACAACAAGCATGATGCATGACAAAGCTACATGTAGCTACTCATGGCAAGAGATGATGCAAACAAGAGCAACACATCAAGGCAAGTTTAAATGAGGCCGGAAACAACATATAACAATTCCGATAAGTCCTCATATGCATATTTCGAAGTTGGTCCAGATCTGAACAAACGTTAAGTTGAAGTTGTTAAACAGCAAGTTAAGATACACAAAGATGATCTACACGAGATTCTAGTCAAGTTACATATAAAGTTCATTTAGTTCGGAGCTACGGCCTAGAAGATATGAGCAAAACAAGTTAAACATGGCATTGATGCAAAATGCACCCAAACATCAAGCAAACACCTCAAAACATGGATGCAACATGATAATATGAAACTACACACGATTCTAAGCAAGTTTCATATAGAGCACACTCAAAACGGAGCAACGGTTCAACACATGCACACTAAACAAGTTATAGCAACAATCTGTCCAAAACAGCAACTAGGCATATTGCAAGCATCGAAACAATATGCTACAGCATCTCAACATGATAACAAAAGGCATGGTCATGATGTACAGGTAAAGCATAACGAAACATGAACACTCAGCTATCTCCAGAAATCACTAGAACATGCTCAAATACACATGGTAAGATTGCAAGTTATAACAATTACAGACTTTGCAGAAAATAACATCACGATGCAATGTTCAGAGCTATCAAACAACATGTTACAGGAACTTATCATGGCAAACAAAGGCATGGCATGAATCTACTAAATGCATAGATCAAAAGTCCCTTACTGACCATAAGCTAAAAAGGATCAGAAAGTATGATGGCACCCACGTAAACATGGCAAGTTATAATACAGATTCAAACATGGCAGAAACATAATTATGAAGGCATGTAGATGAGCTTGTGCAACTCACTACAGAGCAATACATGGCATGGCAAGGCAACCAACAGTAAGAAGACATGTTTGTGAAGCTAATCATGGCAAGATCAAGGTCATAGGATGCATGGATCACTAGCAACAATCATGGTAACAACTGAACATAATGTTAACAGGTTGATAGCACCATTATGAAGCAACTTTGGAGCAAGATATAAACAAGCTACAGCAACCTATAAATGCAACCAGGGGCATGTATAGATAGAGCATGATATGTAGATCAAAACATATTTAGTGGACATCTCCAGATTATGCATAGAATGATTAGTAGCAACAGGTTTATATAGCATCACGAAATAACAGATTCAGCCTAGCAAAACAGCAACATCAAGTACACTACTTAACAAGCTCGATTCACTCACCACAAGTCATTGCATGACAAGATAAGCATAGCATCATCAAGAAGGCATGTTTATGAAACAAACCAAGTCAAGAACAAGTCTATAGCATGCAAGGATCAACTATAGCAACCCTGGCCAAATTGAATAACATGTAAACAATCTGCAAGGAAACATTTTGAAGCAAAAGTAGAGCATGAAAATGACATGCTAGACTACTCCATAATTGCAATAAAGGGCATGAATGGATAGATAATAACCATATGTTCAAATCATCCTTACTGAAGTATCTCTAAATATGCATGGATCTCTCTGTAGCATCAAGTTTACATGGCATCAAAATAACAGCAGAACAGGAACTAAAATCAGTAACATCACGATGCCTAGTTTGCATGCTTGTGCTAATCACCACATTGATCACAAAAATACATGTCATACACCTCTGTAAAGAAGACATAGCATAGATCAAAACACATGTAGACATCAAGCTCATAGGATGCACACATCAATCATGGCAAAAATGACAAAAGAGCTCGTTCTGTTAACAGACAGCAGAAAACATTATGAAGCACTCTTGCAATGATGATTCAAGCATCTAGATGACCTCAAATGAATATGATGCAATGGAACGGAACGATGTACTCGTTGAGACAAACAATTTGACATATTACACGCACGAAACGGAGCTACGGATGCAGAGATACGGCATGACGAACATGGCATGAAAATGTCAGAAATCTGGGACTTAGGCGTTTTCGGGGGTCAACCTGTTTGCACGGATATCGAGGATCGTCGGAGAAGGTCACCGGAGAAGGCGGGGCAGCACCGGCGAGGCAGATCCGGGCCGGATCCGGCCGGATCCCACCGGATCCGGGCTGGAAGGGACCGGCGCGGGGCGGAGGGAGCACGGGCGGCGCGGCGAGGGGCGGAGGAACCTCGGCCTCCGGCGAGGCGGCGCACTCCAGCGGCCGGAGTTGCAGGAGCCTCGGGATGGGGCGGAGGACGGGCGCAGCGACGAAGGCCCTGCGGGCGGCGGAGGCCGGCGGTGGGGCGCGGCAGATCGAGGCGAGGTCGGCGGCGATGAGGAGGCGGCGGTCGGCG
>NC_041385.1:862268725-862271508 GCF_002162155.2 Triticum dicoccoides | reverse complement strand
CGGCGGCGGCGGGGCACGGGCTACCGGCGTGGAGGGCAGAGGCGAGCGGGACGAGACCCTGGCTCGGGCGCCTGCGGGCTGCGGCGGCGGACGGCTCGGGCCCGGGCGGGCCGGCCTCGGGCCCCACGGGCCGCGGGCGGCGGGGAGAGAGAGGAGGCGTGGTGGGGAGGAGTTGGGCGACGTGGCGCAACGCCACTAGCTGCGGGCGCGGCGCGGGTGACATGGCCTCCTCCGATTGGTCGGAGTGAGGTGGCTGGGGCGGCGGACATGTCCGGCGAGGGAGCGGACATGTCCGGCGGCGCGAGGGGAGCAGGGCTAGGGTTTGGACTGCGAAAAATGGAAGGGGAGGGCATATTTATAGGTAGAGGGAGCTAGGAGAGTCTAAATGAGGAGCGGTTTTCACCCACACGGTCGTGATCGAACGACCGAGAGCATGGAGGGGACTTAGATGGGTTTTGGGCCACTTTGGAAGGGGTGTTGGGATGCAAAGAGAGAGAGGCTTTCGGGCTAACTCGGTTAAACGTTAGAGTACCAAACGACCTCCAAATGGCACGAAACTTGACAGGCGGTCTACTGGTGGTATACCAAGGCCACTTGGCAAGGCTCGGTCTATTCCGAGAAAGTTTAATACCCGCACACGAAGAGAGGCAAGAAGGGGAACGCCGGAGGGCATAGGAGCGTCGGATTGCAAAACGGACAACGGGGAAAAAGCTCGGATGCATGAGACGAACACGTATGCAAAATGAAATGCACATGATGACATGATAAAATGCAACACGCAAGCAAATGACATGACAATGACAGCGAATAACTGGAAGACACCTGGTGCATCGAAACCGGGGCTTACAACACTCCTCCACTAACAAGAGATCTCGTCCCGAGATCTTAGGACCGAGACGGAAGGGAAAAAGGAAGAGGTGAAACAAGAACACAAAGAAAAAGCAAAGAATCGAGAGCACTCGAGAAGAAGAGAGGAAGGACGAGAATGACGAGAATCAAATGCTCATGGAAACACGATAGACTCTGAAAGCACTCCGGTTAGAACGAGATAAGAAACGAATAAGACTGAAAGGATTTAGGCAGAACTCCGGTTGAACAAGGAAAGAATAGAATACGAACTTGAGAGGACGGAATGATACTTGATGAAATCATGACACAGAACCTCCGGAAAGAATTTAAATAGTTGAATGAAAAGAACTTAGAAGGAAGGTTTGAATGGAGTTGTTGAGAAAAATCAACAACGAAAAGAATAAGCTTGTCGTGGACTTATGGATAACATCTCAAAAATTATGAGGTGATGACCAGCCACAAACGGAAAAGATTAAATGGCTGAGGAGAACGAAGAAATGCAAAACTCCAATTCAAAAGAATACGGAGAATTAATTGCACTTCGAGACGCGAGAAGAAAAGATAATTGAACTCCACCAACAAAATCTTGATGAACACTTGAAGAAAGAAATAAATTAAATCATGAAGAACCACCATGAAGAACTCCGGTAACAAAAGGAGATGAGATAGAACTGCAGGATGAAAGAATAAGATGAGCCTTGCGATGATTTAGATGGAGGTTCCGACAAAATAGTCAAGGAAATTGAACTCCGGAAAAAGAAAAGATGAAAAACACTTGGAACTAGAATTTATTCAAGAAGAACAAACTCCGAAGGAAAGGATTAATCACTTGGATGGAATAAGAATAAGATTTATTGTATGTTTATCCTTCATCAAATTAAATTGATGACAAGCAATGGATTTTGCATATTACTTATTCTTCTTGAAAAAGGATTGAGAAGGGACATATCGCAAACTTGAGAAGGTCTTCATGAACCACCGGTAGGATTGAAAGAAGGAATGGATTAATATGATAATCCAAGAAAAAGAATCTTAAACGAACCACCATAAGAATTCGAAAATGCCTGATGAAAGAGGATGAACCACCGGCAAGAATAAGAAGAACAAATATGCTCGAGGGGATCTAGATGCACAAGAACGAAGAGATGACGATCTGATTAAAGAACACTTGAACAAAGCGTCGGGGTAAATAGAGAACGATAACTGGAATGATGACCTCCGGTGAAACGAAAAGAATAACTCCTGACATACTCCGGATGAATAAGAAAAGAATATCTGGCAAACTGAAATAATTCGAGAGGATGATAACATGAAGCTAGAACCACGAATCTTCGCAAGAACGGGAAAGATTTAAGAGGAACTCTTCTTTGGTCTTCAAATGACAACGAGAAACACCACCAAAATTACTGAGGTACTCCGGGAGCATGAGAAACGAAGAGGTTGAGCCAACAATGAGAAGAGTTTGTAAACGATCTTGGAGAAGGCGTGTGACTGATGAAATTCATTCTTACGTCACACTTGAGAAGAATTGAGAATAACTCCGGGGAAATTAGAAGAGTCAGGTAAGATCCTAGCAAAAGACGTGTGGGTTAGGGCCCACTGAAGAGATAAACACCGTTGAAAAAGGGGTTGTTGAAGAGATAGATGATGCACCGGAACAATTGAAATATTTGAATGAGGTGACAACCTCGAATTAATTGGAACACAGACGAATCTCCTGAGAAGTCTTGAGCACTCCGGAAGGATAAACTGGCGAAAGGCAATCGAGCAAGGAAAACACTTGATCGAAGGAAGAGAATATGATCATCCCAAAAAACTTGAATTGAGTCCACCGGAAAAGAAAAGAGATGAAGAATGTCCACCGAGACGAGAATTCACCGGTTGAAACAATTGACGAAAGACTGAAGGGTTCCGCACGAATGAAATAGATTGTC
>NC_041385.1:862263897-862268491 GCF_002162155.2 Triticum dicoccoides | reverse complement strand
AAATAGATTGTCGAGAGAGACTCAGACTCCGGGAAGAGAAAGGGTGGGAGGGCGGGAAAACAAAGGTAACTTGGAAGGGAGAACCAACGAATATCTTGAAGAGAAACACCGGTTGAAAGCAAGCAAAGGCTTCACACGAGTAGGATGGATACTCGATTACGGACTCCAGTTCCGAGAAGGAGAAGGGGTGGGCGGGTGGGAAAAGAAGACAACTGAGGATTGAACTTGGCAAAGCGAAGAGGGTCGAGTCAACTTGACGAGAAATGCACCGGATGAAAAGAGCTGAGAGCCAACGATCGGAAAACCAACTGCGTGATCCTAAAGAAAATTTGAAGGGGAAGAGAAGTAATTCAAAACACCTACATCAAGGTTCCTTACCAGAGCGACGAAGGGGCTGAGGAGTAAAAAGAATTCCTACTCTCCGATATAACTAGACTCCTAAAACAATTTTCTTCTAGACTCAACAACGGCCAAACTACACGATCCATCAAGGGGGCTCCTAGGGTCGGTCGAGGCTCTAAGACCAACTTGTCATGCCCAATATGCGACCTATCCAAAAGGAACTCAAAGGTCCCACCAAAGGATAGACCCGCATATTGAAACGCTTTTGCAAGGTGGATATCATTACATCAACATTACATAATAGATGGGGATACATACATAAGGCATACAATGCCACATGAATACAACATCATCATACATAAGATCATCATCCGACTACGGATGAAACACAAACAGAAACTCAAATGACATCCACCCTGCTAGCCTAGGCTGCCGACCTGGAACCTATCCCCTGATCGAAGAAGCAGAAGAAGAACTCAACACAAGCAAGCATCGCTCTCGCATCATGATCATCGCATGAACCTGTACCTGCAACTGTTGTTGTAGTAATCTGTGAGCCACGAGGACTCAGCAATCCCATTACCATGGGTATCAAGACTAGCAAAGCTTAAAGGGAAAGGAAGGGGTAAAGTGGTGAGGCTGCAACAACGACTAAGCATATATGGTGGCTAACATACGCAAATAAGAGCGAGAAGAGAAGCAAAGGAACGGTCGTCAACTAGCAATGATCAAGAAGTGATCCTGAACTCCTACTTACGTCAGACATAACCCAAAGACCGTGTTCACTTCCCGGACTCCGCCGAAAAGAGACCATGACGGCTACACACACGGTTGATGCGTTTTAATTCGGATCAGGTGTCAAGTTATCTACAACCGGACATTAACAAATTCCCATCTGCCAATAACTGCAGGCACGGCTTTCGAAAGATTATACCCTGAAGGGGTGTCCCAACTTAGCCCATGACAAGCTCTCGCGATCAACGAAGGAATAGACCTTCTCCCAGGAAGACCCGATCAGACTCGGAATCCCGGTTTACCAGACATTTCGACAATGGTAAAACAAGACCAGCAAAGCCCCCCGATGCGCCGACAATCCCGATAGGAGCTGCACATATCTCGTTCTCAGGGCAACACCGGATGAGCAATCCGTACAACTAAAACCAGACCTCAAGTTTCCCAGAGGGGGCGCTGCAAAGGGCTCTAGTTCGGACCAACACTTAGACAAGCACTGGCCCGGGGGGCTATAATAAAGATGACCCTCGAGAGAGCGACTCCCAAGGGAAAAGTAGGTGGTGGTGAGGCAAATGATAAAACCAAGGTTGGGCCTTGCTGGAGGAGTTTTATTCAAAGCGAACTGTCAAGGGGTCCCGTAAATCACCCGACCGCGTAAGGAACGCAAAATCCGGGAACATAACACCGGTATGACGGAAACTAGGGCGGCAAGAGTGGAACAAAACACTAGGCAAAAGGCTGAGCCTTCCGCCCTTTACCAAATATATATATGCATTAATAGTATAAGAGATATTGTGATATCCCAACCAAAATCCTGTCCACCATGGAGAAATCATCAACTTCACCTGCAACTAGCAACGCTATAAGAGGGCTGAGCAAACATAGCCAAACAGTGGTTTGCATAGGAAAGGTGTCAAAGGTTAGAGGTTCATGGCAATATGGGATGGCTTGATAAACAGGTGATAGCTAGCACAACATAGCGATAGAACGAAGCAACTAGCATAGCATTGATAGTAGTGAGATCCAGGGTAGCGGTCATCTTGCCTGAAATCCCGCAAGGAAGAAGAACGAGTCCATGAAGAAGACGAATGGATGAAGCCACGAAGACGAACCAAGCGTAGACGAACGAATCCTTACGATCGCAACGATACGAGAACTATCGGGAAGAAGCACACAACATAGTAAACACACCACACATGAACAAGGCATGATGCACAACAAGCATGATGCATGACAAAGCTACATGAAGCTACTCATGGCAAGAGATGATGCAAACAAGAGCAACACATCAAGGCAAGTTTAAATGAGGCCGGGAACAACATATAACAATTCCGGTAAGTCCTCATATGCATATTTCGAAGTTGGTCCAGATCTGAACAAACGTTAAGTTGAAGTTGTTAAACAGCAAGTTAAGATACACAAAGATGATCTACACGAGATTCTAGTCAAGTTACATATAAAGTTCATTTAGTTCGGAGCTACGGCCTAGAAGATATGAGCAAAACAAGTTAAACATGGCATTGATGCAAAATGCACCCAAACATCAAGCAAACACCTCAAAACATGGATGCAACATGATAATATGAAACTACACACGATTCTAAGCAAGTTTCATATAGAGCACACTCAAAACGGAGCAACGGTTCAACACATGCACACTAAACAAGTTATAGCAACAATCTGTCCAAAACAGCAACTAGGCATATTGCAAGCATCGAAACAATATGCTACAGCATCTCAACATGATAACAAAAGGCATGGTCATGATGTACAGGTAAAGCATAATGAAACATGAACACTGAGCTATCTCCAGAATCACTAGAACATTCTCAAACACACATGGTAAAATTGCAAGTTATAACAATTACAGACTTTGCAGAAAATAACATCACGATGCAATGTTCAGAGCTATAAAACAACATGTTACAGGAACTTATCATGGCAAGCAAAGTCATGGCATGAATCTACTAAATGCATAGACCAAAAGTCCCTTACTGACCATAAGCCAAAAAGGATCAGAAATTATGATGGCACCCACGTAAACATGGCAAGTTATAATACTGATTCAAACATGGCAGAAACATAATTATGAAGGCATGTAGATGAGCTTGTGCAACTCACTACAGAGCAACACATGGCATGGCAAGGCAACAAACAGTAAGAAGACATGTTTGTGAAGCTAAGCATGGCAATAGAAAGGTCATAGGCTGCATGGATCACTAGCAAAAATCATGGAAACAACTGAACATAATGTTAACAGGCTGATAGCAACATTATGAAGCAACTTTGGAGCAAGATATAAACAAGCTACATCAACCTATAAATGCAACCAGGGGCATGTATAGATAGAGCATGATATGTAGATCAAAACATATTTAGTGGACATCTCCATATTATGCATAGAATGTTTAGTAGCAACAGGTTTATATAGCATCACGAAATAACAGATTCAACCTAGCAAAACAGCAACATCAAGTACACTACTTAACAAGCTCGATTCACTCACCACAAGTCATTGCATGACAAGATAAGCATAGCATCATCAAGAAGGCGTGTTTATGAAACAAACCAAGTCAAGAACAAGTCTATAGCATGCAAGGATCAACTATAGCAACCCTGGCCAAATTGAATAACATGTAAACAATCTGCCAGGAAACATTTTGAAGCAAAAATAGAGCATGAAAATGACATGCTGGACTACTCCATAATTGCAACAAAGGGCATGAATGGATAGATAATAACCATATGTTCAAAACATCCTTACTGAAGTATCTCTAAATATGCATGGATCTCTCTGTAGCATCAAGTTTACATGGCATCAAAATAACAGCAAAACAGGGACTAAAATCAGTAACATCACAATGCCTAGTTTGCATGCTTGTGCTAGTCACCACATTGATCACAAAAATACATGTCATACACCTCTGTAAAGAAAACATAGCATAGATCAAAACACATGTAGACATCAAGCTCATAGGATGCACACATCAATCATGGCAAAAATGACAAAAGAGCTCGTTCTGTTAACAGACAGCAGAAAACATTATGAAGCACTCTTGCAATGATGATTCAGGCATCTAGATGACCTCAAATGAATATGATGCAATGGAATGAAATGATGTACTCGTTGAGGCGAACAATTTGACATATTACACGCACGAAACGGAGCTACGGATGCAGAGAAACGGCATGATGAACATGGCATGAAAATGTCAGAAATCTGGGACAGGCGTTTTCGGGGGTCAACCTGTTCGCACGGATATCGAGGATCATCGGAGAAGGTCATCGGAGAAGGCAGGGCAGCACCGGCGAGGCAGATCTGGGGCGGATCCGGCCGGATCCCACCGAATCCGGGCCGGAAGGGATGGGCGCGCGGCGGAGGGAGCACGGGCGGCGCGGCGAGGGGCGGAGGAACCTCGGCCTCCGGCGAGGCGGCGCACTCCGGCGGCCGGAGTTGCAGGCGCCTCGGGATGGGGCGGAGGACGGGCGCAGCGACGAAGGACCTGCGGGCTGCGGAGGC
>NC_041385.1:862210497-862263392 GCF_002162155.2 Triticum dicoccoides | reverse complement strand
TGCGGCGGCGGACGGCTTGGGCCCGGGCGGGCCAGCCTCGGGCCCCACGGGCCGCGGGCGGCGGGGAGAGAGAGGAGGCGCGGTGGGGAGGAGCTGGGGCGACGTGGCGCAACGCCACTGGCTGCGGGCGCGGTGCGGGTGACGTGGCCTCCTCCGATTGGTCGGAGTGAGGTGGCTGGGGCGGCGGACATGTTCGGCGAGGGAGCGGACATGTCCGGCGGCGCGAGGGGAGCGGGGCTAGGGTTTGGACTGCGAAAAATGGAAGGGGAGGGCATATTTATAGGTAGAGGGAGCTAGGAGAGTCCAAATGAGGAGCGGTTTTGGCCCACACGATCATGATCGAACGACCGAGAGCATGGAGGGGACTTAGATGGGTTTTGGGCCACTTTGGAAGGGGTGTTGGGCTGCAAAGAGAGAGAGACTTTCGGGCTAACTCGGTTAACCGTTGGAGTACCAAACGACCTCCAAATGACACAAAACTTGACAGGCGGTCTACCGGTGGTATACCAAGGCCACTTGGCAAGGCTCGGTCCATTCCGTGAAAGTTTAATACCCGCACACGAAGAGAGGCAAGAAGGGGAACGCCGGAGGGCATAGGAGCGTCGGATTGCAAAAGGTCAACGGGGGAAAAGCTCGGATGCATGAGACGAACACGTATGCAAAATGAAATGCACATGATGACATAATAAAATGCAACACGCAAGCAAATGACATGGCAATGACAGCGAATAACTGGCAGACACCTGGCGCATCGAAACCGGGGCGTTACACTCTAGCCCCACCTCAATACCCCTCCACACAGGTGAAGCATCTGATGAGAAGACCGTATCCAGCAGATTCCCGTGACGGAAATACTTAGACTTAAGCACTCTAGCACATAGATTGTCTGGCTTTTGGACCAGCCTCCAAACCTGCTTTGCTAAAAGTGCTAAGTTGAACAGATGCGTATCTCTGAAGCCAATACCTCCTGCCCGTTTAGGCCGAATCATATGCTCCCATGACATCCAATGAACATTGCGATGATCTTCCTCATCACCCCACCAGAAGTTTCTGATCATCTTCTCGTACTTATCGCAAAAACCTTTGGATAATAGAAAGACACCCATGGTGAAGCAAGGGAGTGCCTCCACAACCAATTTGACATGAACTTCTTTAGCAGCATAAGCCATGAATTTCTCTGACCAATCACTACATCTTTTCCTTAATCTATCCATGATTGGCTGGAAGTTCTCATCTTTCACTCTACCTTCAATAGTTGGTAGTCCTAAGTACTTACTCTCAAAAGATGAAGATACCACGCCAAGGGTCTCTTTAATATTATCCCTAACTTCCTCAGGGCACTGTTCGCTAAAAAGTAAAGAGCATTTACTTTCACTCAGCAACTGACCCGTGCATCTCTTGAACATGGATAAAACCCTTTTCATTGTTATAGCTTCCTCCACCGAGGCCTTGAAGAAAATCAAACTATCATCAGCAAACAAGAGGTTTGAAATGCCGGGGCTATTTCTAGCAATTTTGATGGGAGTCAGGTTTCCCGCCTAGGTCTCCTTCTTCATAAGTGTCACTAGGCCATCGGCCACAAAAAGAAAGAGATAAGGGCTAAGTGAGTCACCTTGCCGTAGACCTCTTGAAGGAATAAAAGGTTCCAGTAACTCCCCATTACATCTGACTGAAAACCCGACCGACCGGACACAGTGCATAATCCAAGAAATCCATTTCAGATCAAAACCTGTTTTTTGCAGGACCCCCTCCAAGAAGTTACAGTCCACTATATCATACGCTTTCGCTAAGTCAAGTTTATACGCACAGTGGGTATTGTGTCTGCTGACGTTGTGTTGGATCTTATGAAAACACTCAAAGGCAATGGTGGCATTATCCGTAATCAACCGCCCAGGGATAAACGCACTTTGCGTCTCGAAAATTATATCATCCAAAAAAGGCCGGAGGCGATTGATGAGGCACTTGGATATCACTTTATAAATGACATTGCATAAACTAATTGGCCGATAATCCTTCAAAGACTGAGGGTCCTTTCCTTTTGGGATGAGGACGATCACTGTATCATTAATTCCTTCCGGCAATGTCTCCCTCTCAAAAAAATCCAACACTCCATTTATGACGTCTTCTCTCATCACATCCCAATTCCGCTGGTAAAACCGGGCGGGGAACCCATCCGGTCCCGGCTTCAGTCCGCCAGCACAAGGAAGGCAGAAAATATAATACATGACCTGACCCTTCATATATACAGATTAATAATATACTATCCCCTCCATTCCGATTTACTCGTCGTGGTTTTAGTTCAAATTGACAAGTAAATCGGAACGGAGGGAGTAGTAGAGGTAGAATTCCATACAACCCTAAACTACCATCAAAGTCTAAGATACAATCCCGACCTCCAAAACTGTTTACTTTCCACCCCCAAACTTTCAGAACCGGACAAAAAGCAACCCTGACACGGTTTTGGCTCTGTTTTGACTTGCCCATTGACTACTTAGTCAGCACCCTAGTCAACGATCCACTCATCTCGGCCACACAGCCGCCGCCAACGCCACCTCCTCTTCACTCGATACGACGGGCAGTCCTCCGCCGGTGCGCCCGCTCCCCACGCCCCAACACTTGCCCTCCACTGCCCCTCGCCTCTGTCCAACGGCCACGACTGCCACGCTCGCGCAGCCTTCGCCCCACACAGCTCCCACCCGCCGTCCATCTCACCTCCTCTGCCACGCTGCCAGAGCCCTGCTTCCACTCGCGGCAATCACGCCAGCCACCAGTGAGCTCAACTCCACCCGCACGAATGTTCTCATCGAGCTCCACCCGAGACTTGCGCCGGCGCTGCCCTTCACTGGGACGTCAGCCACAACCGCCTGCCCACTGACGTGTAGAAGTTGTCGTCCTCCGCTGACGCGTGACCTCCAGCCAACCACGCAGCCAGCCGACATTCACCGATCTCCCGTCGCTGCGCGCCTCCACTCGTCGGTCAACGGCGCCTCCACACGCGTCTGCGCTGCCGTCCTGCTGGTCGCCGATGCCCAGCCGTGAAGGTCCGTGATGTCCGCTTGATCTCGCCTCCGACGTCGGCCGCTTATTGCGGGATGGATCGATTGTGGTGGGATCTATCGAGACTGAAGCTAGCAGCTACTGCCTGCCTTTGATTGATTGATTCTGATAGGCTTTTGGTGAAAAAAAGACAGTCAAAACTGGGTGACGTGGCTGGGTGACTAGTCAAACCGGTAAAAACAGAGTCAAAACCAGGTGAGGGATGATTTTTGTTTGGTTTTGAAAGTTCAAGGTTGTAAAGTGGATGGTTTTGAAGTTTGAGGTTGTATCTTCAACTTGGATGGTGGCTGAGGGCTGTAATATGGAATTCCCTCACTAGTAAATAACAATTTCCTAGGATGTTTTTTCTCTTTGAGAATAAGTAATTGGATTAGTCAAGGAGGAGGGTATTCAGAGTACATTAAGGCCCTGTTCGATAATCCGCCAGCTCCAAGAAATACGAGGATCTGCAGAGCGGGTGTTTCCCTGCTCCTTTATTTTCAGCTGAAGCTACCCCGCTCCGGCAGTGGAGTTCTGGAGTAGTGAGACTCCCAACATGCCCTAAGTCATGGAGCGCCACACCCTGGAACGTTCTTACGATCAACAGAATAACATGAAAGAAATTTACAGGGCCTGCGCAAAACAGCACGAAGCATTGCAGAGCAAGCTGGTAAGATCGAGCCCTGAGCTGAGCTGAGCTGAGCCCTGAGCTGAGGTGATGGAGCATGAGTCAGCCATACGTATAGGATATTTGAATCTTCATGTAATCTGAATCTCATTGCTAGATGCAGCAGACAACCGAATATACTTATTGCCAAGCCAATACACCCACATACTGAATGAAGCATAATTAACAGTCTGGCTAATCACACTATGCAAGTACCTATGCACTATTTTTGATACAATACAAAGCACGCATCACTCCATGCAAACAGTTCATTATAACATGGCGTATCGCCACGCTATCAAGTCTTAGGGCATCTCCAGCCGTTGGCCCCCCAGGAGGGGCAAAAAAAGCCCCCCGGGGGCGCACCGGCGCTAAACGGCGCACTGGGGCGTGATGCCCCCCAGTCGCGGCGCCCACTGTTAGTCAAAAAAGTCAAACACGGCGCAAAAACGACTCAAATTTAACGCAAACATCGACGAGTTCATTCAAACTTAAACATATTTTACAAAAAAGAAAAAAAACTACCGCGGGCTACCCCCGCCGTCTCCCTCGCCGCCCGCCCACGCGGTTCTACATGCCGAGGAGGCGGTAGAACCGCGTGTAGTCACCGCCGTCGTCGTAATCATCGTCGTCGTCGTCGTCGCCGCCTCCACCGTCCCTGCTGCATCCGTCCCCCGGTTGGCGCGGCGGGTTGGACGGTCCGGGGGCGTCGTCGTCGTCGTCGCTGTCGAGGACCACGACGCCGTGCTCGTCCTCGCGCCCACGCTTGCGGGCGGCGATCTCCTCCAGGGCCCGGTGCTGCCGGACCATCTCGTCACGGAGGTAGTCGTCCCGCGCCCACCGCATGGCGTCCTCGTCGGAGAAGCCGCGCCGGGCTATCTCCTCGTACTCCGCGGGGAGGACGGGCTCCGGCTTGGGCTCGGCGAGGACGAAGCGGCCAGTTGGTGGAGAGGCGTTGGCGCCGCCGGAGCTGCGTGTGCGCGCGCTGACCGGCGTATCCTGGGGCTCCGGCTTGACAGGGCGGAGGCAGGGCGAGCCGCCGGACGAGGAGGAGGACCCCCCGGTCTCCATGCGCCTCGGGGTCCAGGAGCTTCCCCGGCGGCGTGAGAAGGAAGGGGGAGCGGGGTAGCCTCCAACGTGCGCCCGGGCACGCCCCACCACAGACGCTGGCCGGCGGCGTTGAGCCTGCCGGAGGGCACGACGCCGTTGGTGGCCTCGAGCTGCTCGGCCTGACGGCAGCGGAAGTAAGGTTCCCAGAGCGGGCTGTCGGGGGCGTACCGTGGCGCCTCCCTCGCCGCACGCGGCAGGTTCGAGCGGATGTGTGCGATCTCCGCACGCCGCGCCGCGCCGGTCGGTACCAGGGGCACCGGCACGCCGCCCGCGCTGATCCTCCACGTCCCGGGCACCCGCATGTCAGGCGGGACCGGGTACTCGGCCTCGTAAAGCAGGCGACCCTCGTCTTCGTGAAGATGGAGGCGGCCGAAGCCGTTCGCCGCCGCGCCGTCGCCTGGGAAGCGCTCGGCCATGGGTGTGAACTGGGGACAGCGAAAGAGAGGAGAAGAGAGGGAGGAAACGACGGCGGCGGGAGAGTGTGAGTCGCCGAGTGCGCCGGGGCGCTTCATATATAGGCCAAGGCGCGCGTGTCACCGTGTGTACGCGTGGCGGGCGAGGGAGGGCGAGGGACGCGCGTCGTCCGGTCTTCACTGCGCCGCCCGTAAGGCATCAATGGTGCAGGCTGACCGGCGCGGCAGCGCGGCAGCTTTGGCATTGATTCGCCGCGGGAAACGAGGCGATGAGGACGAAGAAGGGCCGAGAAGAGAGTCGTGTCGCTGACGCGGCGGGCCCGCGGCTTTTTCGCGCCAAAACAGTTCGCCCGGCGCCCCCGGGCGCCCCCCAGCGCGCCGGGTTCGGGCTGGGTCCGCCGGCGCTGTTTTCGGCCCAAGCCGGCGAAAATTGGGCTCCTGGGGGCGCGACTGGGCTGTTTTTTCAGCGCCGGCGCGAAAAAAACGCCTGGGGAGGCCTTCCTGGGGGCGCGGCTAGAGATGCCCTTACACTTACTCCACAAAGTGTAATGAATAGTTAATGATCTACGAAAAGAGGGCTAAAATTTGATAATACCGTTCATGAGTGCTACCCTGCATCACAGCAGGCCATCAACAAAAGAGTAAAAAAGCTTCAACACTACAACATCCCAGTGAAGATCTAAAGCATTTGCTTGTTTCCCAAACAGATTCGTGTGAATTATTGTTTCCGAGATTGTGCACCCGTTGCAAGCAGGACGCTAAGCATGGCCTCTTCCCCCATATCAATCACTGCGGAGCTCAGACATTGATAGCAACTAGGACACAAGTCGCTGGCACTGCAGACTTGGAGTCACTGGCGTCAGCACTAGTGCCATAGATGCCTACGTCCCGACCCTACAACAGCATATGACGAGGACGGTTGGCTGCTCCTTTCATCCATCCTGTTGTGATTAAGCTGTAGCACACACTTTCATTACCTTCTTCCCCAACAAAACGATGATGATGACTATCCCTCCTCCATCCGGCCACCTTCCGCTCAATGCAACTCGAATTGTATCCCTTTGCACCAGCGAAAACAACCTCCTCTACGGCCACAACGTAGCAGGTGAAGAACTTGAGAAGCCAGACCTGGAAGCAGCCGAGCTCATCTGTGTCGAATTCCAGAACCACTCTCCTCAAGGAACTCAATGAGCCATCAAATCCACATGGACTTCAATTTGGGAAGGAAGTCTAAACCCTCGCAGCAATTTTTATCTTTGCCAGAATTAATGGAACTGCACGGCCTAAAATCAGACAGAACGGCGGTCTGAATAACCGGGTCTGAAACTGTTTCACGGAGATAGTGGAGCCAGCTGAACTTTAGTCGGAGCTCGCGGATCATGGGGCAACAGCGCAGCAGGTTCACAATGGTGGTAGCTGCAACGGCGTGGTTGGCAGGGTAACCACATGTTAGTTCCTCAATCTCAAGCCGCTCCAGATTGGGAAATAACATTGGTGAGTCGTTATTGTTGTCGCCAGCAATGTCGGTGATGGAGTAGACGGTGAGTTTGAGAAACCTTATGTGCGGCACGACAACCAGCACCGAACGGTGCAGCCGCGACGCGCCATGGGAGTGCGCGGCGAGGTGGACTCGTTCCAGATGTGGCGTTGGCGACTTGAAGTAAAAGGCAGTGGTGGAACACATGAACTGGGTGTACCGGAGGTGGTACAGTTGTGGAGCGTCAAGCTCCACGATGCACTCGGCAATTATGCGGGTGTTCTTGCCATCGAACATGTGGAGGTTGGCCATGGCGAGCAGCGGAGGCGGAACAGGATTTGCGGTAAGATGCCTCTATCTGTGATGCTAAGGGAGTCCATGCGGAGGTCGGCCAGTCTGGGTGCAGCATTGATGACGTTCTGAAGTGTGTTGATGTCGATGCCACAACGCCGCAGCCGCAGCGCCTCCAAACACGGTAAGGCGTTAGCGGGTTCGGCCTGGGAGGGTCGTCGTACCAGCACGGCAGCAAATAATCCACTTGCACCCAGCCCCAGGTCACGTAGTAGCCTGTGAGGTCAAGGACACGAAGAGACGTTAGCGGCAGCATCTCCAAATACAGTTTGAAGTCGCGCCACGGAGAAGACGGCGGAGGCGCGGCATACGTGTACGTGTATTGCAGGCAGCCGCCATCCTGGCATTCTACGCGGAGCTGCTCCACGCCGGCCTCAACAGCCGAGGTCAGGGCTACGTTGGGGATATCCTCGTCGCCAATGAGGACGGTCATCTTCTTGATGACACGGCCGCAAGAACGGCCCAAGTAGAGCTCATTGTGGGCGCTAGGCGCTAGCGCAGGACATGTAGTCGAGGTTGAGGGCGGCGGTGTGGCGCCAGAGTTGGCCGTGCCATCTACGGGAGAGGGCAATGGTGCTGGTGGCTTCACGGGAAGGAGCGAAGGAGAGGATGTCGATAAGCAGGTCGTCCGGGAGATCGGGGAGCCGGTCCGCCGATGCTGCGGCGGCGGCTATTGATGCGTCGATCGGATTGACCTTGCACGCACGGCATCGGCTTCGTTACCTGTATCAATTGGGCTTCGTTAACGTTACCTATATGGACTACGGGATTTGTTTATTTCTTAGAATCCATGTAGACTGATCAAAAAGTCCAATGTGCTAAGAAGCCCAATTGATTGCTTGCTTGTAGGGCTGGAAAAAAAGCTTGAAACTCGTGAGCTAAACAAGTAGCTCGTGACTCGGCTCGAATCGACTCGAACTCGAAGAATAACGAGTCGAGCCGAGCTTTAATTTAAGATCGTTTATAGACCAAATTAAAGAAGCAAATCTCACTAGTACTCGTGAAACTCGTTAGGCTCAATAGTTAGATCAGACATTCCCAAATACAAAGAAAGATCAGCCATTAAACAGCCTACGTCTCAGGCGCACAACCCAAGCCCAACCATTGAAGGCCTAGCCTCCTAGGAGACTCATATGTTACAAGGAAATTACAATTATTTAGTGATATATATGTTTAATATATACATAATCATTTTTATCATATTTGAGGGCTTTATGTTTATATCTTTAACGAGCTTAACAAGCTAAACGAGTCAGCTCGTGAGTTATACGAGTCGAGCCAATTTTGGATTTGAGCTTCTTATAGTAACGAGTCGAGTCGAGCTAGCTCGTTAATGAAACGAGTTCTAGCGAGTCGAGCCAAGCTGGCTAGACTCGGCTCGAATTCCAGCCCTACTTGCTTGTCAAAAGAGAAAAGGCTGTGTGACAAAAACGTACGTACACAGAACTCATATGTACACTATGTAGAAAATCAAGGAAAAAATCTTAGGTTCCCGTAAAAAAAAAGGAAAAATCTTAAGTTGTCTACCACACAAAGCCGCCCTCCCGTGACGCGGCTCGGAAGCCACTCGATTTCTCCCATGCTCGCACGCGTGTGTAGGCAGTGTAGCTGATTTAGTTTGCTAATTACACAATAGTATCGTCTAAAATAGCAGGCTATGAGAAATAGTGGTGGTCATATAAATCAGGCATAGCGAGCCTATAGTTACCAATTTTAAAACTTTTTTGAAAAATTATATGTGAATCCAATAACCGCTCATTTAGCGGCACCCAACTCAAATCTCTATAGCCGGTCTACCTTCCTGCTGATCTTCCTTTTATTTCTATCTTTAAGCTCCCTATTGGTCCTGATGCAAATTTGTACAAATCCATGAATTGGCACCACATAGCTTTGCATGGTTTCATACTTATTTGGCAATAGATTGACACAGCAAAAGACACCACTAAAAACAACTTCACTGCTACCTAATTGTCGGCCTAGGCCTATTGTGTTATTTAACCGGTGTTTTGGCCTGTTCAACGATTTCTGCATATGAAGCAAAATGTATTCTTTGGACTCTTCCTCTGGTAAATTGTGCCTAGACCTTTCTGTTTGCGTTCTCACACAAGTATTGGGTACTGGCAAAATTCTCTTTCATTTTTTTCCTTTTCTTAAGTTGGGTGAAATCTTTCATGGCGTCAGTCGATTTCCATAGGTAGAAGAAGGGCAGGTGCCCGGAACTCCGTCCTGGAAGGGGGAAACAACGCTGGCTGCAACGTACTTGAGGTATGGGCTCTGACGGTGTCATGGACTAGGGCGTACTCACCTTGTCGTCCCCCGACCGGCTGGTCGGGCCGAGGACCCCCACGGCGATTCATTCACGGGCCACTTCGGGCAGCCCGTGCCGCATACAAGAAGGACTCCACAAGACATAGCACCCAAGACAAGGACTCCACTAAATCCTAGGCCTCTAGTGTGATATATAAATCAAGGTCAGGCTAGTCAATAGACAATCTCATATTCACTACTATAATCTCGTGGTAGATACATGTACTCTGTACTACATCCATATAAAAATAATCAAAAGCAGCATGTAGGTTATTATCTCTTTGAGAGAGCCCGAAGCTGGGTAAAATCCCGTGTCCATATTACCATCGCTCCAAAACGCCTAGCTTAGGACCCCTATTACGAGATCTGCCGGTTTTGACACCGACATTGGTGCTTTCATTGAGAGCCCGCTAGATGTCGTCATGGATCGACGGCATAAATTAGGTGTTACGCTTTCAGCTATGTTCTGTTTTGTCTCCTTGAGGATTATTACGGCTGTCTAGCGCAATTTTGTTTGTAGGCCGGGCAGAGGAAAAGTTATGGAGTGCGTCACGTGTGGTCGCCAGCGATCTGCAAATCCATGTTACTCAGATTGATAAAGCGGCATCATACACCTTCGGACGGCCTAGGCGGCAGCAATGCATGTTGTCTCATCCGAAGAACAAGTCACGGGGAGGAATTATTGGCCGCACAGATCCCCTGGCCGAGCTAAAAAGCAAAGGACGCCGATAACGTCCACACGTGTGGGCGTTAAAGGGTCTGGCCACATATTGTGTGTGGTGTGAGTAGGAGGCAGCCCACACGGGTTGTATGTGGACGAACATTAGAATTGCTCACACGTGTGGCCGCGGCTACTTTGTGCCACACGCCCAACAAGTACTACTCATCTCCACCCCGCGCGTGTGGCACGAAGTAAAAATCCTCACACGTCCTAGCGCAGCTACGTTAGGTACCCACGGGATGATGCTACGTCTTGAGCTTGCGTTGATTTTCCCCGAAGAGGAGAGGGTGATGCAGCAATAGTAGCGTAAGTATTTTCCTTAGTTTTTGAGAACCAATGTATCAATCCTGTAGGAGGCTCCTCAAAAGTCCCACGCACCTACACAAACAAACTGAGAACTTGCAATTAACGCAATAAAGGTGTTGTCAATCCCTTCAAGGCCACTTGCGAAAGTGAGATCTAATAAAGATAGTAAGATAAGATAAATATATTTTTGGTATTTATAATATAGATGCAAAAATTAAAGATGCAAATAAAAGTAGATTGAAAGCAAATATGATAAGAGATAGACCCGGGGGCCATAGGTTTCACTAGTAGCTTCTCTCAAGATAGCATAAGTATTACGGTGGGTGAACAAATTACTATCGAGCAATTGATAGAAAAGCGCATTGTTATGAGATTATCTAGACATGATCATGTATATAGGCATCACGTCGATAACAAGTAGACCGACTCCTGCCTGCATCTACTACTATTACTCCACACATCGACCGACTCCTGCCTGCATCTAGAGTATTAAGTTCATAAGAACAGAGTAACGCATTAAGCAATATGACATGATGTAGAGGGATAAACTCAAGCAATATGATATAACCCCATCTTGTTATCCTCGATGGCAACAATACAATACATGCCTTGCAACCCTTTCTGTCACTGAGTAAGGACACCACAAGATTGAACCCAAAGCTAAGCACTTCTCCCATGGCAAGAAAGATCAATCTAGTATGCCAAATCAAACTGATAATTCGAAGAGACTTGCAAAGATAACTCAATCATACATAAAAGAATTCAGAGAAGATTCAAATATTATTCATAGATAAACTCGATCATAAACCCACAATTCATCGGATCTCGACAAACACACCACAAGAAGAGTTTACATCGAATAGATCTCCACAAGAGAGGGGGAGAACATCGTATTGAGATCCAAAAAGAGAGAAGAAGCCATCTAGCTAATAACTATGGACCCGTAGGTCTGTGGTAAACTACTCACAACTCATTGGAGGGCCAAGGATGTTGATGTAGAGGCCCTCCGTGGTCGATCCCCCGTCCAGCAGAGTGCCGGCGAAGGCTCCAAGATAAGATCTCGCGGATACAGAAGGTTACGTTGGTGGAAATTGTGTTTCGTCCTGCTCCTGAATGTTTTTGGGGTACGTAGGTATATATAGGAGGAAGAAGTACGTCGGTGGCCGCCCGAGGGGCCCACGAGACAGGGGGCGCGCCCTAGGAGGGGCCCTCCTATCTTGTGGGAGCCTCGACTGCTTCTTGACTTGCACTCCAAGTCCTCTGGATCACATTTGTTCCAAAAATCACGCTCCCGAAGGTTTCATACAATTTGGACTCCATTTGATATTCCTTTTCTTTGAAATACAGAAATAGGCAGAAAAAAATAGCCATATGGGCTGGGCCTCCGGTTAGTAGGTTAGTCCCAAAAATGATATAAATGTGTAAAATAAAGCCCATAAACGTCCAAAAGGGGTAATATAATAGCATGGAACAATAAAAAATTATAGATACATTGGAGACGTATCAGATGACGATTTAGTTGCCGTCCTGGTTGGCAGATGTAGTTATCCGGGTTGTCAAGTGTAGTTGTAAAAGCATGGCAACTCTATCTGTTTTGATTAACTATAGTTGTCATGTCTAATTTATGGTAGTTGCCGCGTGTAATCAAACCGTAGTTGAGCTGTGTGACTAACTACTTGCCACACATGGTCAAATAGTAGTTGCCATGTGTGTTTACCTAGTTGCCACGTGTGGTCCAATCATAGGTGCCATGTATAGTTAATCACAGTTGCCATGTGTGTTTATCTGGTTGCTAGGTACGCGCAACTGCAGTTGCCGTCTAGCAAAGAATCAGAGTTGCCATGTTTGTTTACCTAGTTGCCACGTTCGCGTAACTGCAGTTGCCATCCACAACGCATGAGTGTCGTGTGGGCGAAAATCAGTTCGCCCACACACGCATGGACTAGGTGGTGGCTGTGTGGGCAGAAACTAGTTCGCTTACACAGCGCAGCTGGCAACAGCGTGATGCGGGGCGTGTGGGCTGAAGGGGAACGCGGCAGAAAATAAAATATTTCCAACCTACGCACCAGCCCAGGACCACTATGGAGACTGCATACATGGTTTGATCATTTTCGTTACCGACTCGTAGCGCAGCGGGAAGTAGAGTCGATGACGAACGGCGGTGCAGATCCCCGCAGCTAGGATTTACAACCTCCCAACCGCGAGGATGTATACCCTCATCAGCTCCTCAGACAGCCCTCCGGGAGGCGGTCGAACAGCCCCCCCGGACGGTGTCGCGGACGGCCCTTCGGGAGGACCTTCGAAACTCGAACGGTCACTCGGACAGCCCTTCGGGAGGACCTTCAAAACTCGGATGGTCACACGGATAGCCCTTCGGGAGGCACTCACGAACACTACAAGAAATCTGTTAATACATGACGGATTTCTGATGACGTTCCCAGAAGTCGTCATAGTTGATGACGATTTTTCGTATCCGTCATGAAAATCGTCATGGATCAGCGGGATGTGAGTGCCCCCTCAAAAAGATAGCCCTTTTATGATGAACATCGATGAACTGTCATAGAATTTGTCATCGATCGACTTGCTGGGCCTACCATCCGAACCGTCACCGATGGCTGGTGCTGATGTGTCGTGTGTAGATTCGACCCATATGTCACATCGGTAATTAAAAATGAAAGGAAGAGGCGCTAGAAATTTCAAAAGCGCGCGTGGACATCCAAAGTTTTAAGTCGCCGACGCGGCCGGTGGGAAAATTTTCAAGCCATCCTATTTAACCCACAATCCAGACCAATCTAACCCTAATCCCCATTCTCTCCTCCCCTCAGCCGCCACGACTGCCCGCTACTGATTCTGGCGATTCTGGCGGCTATCCCCGGCGATGAGCACACCACCGAGCTCCCCTCGCTCGGGTCCATCCTCCCCTCCGGCAAGATTTTCCCCTCTCAGCCTCTACCGCTCGCCCAAAACACACACCCGATCTAGGGTTTCGGCCTCCAGCATAGCCTTCGTCGTCGGCGCATCTCCGGCGTCCTCTGGCGGCTCTTCTCAATCGTCTGCAGCGCCCCCACGCGCGCTCTCGCCTCCTGATGGTCCACCTCGAGCAGGACGGCGCGGAGGAACTCCTCCCACAGATCCACGGACGCGGCGCACCCTGCAGCCGTCGGTCCGGGATGAGGCACCGCAGCTTGTCTTGGTTGACGATGGTTGCGGCAAATACCAGTGCTGCTCCTCATCCTCAAATTCCTAGGACGAGCGCCAGTACAGCATAAGCATGCCCCGCCCCTGAACAATGGCCATGGCGCTAGCTAAGGTTATGCCGTTGTGCCTATATTGCCCGGAGTAAACATTTGATGGGACAAATTGCTTGTGCTGGATATGGTCAGTCTGTAGCTTGGTAATCTCGGTTTTAATTTTGGGGAAAATTGTTGCTTGTGCTATCAAATATACACTTTAATCTGTTATTGGATATGCCAAATATTATCAAAACCAGTTTCTGTATTTGTTTGTACACATGGACAAAATGCTCTTTTAACAAACAGTACGACTGACTGCTGACTCACTTGGAGACACAAATTCATACTGCCAGCATACTTGATTGAGGATGCAATTCTTCCTTTCCATTTTTTAAGAACCGAATGTAATTGCTGAAAAGTACTGTTGCTATACTGCTAGTGCACAACACCAGGATTTTATATTACATTTTTATTATGATACCGGTGCCAATGTAATGGCTCCAATAACAGACAAGTGCTTGCTAGTTGTACTTGTACAAACAAATGATCCCCAGATCCACGAGGCTTGCCAACTGACTGGCACCAACTTTGCACCCTCATAGGTATCTAGTACTTGTGCTGCTTTTTATTGACCGGTGTTAGTTGCTATGAAGTAGCTAACTGTAGCCAACGTTGGATGCTTAGCCTCTAGTTATAAGGATTACCTGTTGCTGCTTTTGCTACCTCTTATGTTCCCTGAATGAATGGTTATGCTGCTATCTAGCATTTGGCTTCTGTTTCTCGACTTCTTGGACAACGTTATTCTCCCTCTTGAGAATCATCAAATTTTGGAAAGGCTGCTTGTGTTGTCAAATATGAACTATTTATGAGGGTCGATTTCTGTGCTACTAATGTCTACTGCCTTCTCCACCCTTCCAGCGGTGTACAGGACGTCCTCCTCAAAGCGTCCATCCCCGACGAGCTCCCTTTGCTGGAGGTGGAGCAGCAAGTCCAGCACCCGCTTGTCTCCTGTGTCCTATCGCGCGTGGACAAGCTCACCAATGGCTGCTTCTTCCTTCCCTCCTAACGTGGTGAGCTTATCCCCTCTCCCCACATTACCCCCAAATCTGGATGACACTTGCAATCTGAATACAAATCATGTTTTGCTTCAGTTTAGAGGTGGAGTCAGTTTCTGAGATGAACGTCTGAGCTTGATTAGTTGTGATGGTTTTGTGGGTCTGATTCTCTTGCACTATTACCCATAACTTAATTAGGGCAAGCTAATGCTAATCCAGATAATACTCCCTCCGTTCGAAAATACTTGTCATCAAAATGGATAAAAAGGGATGTATCTAGAACTAAAAAAACGTCTAGATACATCTTTTTTTATTCATTTTGATGACAAGTATTTCCGGACGGAGGGAGTATGATGTTACGCGGACAGGGGCTCTCCTCTCGTGATTTTTATTTCCTTTGATGTGATCCTGAAGAAAAAGAACGCATCTATGCGTAGTAAAAATTTAGTACGATTTTGTTAAAGCCTTGGATGTATAATAGGCCAAAGCAAGGAGTGTGCTGGATTGAGCAGTGTAATGGAATTGTAACTCCAAGCTGTTGTGGCATGTCATCTGCCTTCAACCCAATATTATGTGAGCATTGCCTTGTTCCACACAGTCCTCTTAATTTGCACCGATTTGATTCAACTTTGTGTGTATAGAAAATATACCTTGCTGTTTTGCTGGACTGTTTTTGTTTCAAATTTCTAGACTAAATATGTGCACAAATATCAATGTTAGACTTGCCCAGATTGTTTTATGATAACTGGATACCAATAGATTATGATCTTGAGCTGTTAGTTATTTGATAAAGATCGGTCCAATCACATTTGTAACTTACTACGAGCACTAGCAGCTCACAGCAGGTAACCAGGCTGCATTCTTGGCCTTAGTTACTTGCAGAATATGTGGTGCAATGATCTTAGTTATGACGTTGTGAGATGTTATACAAGATTAGCTACATCAGCTGTGAGTATTGCTGCATTTGCGATAAATTGGCTCTGTCATGTAAAATAATACACCCTATTATTGTAACTTTCAATAGAATGGAAATCATATAAGAATTACAAAAAGTGTTGTCAATTCAGATTGCTCTAATGACAATGTTTCTCCTAATTCAATATGTGGATATGAATAAGCATACTGATTTATCAGTAAAAAGAGTTGGCAATGCTCCTAAAATGTATTTGTCCCTGTTGCAACACACGGGCAATTACCTAGTTAAGATGAAAAAGGGTTTGTTTCCTTTCTGTTTCGATGTTTGCCTTTATTACAAGAATAAAAAGTATTGCTTATGTTATTTATTTCTTACAGTGGGTACGAAAGTGCCGCCTCTTGACTTACTTTTTTATACTTTTTCAGAGTTTCACATACCTTATATTTCGCAGCACCTGAGAGACTGCATCGTAGGAAATTCAGAATGTTTTCATAGCGTGATTCAGATTTAGTGTAGTGATAGCCTGGAACTTCATGTCAAATAAGCAGTGGAGTATACTACCAACTCCATTTTATATTGTGAAATATTTCTCATCATGTGGCAGATATTTGTTTATTGGTGCATCTTCAACAACGAAGACATGTGTTCTCAAGACTGGTGTGGATGGGTGGATCTAACGACTAGGAATGCGGGATGACCTGTGGTTGATGTCCGACGAGCGTTGGGCCTTGCTTGATGGGGGCGTTGCTGATTGTAGAGTAGCATAGTGTTCTTCAATATATGCTTGTAAAATAAATATTTTTTTGGTCGTTTTTTTTGCTCATGTACATGTATTTTTTAGTGTGTTTACATATTTTTTGTTTTTTCAATGACATGAGCATATATATTTTCTGTCAAATTATTATTTGCTTAAATTTCCATGGACAAGAGAAACGACATGTGGGCTTGTCCTGGATTGAGATTAGTGGGCTGTACCTAAATGGACCTAAATTCTAATAATTGGGTTAATTACTATATGGGCAAACACTCTTGGACCGAGCTGAAGTTTAGTGGGCCGACAAAATTGGTGGGCTGATTACTACATGGGCTGCCACATCAGATCCATGTCAGATTATGACGTGGTAGATAAGTTAACGCCGTCATGTGCAAGTCAGTTAACTGCCATCCATGACGGCTAAGAGCCGTCATCATGGGTCATGACGGTTTAGGATGGTCCGTCATGGAGCGTGCAGTGGTCAAATTATGACGCGATATACATGACGGATTTGAGTTTCGTCACGTATTCCTATGCATGACAGTTTTGTGCAGGTCGGTGACGGATTGGGACTGTCACGTATTGATAGATTTCTTGTAGTGGAACTAAGACCGAAACTATGATCTCTCTACAGAGTTGCACACATACGGTGTCATCTATCCGGCAGGGCTTCGGCGTCCAGAACTAGTTCCTGCCGGAACCCAGATAGCCTTATGGCTCTACGAAACTCTTTTCGTGGGAGGGAGAGAAGAAGCCAGATAATGCATGGCATGTGTATGAGATCAAGGGATGAGTGTGGAGGGCTGCCCCTCCACCTCTATTTATAGGAAATCCCAAGGGGTAGGGTAGTTTAACACAAAAACCTAAAATGCACATGAATGAAGTCCTTCCTCAAGGGCATAAGAGTGAAAACCAAGGAACAAGAGGGGCTCCAAGGTGGAGCCCCAAGTGTGGCCGGCCACACCCCTTGGAGGGCACCCTTGAGGGCCTCCCAATCCATCCATGTCACCCCTAGATCATTTGGAAAGATCCCCTTTAGATATATTCCCAAAAAGCAACCAATCAGTGCATTTCACTATTCACGACGACATATTTCAGCGTCCGTTCGAATTGAAAATATTTATGTGGGCTTAGAACATTTTTAGTACCCACCAAAATTATTTTCAACGCGTTCCGAAACAATTCCGGTTTAGTGATTTTCATCTGCGAAAAGCATCTGAAGTGGTTCTGGCAGCTCCGGAGAATATCCGGTTATTATCCCGGAAAATTCCAGAAAGCAGAATGATTCTGGCACCCTCCAAGAATTATCAGGCATGTGCCGAAACCAATTTGACTTAATGGTATCCCCTGAAACAATTTTTCAGTTTCATCGAAAATCATCCGATGACCTCTCTCTACAGAACTTTTTTCGTTGTCCGAAACTTTTCCGGTGTCCGAAACTTTTTCGGTGATTTTCTCTCAGACTCCCTTTCTAGTATTCAGCAGATAGATGACCCTTAAGCGTGTGACCCTATAGGTTCGATGAAGCATAGACATGACCCGGAACCCCTTCCGATCAATGATCAACATCGAAGCCCTGGACACCCATATTGACCCCTATACCCACACGAATGAATATTCGAGTGAACCTCCAGTTGCAGTGTGCTATTCCTATTGCTTCGTGACATGTTACAAATACCCGAGGTGAGACATGTTGGCATTCCCGTGGATCAACAACTTGTCCACTATGCTAGTTACCTCGTTACCGGTATTGTTCTCTTTTCTCGTTACCGTGTTCCGGCATCCCCCTGATCAAATCACAAAGTGTCTGGCCAGATGATGATGGATACCGTAACACTGAGAGGGCCCAGAGAGAGGAGCAAATCCCAATCTTGAGCTATCAAGTTACTTGACATACTTTTCCATGAACCCGTAAGCCGCCGTAATAGCCACCCATTTACGGATAACGTTTAACAAACCCCAAAGTTCATGAAGTAAGCATGAAGAAACTCGATACTCTCATGGTCTAAGGAATCATGCAAACATTAACCATCTCTGTGTTATTTACCATTAACTTGTGACGAATGAATCTCATAGCATAACATCAATGCGGGTCGATTCAACACAAATGTTCTCTTAACATTGTGCCCTCAAACTTGCTGGCATAGACATGCCCATGATTGGGAAAACATAATCATCATGCAACACTTGAGCTAGTCTTAAAGGCATGACGAGGAATACATTTTACCGTTTATTATTCCACACGTGCACATGGGGTTTCCCCAGAGCCTTTATGGATATACGGGCTCAGGAACTACATCAGTTATAGCATGGAACATAAACATAATTATGAACTTGGAGATAAATAATAGCATTTATTATTGCCTCTAGGGCATATCTCCTACAGACTCCCACTTGCACTAGAGTCAATAATCTAGTTTAATGCTAATGCACTTCACACCTATGGCACATCGGTGTAAATATGCTTCGCTTGTGGTACCACTGAAGGGGAACGCAGCAGAAAACAAAAAATTTCCAACCTACGCACCAGCCCAGGACCACTATGGAGACTGCATACATGGTTTGATCTTTTTCGTTACCGACTCGTAGTGCAGCGGGAAGTAGAGTCGATGACGAACGGCGGTGCAGATCCCCGCAGCTAGGATTTACAACCTCCCAACCGCAAGGATGTATACCCTCATCAGCTCCTCATACAGCCCTCCGAGAGGCGGTCGAACAGCCCCCCGGACGGTGTCGCGGACGGCCCTTCGGGAGGACCTTCGAAACTCGAACGGTCACTCGGACAGCCCTTCGGGAGGACCTTCAAAACTCGGATGGTCACACGGACAGCCCTTCGGGAGGCACTCATGAACTAAGACCGAAACTACGATCTCTCTACAGAGTTGCACACATACGGTGTCATCTATCTGGCAGGGCTTCGCCGTCCAGAACTAGTTCCTGCCGGAACCCAGATAGCCTTACGGCTCTACGAAACTCCTTTCGTGGGAGGGAGAGAAGAAGCCAGATAATGCATGGCATGTGTATGAGATCAAGGGATGAGTGTGGAGGGCTGCCCCTCCACCTCTATTTATAGGAAATCCCAAGGGGTAGGGTAGTTTAACACAAAAACCTAAAATGCACATGAATGAAGTCCTTCCTCAAGGGCATAAGAGTGAAAACCAAGGAACAAGAGGGGCTCCAAGGTGGAGCCCCAATTGTGGCCGGCCACACCCCTTGGAGGGCACCCTTGAGGGCCTCCCAATCCATCCATGTCATCCCTAGATCATTTGGAAAGATCCCCTTTAGATATATTCCCAAAAAGCAACCAATCAGTGCATTTCACTATTCATGACGACATTTTTGAGCGTCCGATCGAATTGAAAATATTTATGTGGGCTTAGAACATTTCTAGTACCCACCAAAATTATTTTCAACGCGTTCCGAAACAATTCCGGTTTAGTGATTTTCATCTGCGAAAAGCATCTGAAGTGGTTCTGGCAGCTCCGGAGAATATCCGGTTATTATCCCGGAAAATTCCAGAAAGCTTCTAGAATGATTCTGGAACCCTCCAAGAATTATCAGGCATGTGCCGAAACCAATTTGACTTAATGGTATCCCCTGAAACAATTTTTCAGTTTCATCGAAAATCATCCGATGACCTCTCTCTACGGAACCTTTTTCGTTGTCCGAAACTTTTCCGCTGTCCGAAACTTTTTCGGTGATTTTCTCTCAGACTCCCTTTCTAGTATTCAACAGATAGATGACCCTTAAGCGTGTGACCCTATAGGTTCGGTGAAGTATAGACATGACCCAGAACCCCTTCCGATCAATGATCAACATCGGAGCCGTGGACACCCATATTGACCCCTATACCCACACGAATGAATATTCGAGTGAACCTCCAGTT
This sequence comes from Triticum dicoccoides, assembly GCF_002162155.2. NCBI lineage: Eukaryota > Viridiplantae > Streptophyta > Magnoliopsida > Poales > Poaceae > Triticum > Triticum dicoccoides. The sequence goes on along the minus strand of NC_041385.1, from coordinate 862,243,160 downwards.
GCAGTGTGCTATTCCTATTGCTTCGCGACATGTTACAAATACCCGAGGTGAGACATGTTGGCATTCCCGTGGATCAACAACTTGTCCACTATGCTAGTTACCTCGTTACCGGTATTGTTCTCTTTTCTCGTTACCGTGTTCCGGCATCCCTGTCATCAAATCAAAAAGTGTCTGGCCAGACGATGATGGATACCGTAACACTGAGAGGGCCCAGAGATATCTCTCCATCGTCGGAGGAGCAAATCCCAATCTTGAGCTATCAAGTTACTTGACATACTTTTCCATGAACCCGTAAGCCGCCGTAATAGCCACCCATTTACGGATAACGTTTAACAAACCCCAAAGTTCATGAAGCAAGCATGAAGAAACTCGATACTCTCATGGTCTAAGGAATCATGCAAACATTAACCATCTCTGTGTTATTTACCATTAACTTGTGACGAATGAATCTCATAGCATAACATCAATGCGGGTCGATTCAACACAAATGTTCTCTTAACATTGCACCCTCAAACTTGCTAGCATAGACATGCCCATGATTGGGAAAACATAATCATCATGCAACACTTGAGCTAGTCTTAAAGGCATGACTAGGAATACATTTTACCGTTTATTATTCCACACGTGCACATGGGGTTTCCCCAGAGCCTTTATGGATATACGGGCTCAGGAACTACATCAGTTATAGCATGGAACATAAACATAATTATGAACTTGGAGATAAATAATAGCATTTATTATTGCCTCTAGGGCATATCTCCTACAGACTCCCACTTGCACTAGAGTCAATAATCTAGTTTAATGCTAATGCACTTCACACCTATGGCACATCGGTGTAAATATGCTTCGCTTGTGGTACCACTGAAGGGGAACGCAGCAGAAAACAAAAATTTTCCAACCTACGCACCAGCCCAGGACTACTATGGAGACTGCATACATGGTTTGATCTTTTTCGTTACCGACTCGTAGCGCAACGGGAAGTAGAGTCGATGACGAACGGCGGTGCAGATCCCCGCAGCTAGGATTTACAACCTCCCAACTGCGAGGATGTATACCCTCATCAGCTCCTCAGACAGCCCTCTGGGAGGCGATCGAACACCCCCCCCCCCCGAACGGTGTCGCGGACAGCCCTTCGGGAGGACCTTCGAAACTCGAACGGTCACTCGGACAGCCCTTCGGGAGGATCTTCAAAACTCGGACGGTCACACGGACAGCCCTTCGGGAGGCACTCACGAACTAAGGCCGAAACTACGGTCATCCCTTGCTCTCATACACATGCCATGCATTACCTGGCTTCTTCTCTCCCTCCCACGAAAAGAGTTTCGTAGAGCCGTAAGGCTGTCTGGGTTCCGACAGGAACTTGTTCTGGACGACGAAGCCCTGCCGGATAGATGACACCGTATGTATGCAACTCTGTAGAGAGATCAAACTCTCCAACGCCCACACACCAGCCCCATCCTATGTGGTACATCAATTCCACCTTTTCGTGTCAAGATTCATGCAAAAGACAATCAACGACAATCCAGGCGTGTGGGCGAGTTGGAGAACGCCCACACGTGTGGGCGTTAGTGTTTCCGAAAGCAAAGCGCCCATTGAATACTATGAGAAGGGAAGTTTACCATATCTTATTAATAAAGGTTCCGGGGGTGTACAATGAGTGGCCTGAGTGTCAGGCGCAAGTGAATGGGTTCTCGGGCGCCAGCCATAAAGGCTTCAAAAGCAGACAAGAAGGAGAAGCTAGTTACTTGAGGTCCACGCTAGCACGAGAGAGGACTCGTAACCGCCACCTCATGTACTTCATAGTTTCGCTCTCACTCATAGTGATAGCTCCTCTCGCGTATACCTTTGTTTAGATGGATGACGTTGTAGTTGCAAGTATTCGAGACTAGCATGTATCGCTATTTTCGAGATGATGACAAGATGCCACTTTGTGTTGGATGATGATTATGATGAGACTATTTGTATGTATATGCTATGATTACATTTATGGTCTCGAACCTATTCAAATACAAAACAAATATGCAGAAAAAAACAAAAACTACTAAAATTAGCAGTAGCGAGTGGAGAAAAGTTAGTAGCAGCGCGACAGTAGCAGTAGCGCGCACATGAGAAGCGCGCTATAGCTATTAGCAGTAGCGAGCTCCCGGGAAGAACGCTGCTGCTACACTTGTATATCAGTAGCGCGGGTGCGCATGCGCTGCTGCTACAGGTTAGCTGTAGCGCCTTATTAGTAGCACCGTGTCCCGCGCTACTGATATACCTAGAACCCGCGCTGCTGCTAGGCTTTTCCCTACTAGTGCTACCTCACCGAGTGTTCGGCACACGGGTTATTTTATTACTCACTTTGCATAAATTACTAATTATGCAACGATTTTTTTAATTTATTATTATTACTACTATCTCCGGCTTGCAGATTTTCTGTGCACAGGTAAATGATCTGGGTTGGGCAGCACTGTCACCTCGGCGTACCGACGTACCACTCCACCTCGGCTGGACCGGAGGATTCATCATCCTTTCACTAACCCACGCTGGGGACTTCAGTGTCATACTGCCGGCCTGCCCCGCCTAGTCACATTGGCCATGCTATGTCGCCACTTCGGAGTGCCGAGCTCTTCGCTCTGCCACCTCAAGACCGGCTTGGGGGCTAGGACCTTGTCCCGCATCAAGCTAGGACCGCGTCATCAACACCGAGCACATTAACCAGCTAAGTCGCTTTAATGCTCAAAGACTTTCAATTTTAAATTTTGTTCGGTTCGACCAAGCATTATACTTTTTTGGCAAAAAGTTGTTTGTGAAAAAAGACTTCCTTGTCAAAACGTTGTTTGTGACACACAAATTCAAATACTCCGTTTACTTGGGGGCTTCCTTTATGAAGCCTTTCCTCTTGCATATGATTATACTTGTATGTGTTTGTTCCTTGTTCGTGTATTACGCTACAATATGCACCATGTTGACTTAAGTGTTCCACAAGCTGGGTTACCTTGCTCCTGTGTTTACCCCTACGTTCCCGATTCTTCGGCTAGGGAGTAAAGGGAGCACCTCTGCGATTGTCACGATCGGGTCATCCGAGCTCGGACCTCAGACTGGGTGAAGCCGAAAGCTAGCGCTCTTATTGTTTTCAATCATGGTCGGCACACAATGGAACTCATGAGTACAAAAAAATGTATTGCACAAGTCTCATAGTAACAATGAGCAACCAAAGAAAGGTATCGGTGGGGGTACTTATTTCTTCGAAGATGCTTCTTACACTTCGTCAGTAATATAGTATAAGTTCCCTGAGCGCGCTTTGTCTGTTATAGCCTTATGGCCTGATTGCCTGGTTATCGGAAACACCGTGGACATTATTGACAGGTGGAGTACATAACACTTTTCGGCCCTTTGACCGAAGAGGAGAAACCGACGGTCGGTTAAGACGCGTTTAAAGTTCGAGTGAACACAGATATTATATAAATACTTCGGTACATACAATCATTATACATAAAATTCTTTTATCCAAGTCATTTGGGGGCTCTAGAATTTATTTGAGCGGTTTTATAGTAAATGTGTTTTTTTTGCTTAGTCGTTGCAAAAGTCTTTTTCTACCAATCGTTTCTCGACTCGAGTGTGTGGTCAATTACCAAATGGCCTAATTTCTCTCTAAAGCCGCTCGGGTTTAGTTCGCTAAACTGTCCTAACGGGAAGTACTCCGCCTTTGGGATGGGAGGTTGAAGCCGTAGGCTGACCCGCTTGAAGTCTTGAGATCGGATGTGTCATGTTAAAACACAACAGACGCACAAATGTTTTTAAGACCAATTTCAGATTGGAACAAAAACCTTGATTTAGTTCGGACTTAAAGTTTTTACTGACATAAAAGTTCATACATAAATCTGAAATTTGAAAAACTTAACAATATTTGGTAGAGACCTTGAATACCTTTATTAGTGATGATCATGGTGCAGCTGAGGTCATAAGATGAGTCAATACATGATGTCTAGGCAGTAGAGGATGATGTATCAAAGGTGATTTTGCCACTAATTTAGCAACGCGGGATTGGCGGATGGTATAAATCTAAGTAGCTTCATTATGAGGTGGTAACGTCCACTTAGATTTATATCACTAAGGTAGTTGATTAGTAGTATCCTCACGAGGGTCATGAATACATACTTAAGAATGGTCTGGAATTCAGTATGCATGCCTTGCCATTGCCAACGATAAGTGGCATGGAAATTTCTCATGAAACTATTTAAAAGGATAAACCCTACATGATTTGGAGTAAAATCCATAAAGTCAAGATTATCACTTAATTAAATCTAATATTTGCAATGTTAATCAAAAATTGAAATGAAATATTATTACCATCATAAGAACTGACTACAGAAGTATTTTAAAAACAATTCTAGGGAGACACATCCATGTTTTCTCGGGGGGATTAGGGATGACCGAAATAGCATAAATGTTAGAAAGAAAGAGAGAGAACTAAATGGCAGTAGAAACCTCACGTAACCCTAGCCGCGTGAATGCGCGGGTCACTCTGCTAGTTGACATAAAAACAAGATCAGAAAACTTCTTAATGTGTTCTTAGTAATAAAATAACAATGGTTAGGGAATACTTTAACCAGGTTCCTCATGGTGTTGGGCATGTCATATCCATCGCAATCCTGAATGCAAGCACAGATGCAAAGGCACTGTCTCGGCGCTTGGCATTGAGAAGAACAACATTCAATGTCAAATTGGAGATCTCGGGCACTGGCAAGGCGTAGCCTTGCTCCAAATAGGCGTTGTTTACCTGCTCGGTGAATGTTCTATTGAAGGTTTGAAGCTGAGACTCCTCTATTTTCGAGTCAATGTCAAAGAAGTCAGAGATGTGTTTTTTCACTATTATTGAGAAAAAGCACAATGCTTTCTTCTTGGTGAATGAGAGGACAAAATATCTGCAAAAAAATATATTACCATGTAGTATTATTATTGAGTTTATTATCCTTAAAATAATGGACCACTTAGGAATTTCTGCAATACTTTCTTTTTTTATTGTTGGCTCTCCTAATCTTTGTCATAATCTCTTGCTGAACTTCTTCGCCTATCTACACTCAAAAAGATTTTGCTATCACACAACCAAATCTATGTTTCTTGCAACCAAAGCTATGTTTCTTGCAGAAAATTTACCAACTGTTGTGGTGGGATAACGATTCTATAAGATTTGTCGATTTTTTTTCTTTTTATCATCATACTTGAGGTATTCGATGAAAGGATTGATCTTTTTTAGGGCACTCTTAGCATCATCTAAGCACCTATTCAGCTCAGCCCCCTAAGGGTAAACCAGCCCACTTCAAACATCACAGTATCATTGCTTCATCACCAATTAAAAACATTATATGAGTTTACGGATAAACTAAAAGTCAAAAGTTTAGTGAATAAATTAATAAATGTACCATTCCCCTTTGATGATTTTCTAGATCTTGTCAGACTGTTCAGTAGACAATAATCTATCATGTTCAAAAATAATGCCAAGAATCCTACGCTTCCTAGGCATAACAAGCCTTTACCAAGCAATTTTGTTGGTGTCTTTGCTGATGTATCATGTGTTTTATTGTGCGAGGGTTAGCATTCTCCTCAGCCTTTTCGTTGCCCCTCTTCTAAGGTATCGCAGTTTAGACGAGGATTTTTATTGTCCTCGACATCCAATTTATTTTGCTCACTGCCTAAAATGTCATCCTCTTGGGAAACACCGTCATTGTTCTGATGGTCATCATAATTTCAACATCTACGGAATTGGCTGAACTGTCATCAACACGAGCCTTTGGACGGACTAAAACAACATACGAATTAATAATTGGAAGAGTGTCTCAAATTAGAAATAGGTGGGATCCCAACCTGATGCATTGTTCTGATGCTCATCCATAATCTTCCCTTTGGCGGAGTTGGCTGATGGATCCATAATTTCCTCAACCTCATTTGCATTAGGGTCAACTCCAACTTCATTGACTTTATCTTTTTGGTTGCTTACATGATCGTAGAGGTACATAGAAAGCTTTTTACGAAAATCGTACACCTTATCCTGCATTTTTAGGCATAAGTCATTGTTCTAGAATTTGAATAGAAAAAAAATGAAAATCACCAGGCTCAATCTTTACCTTGGTGATGTCACATATATCCATCTGCTCGAAGCCCTTGATATAAAGCACAACTTGAAATCCGCAATCACGGCTGCAATAATTACAATGATCATTTAGTGATCACCCAATAACAAAACATAGTCTCTGTTTATACCTAAAATTATTTGGTGATAATTAAATGATCATTGCAATTATTCCAGCCGTGATTGCAGATTTCACATTCTGCTTTATATCAAGGGCTTCGAGTAGATAGATATATATGACATCACCAAGGTGAAGATTGACCCTAGTGCTTTTCAAATTTTTTCTATCCAAATTCTAGAAAAATGACTTATGCCTAAAAAATGCAGGATAAGGTGTACGATTTTCGTTAGAATCTTTTTATGTACCTCTACAATCATGTAAGCAACCAAAAAGACATAGTCGATGAAGTTGCAGTTGACCCTAATGCAGATGAGGTTCAGGAAATTATGGATCCATCAGCCAACTCTGCTGAAGGGGAAATTATGGATGAGCATTAAAACAATGCAACATGTTGGGATCCCACCTACTACCAAATTGAGACAGTCTTGCAATTATTAACTCATGTTTTGGTTTGGTCCCTCCATAGGCTCATACTGATGGCAGTTCAGCCAACTCCGTCGATACGGAAATTATGGATGTCCATCAGAAAAAATGACGGTGTTAAGAGGATGGCACTTTAGCCAGTGAGTAAACTAACCTGGATGTCAAGGACAATGAAGATCCTCCTGTGAACTGCGATACCTTAGAAGTGCAAGAAGGCAACGAAAAGGCTGAGGAGAATGCTAACCCTCGTACAAATAAAACACCTGATACAATTACAAAGTCACCAATGGAACTGCTTGGCAACAGGAGGTTTGTTATGCCTAGGAAGCGTAGGACTTGTCTACCGATCAGTCTGACAAGATCTGGCAAATCATCAAAGGGGAATGGTATGTTTATTCATTTATTCACTAAAAGTTTCAATTTGAGTTTTATCGATAAAGTCATATAATGTTTTTTATTGGTGAAGCACTGATACTGTGATGTTTTTAAGTGGGCGGGATTACCCTGAGGGGGGCTGAGCTGAATAGATGGTTAGATGATGCTAAGAGTGCCCTAAAAATAATCAATACTATCGTCGAATGCCTCAAGTCTGATGATAAAATAAAAAAACTCGACAAATCTTATAGATTCGTTATCCCACCACAACAGCTGGTAAGTTTTCTGCAAGAAACATAGCTTTGGTTGCAAGAAACATAGATTTAATTGTCAGCAAAATCTTTTTGAGTGCAGATAGGCAAGAAGTTAATCAAGAGATTATGAAAGTGATTGGGAGAGCCAACAATAAAAAAAAGTATCATGAAAATTCGTAAGTGGTCAAGTATTTTAATGACAATACACTCAATGATAATAAAACATTCTAATACATGTTTGTTTTGGAAGATATCTTGTCCTCTCATTCACCAAGAAGAAAGCATTGTGCTTTTTCTTGATAATAGTGAAAAAACAGATCTCTCACTTCCATGCCATTGACTCGAAAATAGAAGAGTCTCAGCTTCAAACCTTCAATAGAACATTCATGGAGCAGGTAAACGATGCCTATTTGGAGCAAGGCTACGCCTAGCCAGTGGTCGACATCTTCAATTTGAGGTTGAATGTTGTTCTTCTCAATGTCAAGCGCCGAGACAGTTCCTTTGCATCAATGCTTTGCATTCATGATTATGATGGATATGACATGCCCAACACCATGAGAAACCCTGTTAGTGTATTCCCTAGCCATTCTTATATTATTATTAAGAACACATGAAAAAGTTTTCTGATCTCCTTTTCATTTCAATGTGCAGTTAGTGTCTAAAGCACATAAGGAAACAAAACTGTTGCACCTTCTTTTCCACGATAATAATAAAGCCGATGTGACTAAAAAATTTATTGAAATATTGGGCCCTCTTGTCAATAAGAAAGATAATGTAGATCTGCCTCAAAAGATTATGGAAGGGCAGCCCAAGAAGAAAGCCATTGAGACTGCAGATCTTCTTGAACAGATTAAGGAAAAGCAACCCAAGAAGAAAGCCAGAGAGACAAATAAAAAGGTTGCAAAAGGTGGAGAGATGATGCAAGCAAAGGGAGAGACGAAGAATGCTAGAAAGACTGATGAAGAGGTGCCAATAGGAGGAGAGCGTGAAAAGAGGTGCAAAAGAGTTGGAACTAAATAAGAAATCAGCATTGGAGAAAGGAAGAGGAAGGTGTTCTATGTGTTTCGCTATGCTCGTTGCTGGGCTACTTCAACTTGTACCTTTGGGATGAATATTAACATGGTGATTCTGTCAGAATCATGTGTGGTGGTGTGTTTATATTTTCGGTCAGAATCATGTGTAGTTGGTTTCAGAAACATTATATATTGTCATTGTGAGCCGGCTTTCAGAATCTTTGTGATCTTTATGCATAAGCATTCGTAATCTGTAGCCTGGTGTAAAAAGCTGCATTCCTAAGATATTTTGTTTAGTAGATTAAGTTTGAATATGTGCAGGTTGCGCAACAAAAAACATGGGAATTAGACGCTGTTGTCTGCCGCATAAGAGGTTGTTCAGTGAAGTGGTTTATGATCAGGAGACTCATAAACTGATTGTGTTCTGCCTGGCAAAATGTGAGATGAGTGAAGAAAATTTGTTATGCTTTTGTTGGGACTAGGTATTTGACATACCTTAAATAACAAAAAAATTGGACATCCTTGAATGTTTTGGTCGAATCCAATTAAGTTTAAGCTATGATGATTCCAACCTGTTTCAATGAACATAGATATATCATTGGCTCCCCTTACAAACATATAGTTCATGAAAAACTAAAGTGTAAATACAACATGACATAAAGACTCGATGGCCAACATGAAGAGTCGGTAGGAAATACCCTAGGATGAATGAATATGTTCTTAATTCAGCCGTATATAAGCACAAGAATAAGAAGATGAACATTTATAATTAAGAGAGCAAAGGAGTTCATTGCACCTTGTCGGCACCCTACGCGCGAAAGAAGCCGGATCTAGTGAACTCTGGAACACCGCAACCTTTGGTTGATGGCATATATTTGGAAGAAGTACCGGAACACAGCAAGTGACTGCAGATCGCGTCGACCTGGTGTAGCCACCTAGTCTGCAACTTCTTTGTCATGCGTACTAGGTAAGTTCTGTGGCTTCCGGGGGGGAGCATGGCGTGTAAATTTCAGATTTTGTGAAATTACTTGATAATTCTTTTTATGAACAGCATGTGACCATGTAAAACAAATTTCGGATGACTTGGAGATGGTCAAAAAAACACTTGCTTAGAGACGGGTCGTTTGGTGTAACTTAAGCCAGTTTTTGTAAGCAAGTGATTTTTTTGCCCTCATCCAAATCAACTCAATTTTTTACACATGATCTCTTACATAAACATAGAGATGGTGTGAAGGTTTTACTTTTTTGATATATTTGAATTTATAGTGCCTCGTTGAGTCTTAGGTCAAACCATCGGACTATACCGCATTGCTACCCTAGACAATACTATTGCTGCAAACTATTTTGATAAGACGAATACGAAGTTGAACACATAGGGAAGAATTTAAAGCATCTTAAGTAGAATAATAAGAAGATGAATATTGAGATTAAAGAGAGAAAAGGAGTTCACTGCACATTGTCAGCACCCTACACGCCAAAGAAGCCGGATCCAGTGAACTCGAAAACACCGTGAGCTTTGGCTGATGGCATATAGCTGGAAGAAGTACCGAAACACCGTTAGCGGCCGCAGATTGTGTCGACCTGGTATAGCCACCTATTAAGGAACTTTCACAAAATGTGAAGTTTACAATGCCCCCTTGTGGTATAGTACGAGGTTTTGACCTAAGACAGCACTGCGGTGGTTGCCGAAGCTGGCGACGCCGCACGTGCTCCCTTGTCCGTGCCTTCATTCTCGCTGCCCTTCGCTACCCCTCTAGGTAAGAGTCATTCCTTCTGGTTGGCAGAGCTGGCGACGCCGCACGTGCTCCTTGGTGGTTCTTGGCCGCTGCATCGGCCCCTGCAAGTCCATTCCAATCTATTCCAACCGAGCAGCTAGCTTTGAACAGCCCCACCTACACATCAAAACCCTAAACTCTAGTGCTACATTGGTGTTGATTTATTAATCATCATAATATTTTGGGTCGAAGTATGACCACTTATTTAATTTGGAAATTATTAATGCCCGCCGCCTACGCAAACTCAACAACAACGTCTCTTCCGACTAGGACCACCTATTGGTAATACATTTTCCACAAATTGTATTATCAATATTTCCTGATCAAAATATCTTGGTAATATCATTTTCATAATTTCTATTACCAAGGCTTGTGGGTTAGGAAACATTGGTAATAGATTTTATGAAAATTCTATTACCAATGTTTCTGGTTTAGGAAACATAGGTAACAGAGGTTGCATGGACGAACATTTTTTGGAAATTGGTGGAACAATTTTTCAAATTCACGAACAATTTTTTATTTGCAGAACATTTTTTAAATGCATGATCATTTTTTTGTATCGGTGAAAATTTTAAGAATGAATTAACTATTTCGTAAGTCATGAACAATTTTTCAATTTTTAGGATATTTTTCTATTCATGTTCATTCTTTGAATTTGCAAAATTTTGTTCACATTTTTTAATACATGAACTTTTTTAAAATCATGGATGTTTTTTGATTTACCAATTATTTTTAAATCACAGCTCCTTGCTACCTCGTGGATGATATGACGCGGTGGGGAAATTGTGAGCTATATGTGAAATGCATGAACATATCCGTGAAGGTGGCGGTCGGCTTTGCCTTACCTCCTGTACGTAATGGAACTTAACATTGCTCTCCGATTCCAGATGGTTATGCTGATGTTGGGGTGGATGAAGTTATCAAGGACTTTGAGCAGCTCAAGCTTGACTTCCATACAGGTGAAAGGGAGATTGAACTAGGAGATGCCAGAAAAAGTATCATTCTATGGAAAAAGGAACACATCGTGCTTCCATATTGGACGCCAAGGCTATCAACTCGTCAGAGTAGCAATCCAGCCCTATCTTGGCCACATCAGCCATCTCCGCCGCCTCAGCAGACTCCGCCACCTCAATCGTCTCCACAGTGTCAGCAGACTCCTCCACCTCCGCCTCCTCAGCTGTCTCTGCCACATCAGCAGACTCCGCCGCTTCCGCGGCGTCAGGCCCGGGTGGATAAGCAGAAGAGAACAACCACTCCAGCAGCTAGTACTACAACTATGAAGAAACCCTCAGCAGATACAAGGAATAGCGTCAAGCAGGCTCCTGCCAAGTTACCATACGAACTGACTGATGAGGAAACCAAGGAGGTCATGGATAGCGATGTGAAGGACCAACTTTCACCGAAAAGTCCCGAGCCAAAGGAGAAAATAGATCCGACAAAAGCGAAGCACTTTCTAGAAAACCTTACGCGACCACTGCATTCGCTGTCATCAAACTATGACCGCCCTATTATGAAGTCACATAAAAAACATGTACAATGGTCGGGAAGTAGTAGTGCAAGGGGGAAAACAATTCCCCAGTTCGGGGAACAGAAAAACCAATCCGGAGGTAGCGGGCCATGATCTTGGTCTCACTCTTGTTCAATACTTAGGCCGGGTAGAATTCCCCACGGCTGATTTAGTATATAGATACCAGCACGGGAAGCCTCTCGTCAGACCTGAGGATGTCCGGCTTCTACCAACACAAATGTGAAGATTGCATGAGTGGTACACCTCAAAGGAAGGGAACAACTGGCTCATGGTGGGAATAAGAGATGAGCATTAAGGTTTGTTATTTAATAGTATAACATAGACTATATGCCAATGTCAACCAAGTCAGCCCAAGGATTAGCTATCCATATAACTAAATTAACTAAACCAATAATTTTGTATTTGCAAATTAAGTGAGTCAAAATTAAAAACTTTGATGGGTCTTTTCTATATGGGTTGCACGAGACTCAAACCCGGAAACCCCTTTTTACTTTTCAAAAAAGATTAACTAATCTAAAGAAAAACAAAAAAGGAATTCCATTGAATTTTATTTTTATTAAACGTATAGTTTTCTAAAAAATAAACCCCTTCTAGAACGTATAATTGTCTAAAAAGGGCCAATATACATATACTATTGGACCTTTTGAGCAAGATTGAAGAATATCTTCTGAGAATTGACAGTTTTCTTATGGAAGATAGAGAACATAAACTAGGAGACAAACATTGAATTTGTTGAAATACTTCAGTTATACAATCAAGACGCCATCGACATATCTATCGTCAGTTGCTATTGTCTATAAGTATTGTTTCTGTAATTAAGTCTCTAGCTCAGCTCGCTCATTGCATGTATAATTATTCACACTATATTATGCAGAATAAAGATTCTCGAATGCAAAAGAGGACAAATCTATAACATTGGTTCATTAACCCAAATAACATACATGAATATATGGTAAAAAATATGAAGAGGAAATAGAGGATAACTTAAGGGCGTTAAGGAAATAATAAACCAAAAGGAAAATATTATTTCCTTACAACTTCATGTGAATGTTACTGTCTTGTACACATTCTGTTTCGCTTACTCGATGTTAAGTGTAATTGATGAGCTATGCGTGCGTAGGTTCCACTTTATTATCCTAGCCATTCAACTAGACGAAGGAGTAGTACTTGTCATGGACTCAAAACGTAAAGACCCCAAGATGTGCACGGACCTGAGTGAAATGCTCCAGAAGTAATTTAATCATTATCGCACTATATCGACAACTTTCGTTCATTTCCCGATATCAAGTAATTAATAACTCTTTTATTCATTTTATTTACCGGGTAGGGTTTGGAAACGGTTCACCAATAAGGTTAGGGGTGAATGGAAAGAGGAGCTACAATTTCGACAACTCAATGTAAGTAGTACTAGCTTGCTCGCGCATCTCTTTGATTCTAGTTTCAATACCATTATCATGCTTGATTATTACTTTAATTGAACTCTATTTTTGTAAAGTGCTTGAGGCAAGGAGACAGGAATAATTTATGTGGATACTACGTTTGCGAGTTCATTCGCCACACGAGAAGGGCAGAATTTTAGAACAACTTTGAGTGCGTAAAAAATATTCACAATTTTATTTTATTACCATCAATCGTGTTGAGTTTCACTCAGATATATTGACACCCTTATTTATATTAGATCGAACGGATGCGGGATGATCTCCTACCAAAGGATCGCGTACGAGCAATTCAAGAGGAATTGGCCGGATTCTTACTTGAAGATGTCATATCTAAAACCAGAGAATACCATCAGGAATTGGTAATTAGTTATTAGGGATCATAAGAGATATTATATTGTATATATGCATGAACGTGTACTATATGCAGTAGCGTCGAATATATATACGAAAACTTGTTGTTCGGCCAAGCACGGAGTTGCTAAAGTTCATCGTTTCGAAGCACCACGTGATGATCGGGTGTGATAGATTCCTACGTTCACATACAACGGGTGTAAGACAGTTTTACACATGCAAAACACTTAGGTTAACTTGACGAGCCTAGCATGTACAGACATGGCCTTGGAACACAAGAGACTGAAAGGCCGAACATGAGTCGTATGGAAGATACGATCAACATGGAGATGTTCACCGACGATGACTAGTCCGTCTCACGTGATGATCGGACACGGCCTAGTCGACTCGGATCATGTAACACTTAGATGACTAGAGGGATGTCAAATCTGAGTGGGAGTTCATTAAATAATTTGATTAGATGAACTTAATTATCATGAACATTAGTCTAAAATATTTGCAAAATGTCTTGTAGATCAAATGGCCAACACTCATGTCACCATGAACTTCAACGCGTTCCTAGAGAAAACCAAGCTGAAAGACGATGGCAGCAACTATTCGGACTGGGTCCGGAACCTGAGGATCATCCTCATAGCTGCCAAGAAACAATATGTCCTAGAAGCACCGCTAGGTGAAGCACCCATCCCAGAGAACCAAGACGTTATGAACGCTTGGCAGTCACGTGCTGATGATTACTCCCTCGTTCAGTGCGGCATGCTTTACAGCTTAGAACCGGGGCTCCAAAAGCGTTTTGAGCAACAGAGAGCATATGAGATGTTCGAGGAGCTGAAAATGGTTTTCCAAGCTCATGCCCGGGTCGAGAGATATGAAGTCTCCGACAAGTTCTATAGTTGTAAGATGGAGGAAAATAGTTCTATCAGTGAGCACATACTCAAAATGTCTGGGTTGCACAGCCGCCTGTCCCAGCTGGACATTATACCCACAGAAATTGTTGGGTCTTCAAACAGTCCGGCAGACTCAACGCCGAACACAAGGGGCTCGACACACCAAGTGAAGATGATGACGAGCACCAAAAGCAAAGCCCCGGAAAACAGAAGAATTTCCCACAAAAGGTTAAAACGGTAAACTCACTTCACGTGATCAAAGGGAAAAACAGAGCGGCGCCCACTAAAATGCGCGCCGCACACTGGTTGTCAAAACCAATCACCTTCGACCATCAGGACTATTCCGAAAGTATCCGGAACGCAGGATGGACTGCCTTGATATTGGATCCTATAATCAACGGATTCCAATTTACACAAGTCCTCATGGATGGCGGCAGTGACATAAACCTGATATATCAGGACACAATCCGCAAGATGGGGATAAACCCAACCAAAATTCACCGTAGCAGCACCTCCTTTAAAGGAATAATGCCAGGCCCATATGCCCACTATACGGGCTCCATTCTGCTAGAAGTTGTGTTCGGTTCATCCGACAACATCCGTCGCGAAAGGTTAATCTTCCATGTCGCCCCGTTCAAAAGTAGCCATCAAGCACTATTGGGACGCGAAGCTTTTGCCCGCTTTAACGCAATACCGCATTATGCATCTCTCACACTTAAAATGCCCGGTCCACGCGGCATCATCTCATTAAAAGGGAGTATTAAGTGTTACTTGAGCACGGAGGAACGTGAGACTGCCTTGACAGCCCCACACCTATCCAGCTCCGCTAGTCAAAGAACCTGAATTGGTCATTCAAACCCCGGACACGGCTAGACGAGTCCGGCGCCTACTAGCGGCGTACCCCCATACAAGGGGCTGCATGCATGTATCACAAGAGACAATAAAGCTCAATCTTATCCACTTCTTCGACTCGTACTTTGTTTATTTAATATAAAGTACATCGTTCGCACAACCCTTTTCTTTTTTCTTTTTAAAACTAAGTTCCTCTCTTTTTAGAGATGAACAACGTGCTACACCCGTCCAGGATACGGCACAATGGAGACACAGGCGCAGACGTGCAGTAGGGACCCGTCGCAAGGATTCTTTTCAGATTAAGACCCTACGTAAACCTTTTTCACTGTCTCTTGTTGATATACATCTCCCGATTTCTTACTATAACCGAGGAGGAGGCTGGCGTTTTGGCATTGGCCGCACCCGAATTTTTGCACGTACCTGGACACCAGGGGCTTAGGGCATTATTGTGCCCGTTTTTATAAAGACCAAATACCTTAGGGAGTGTTCGGCGTCTCGAGTTAGGCCTTATATGCATCAGCTCCGAATCATGTCTTTGGTCAAATGTTGGGTTTGCCCGGCTCCTGTGTTTTGCTGCCTTACGTTCCGTTTTATCGGCTAACGCGGCACCAGGAGAACTACTGCGATTGTGCCCCGGTTCGGCCAGGCGAGCACCTCAGTAGAGAAAGCCGAAAACTGACTGTCATGATATAGCGAGAGATTGGTCAACCACTCGATGACTCATGGGAATGTTTAGGATTCCTCCGCATTAACGAAGGACCGGTTTTCGGTCAGGCACATACGCACCCCGAATTCGGGAAAGTGTGGTGCCCCCAGGGGCTATATAGTAGCCCCACCCTCGAACTCCTATGGCTAAGTGAAAGTGATAAAGCATTATAGTCCGGTTGCCTAGTTTGCTACGCTATCACCTCCTTAACAGGACCAAGACGTTGGATTAAGTGTGACAAAGCGCTTTTTTTGCAAACACCCCCGCACTATGTGCGTGGGGGCTGAAGCCAAGGACTGCCATCTTTCAGGTTATATATACATATACATAAACGGCCGCACAGGGAGTAGTTTACTACTTGAACGCACAAGTATAAAAAGCTCTTATATTATATTGAAACATTGTTTTCACAAATCATATATATCATTCAAACATAATATCCTTCGAGCACTGCGTCTCTATTAAATGAGCGCCCTGCAGGACTTCTTCAAAGTAGTGCTCGGCAGGTACTCGGCTTCTGTCCGAATCTCGGGATGCAACATCGGTGGCCTTCATCTCTGCCCAGCATGTCTTGACACGGGCCAGAGCCATCCGCACTCCCTCAATACACGCTGACCGCTTTATTGCGTCGATACGCGGTACCGCACCAAGGAACTGCTGCACTAAACCAAAATAACTCTTCGGCTGGGGTACGCCCGGCCACAAATGAGTCATGACATGCTTCATGGCAAGTCCAGATAATCGATTCAGCTCGGCCCATTCGGCCAACCGATCGGTCAACGGAAGAGGAAGCTCCGGACTATGGAATTGCGACCAATATTGCTCTTCCCTTCTGTGCCCCTTCTGGCCCCAGAAGTGCTCAACTGCGTCCGCAGCGCTCGCCGCCAAGTCCAGATAAGCATCTTCTGAACTCCACAACTTGTCCAACTGAGGATACTTTGGATCCGTATATTTCCTCCGCAGCAAAAACGGTTTTCCAGCCGTAATAGCCCCGACCTGACTCAGCTCCTCCTTGGCAGCTCTCAAAGCGGAACGAGCATCCTTGAATTCGGCGGTGGCCTTTTTCAGGCCCTCTTGCTCCGCTTGACGTTCTTTTTCAAGAACCTCACAGTGGTCGGTAATATTCTTCAACTTTCTGGCCATATCGGCCATTTCCTCCCTGCTTCGGCAGTGAGCAGCCCATTCGGCTTTTAGCTCTTAGGCCGCCCTTAAAGCGGCCGCATTACTATTTCTGGCTTGCTCTTTCGCTCGGGTGAGTTCCACCCGAAGCTCCTCCACAGCAGCGGCACCATCTGCATTAAGCATCCAAATAGTAAGACATGGGCGTCAAGCTCCCTTACCAGGTGTCCGCGTAGAAGTCGCATACCTTGTGACTCGTCGAACCGTTTATTGACCAGCGCGATGTCCGCATCCGCCTCGTCAAGCTGCCGCTTTAGTTCGGCATATTCATCAGTCCGGCTGGCCACCGGACGCCCCGCCACCTGTTTAGGAGCGGTGATATGTTATAACTGAGATTTTGATCCTCGACACGCTGTCAATTTTAACAACATACCGAGTCTCAGGGGCTACTATCTATATAGGGCGCATTTTATATGCATAACTGGCAGAAGGTACATCATTTTTTCGTACCTCGAACCCCGTCAGTAAGCTTCTGACAGCTTCATGCAATCCGCTCTCCGTGGATGCAATTCTTTCAATCACCGTACCCATTAGAACACGGTGATCTTCTGAGATAGCCGCTCGCCCGAGCAGATCCTTCAGCTCCTCCGACCGCACACCACTTGGCGCCGAGCCTTCTGGCCCCACCGGTCTTGGGGGAACCCTCCGCAACGACACCTCAGGGTCGTCCGCCTCGCATGAGGGTGTGAAAGGTGGGGGCGTTTCGCTCTCCATCATCTCCGGAAGAAGATCCCCCGAAGATGAGCTCTGCTGAGAAGGGCTGAGGTCCGAACTACAAAGTACAATTTCGGTTATCTTCATAAATAAATGCAGGGATATTCCTTATTTACAAGACCCTTTCTCTTTACTTACGGCTCGCTGGAGGGCTGATCCCCTTGGGGAAATAGTGTGGCTGGGTTACTTCCCAGCGCCGGACTCCCTGACGAAGATCCTTTTCCCTTCTTTGAGGCCTTGACCTCCGGATCTTCTGAAGCGGTCCTCTTCTCTCCTCGGAAGGCGGGGCTTTTAATCCCTCCTTCCTTAATAGCCTCCTTCGTAGAGGCAGTTGCTTCTCCGCTCCCCCCTTCGCCTTCTTCAAAAGGCGCGGCCTTCAACATCTTGGTCGGCATGGGATCCGGCGTGGTCTCTGGGAGGGGAGCCGGACACCTTATCAACTTTGCTTTGGCTAACCACTCCTGTTCAAGAAACAGCTCCTTTAAAGGGCATGTATATAATAAATGAATGAATAGCTTGTCCGGTTACATGACTACTTACTTGAGTATCTGGGCGATTGCAGCTTAGTCCTGCATCCTCAGTCAGGTTCGGACACTTCTCTCGTGATCCGAAGAACAGATTATACATCTCCACGGGCGTCGTGCCCATAAAATTTTGGAGAGCTCGTGGTCCCTCCGGATTAAATTCCCACAGGCAAAGGGGGCGACGTTTGCAGGGCTGAAGGCGCCGGATCAACATAACCTGTGCCACTGCAACTAGATTGATCTCTCTTTCTTGGAGGTCTCGAATACGGCCCTGCAGCAAAGGAACGTCCTTGGACGGCCCCCAGTCGAGCCCCTTGTTGACCCATGATGCCAGCCACTGTGGTGGACCTGAGCGGAAGGCAGGGAGCACCGCCCATTTGGTGCCCCTAGGAGCGGTGATATAAAACCACTCCTGTTGCCACAAACCAAGCTCCTTTTGAAAAGAGCCCTCGGGACATGGAGCGTCAGCACATTTGCTTATGGCCGCCCCTCCGCACTCTGCTTGCTGCCCCTCGATCATCTTTGGCTCCACCTTGAAGGTCTTGAGCCACAATCCAAAGTGAGGGGTAACATGGAGGAAGGCCTCACATACGACGATGAATGACGAGATATGGAGGATGGACTCCGGATTCAGGTCATGGAAATCAAGCCCATAATAAAACATGAGCCCCCGCATAAAGGGATCCGTCGGGAAGCCTAAACCCCGAAGGAAGTGGGACATGAACACCACGTTCTCGCTGGGCTCAGGAGTGGGAATGACCTGCCCTGGAGCAGGCAACCTATGCGAAATCTCGCCGGTTAGATACCTGGCATCTCGAAGCTTTAGTACGTCTTCTTCTGTGACGGAAGAAGCCATCCACCAGCCACGTTGGTCGGAGCCGGACATTGTCGAAGGTCCGAAGCGCCTAGATCTGAAGCTTTGGGTGTTGGAACTCGAAGCGCGAGGCGAACTCGATGGAGGGTGTAAAAATAAAGAGGGCCTTGGTCTCGTTATAAAGAGGTTGAATACCAACAGCCCACCCCGTGGTCGAATAGGACTCACCTTTGGTAGAGGAGGCATGCCAACAAGCACGGTTGGGTTACCCACGTCCGTATTGATGAGAATCCCGGAATAAGGGGGCACGATCTATACTTTGATAAGACGTGCCAAGGAAACCGCCTCGTTAAATGCGCTAAGGTGGAATGGTAAAAGAAACGATTCATATAAAGGCCTGGCCGTGGTGTGATGTCACGTCGTGGAATACGTCAGCAGATCTGTGCAAAAGTTATTCTCTCTACGATGGTATGTGGAACTTGTTTTGCAGAGCCGGACACTGTCCTAGTGTTCAAAACCTTCTATGAAGTATTCGGAGGAGGAACCCGCCTTGCAATGCCGAAGACAATATGCGCGCCGGACTCGTCGTCATTGAAACCTGGTTCAGGGGCTACTGAGGGAGTCCTGGACTAGGGGGTGTCCGGATAGCCGAACTTTCATCACGGCCGGACTCCAAGACTATGAAGGTACAAGATTGAAGACTTCGTCCCGTGTCCGGATGGGACTTTCCTTGGCGTGGAAGGAAAGCTTGGTGATACGGATATGTAGATCTCCTACCATTGTAACCGACTCTGTGTAACCCTAACCTATCCGGTGTCTATATAAGCCGGAGGGTTTTAGTCCGTAGGACGAACAATAATCATACCATAGGCTAGCTTCTAGGGTTTAGCCTCCTTGATCTCGTGGTAGATCTACTCTTGTACTACCCATATCATCAATATTAATCAAGCAGGAGTACGGTATTACCTCCATCGAGAGGGCCCGAACCTGGGTAAAAACATCATGTCCCTTGTCTCCTGTTACCATCCGCCTAGACGCACAGTTCGGAACCCCCTACCCGAGATCCGCCGGTTTTGACACCGACAATGGGCTTTACTAAGCACTTTTATATTATTTTTCGGACTAACCTATTAACCGGAGGCCCAGCCCATATTGTTGATTTCTTGCCTATTTCACTGTTTCGAAGAAAAGGAATATCAATCGGAATCCAAACGGAATGAAACCTTCGGGAAAGTTATTTTTGGAACGGAAGCAATCCAGGGGACTTGGAGTGCACGTAAGGGGAGCTTCGAGGTGGCCACAAGGTAGGGAGGCGCGCCCACCTCCCCTGGGCGCGCCCCCACCCTCGTGGGCCCCTCATGGCTCTCCTGACTGACTTATTTCGCCTATATATATATATCCATATACCCTAAAAACATCAAAGAACACAATAGATCGGGAGTTCTGCCGCCGCAAGCCTCCGTAGCCACCAAAAACCTCTCAGGAGCCCTTTCTGGCACCCTGTCGGAGGGGGACCCATCACCGGTGGCCATCTTCATCATCCTGGCGCTCTCCATGACGAGGAGCGAGTAGTTCACCCTTGGGGCTGTGGGTATGTACCAGTAGCTATGTGTTTGATCTCTCTCTCTCTCTCTCGTGTTCTTGAGGTGATACGATCTTGATGTATCGCGAGCTTTGCTATTATAGTTGGATCTTATGATGTTTCTCCCCCTCTACTCTCTTGTAATGGATTGAGTTTTTCCTTTGAAGTTATCTTATCGGATTGAGTCTTTAAGGATTTGAGAACACTTGATGTATGTCTTGCCGTGCTTATCTGTGGTGACAATGGGATATTCACGTGATCCACTTGACGTATGTTTTGGTGATCAACTTGCGGGTTCAATGAACCTATGCATAGGGGTTGGCACACGTTTTCGTCTTGACTCTCCGGTAGAAACTTTGGGGCACTCTTTGAAGTACTTTGTGTTGGTTGAATAGATGCATCTGAGATTGTGTGATGCATATCATATAATCATACCCGGGGATACTTGAGGTGACATTGGAGTATCTAGGTGACGTTAGGGTTTTGGTTGATTTGTGTCTTAAGGTTTTATTCTAGTACGAACGGAAAGAATAGCTTCATGTTATTTTACTATGGACACTTGAATAGATCGATTAGAAAGGATAACTTTTAGGTGGTTTCGTACCCTACAATAATCTCTTTGTTTATTCTCCGCTATTGACTTTGGAGTGACTCTTTGTTGCATGTTGAGGGATAGTTATCTGATCCAGTTATGTTATTATTGTTGAGATAACTTGCACTAGTGAAAGTATGAACCTTAGGCCTTGTTTCCTAGCATTGCAATACCGTTTACGCTCACTTTTATCATTAGTTATCTTGCTGTTTTTATATTTTCAGATTACAAAACCTATATCTACCATCCATATTGCACTTGTATCACCATCTCTTTACCGAACTAGTGCATCTATACAATTTACCATTGTATTGGGTGTGTTGGGGACACAAGAGACTCTTTGTTATTTGGTTGCAGGGTTGCTAGAGAGAGACCATCTTCATCCTACGCCTCCCAAGGATTGATAAACCTTAGGTCATCCACTTGAGGGAAATTTGCTACTGTCCTACAAACCTCTGCACTTGGAGGCCCAACAACGCCTACAAGAAGAAGGTTGTGTATTAGACATCATAGATCTTTTATCGGTCGAACCGCAATGTCAACACACATTATTCCCTTTGTCATCGGTATGTTACTTGCCCGAGATTCAATCGTCGGTATATCCATACCTAGTTCAATCTCATTAACGGCAAGTCTGTTTACTCGTTCTGTAGTGCATCATCCCATAACTAACTCATTCGTCACATTGCTCGCAAGGCTTGATATGATGTGCATTACCGAGAGGGCCCAGAGTTACCTCTCCGATACTCAGAGTGACAAATTCTATTCTCGGTCTATGGCAACCCAACAAACACCTTCAGAAATACCTGTAGAGCATCTTTAGAATCACCCAATTATGTTGTGACATTTGATAGAACACAAGGCATTCCACCAGAGTTCATGAGTTGCATAATCTCGTAGTCGGAGGAATATATACATGAAGAAAGCAGTAACAATAAAACTGAACGATCATTATGCTAAGCTAACGGATGGGTCTTGTCCATCACATCATTGTCCTAATGATGTGATTTCGCTCATCAAATGATAACACATGTCCATGGCTAGGAAACATAACCATATTTGATCAACGAGCTAGTCAAGTAGAGGCATACTAGGGACACAGTGTTTTGTCTATGTATTCACACATGTATCAAGTTTCCGGTTAATACAATTCTAGAATCAATAATAAACATTTATCATTATATAAGAAAATATAAAATAACAACTTTATTATTGCCTCTAGGGCATATTTCCTTCAGCAGGCAGCCTGGGAGGCATACTTTGACGATGAGAATTAAAGAGGAGCACGACCTCATTGGAATGGATATTTTGGATATTGAATTTGACGAGTTATTCTAGTTATACAATCAAAAGGCCCTCGACAAAACACTCGCGACTAGCTACTATCCGTAAGTACTACTTCTATAATTAAGTCTCTATATATAGCTCAGCTCTTTCATTGCATGTATATATAATTATCCTCACTATATTATGCAGGTTGAAGATCATCGAATGCAGGAAAGCAGATATCTATGACATTGGGTTCATTAACCCAAATATCATGCATGAATACACGGTCAAACACAATGTCAAAGAGACCGAGGACAACTTGCTACAATCGTTGCTTGTAAATCAAAACAAAGATAAAATACGCTTTCCTTACAACATCTAGTGAGTGTTACTGTCTTGTGCATATTCGGTTTCCCTTACTCGAGGTTAATTATAGTAATGTAATTGATGAGTTATGCATGCGTGCGCAGCTTTCACTTTATTTTGCTAGAGATTAAACTTGAAACTGAAATAGTAACTGTCTTAGACTCGAGAAGAAAAAGTCCCGAGGGGTATGCAAACATGACTGATATTCTCCAGAAGTAAGTTCAATCGATCATAATCGCACCATATCGACTAGTTTGTTCATTTCCTGACATCAAGTAATTATTCTCTTTGTCTGGCAGGGTTTGGAAATAGTTCACCGCCATTGTTCCGTCATTGTCGAAGGAGATGCGATTTACACACCCAAAAGTAAGTACTACTAGCTAGTTCCATGCATCTCCCATTGATTCTAGCTAGTTTCATCAAAACCATTAAGCATGTTTGATTATCAGTTTGGTTGAAATCTATTTCTCGTTAAGTTCTTGTGGCAGGAAGCCGGGAATGATTTTTGAGGATACTATGCTTGCGAGTGTTGGAAATATGCCCTCGAGGCAATAATAAAAGCATTATTATTATATTTCCTTGTTCATGATAATTGTCTTTATTCATGCTATAATTGTGTTATCTGGAAATCGTAATACATGTGTGAATAATAGACATCAACATGTCCCTAGTAAGCCTCTAGTAGACTAGCTCGTTGATCAACAGATAGTCATGGTTTCCTGACTATGGACACTGGATGTCATTGATAACGAGATCACATCATTAGGAGAATGATGTGATGGACGAGACCCAATCCTAAACATAGCACAAGATCGTGTAGTTCGTTTGCTAGTGTTTTGCAATGTCAAAGTATCTTTTCCTTAGACCATGAGATCGTGTAACTCCCGGATACCGTAGGAGTGCTTTGGGTATGCCAAACGTCACAACGTAACTGGGTGACTATAAAGGTAGACTACGGGTATCTCCGAAAGTGTCTGTTGGGTGACATGGATCAAGACTGGGATTTGTCACTCCGTATGACGGAGAGGTATCACTGGGCCCACTCGGTAATGCATCATCATAATGAGCTCAGAGTGACCAAGTGTCTGGTCACGGGATCATGCATTACGGTACGAGTAAAGTGACTTGCCGGTAACGAGATTGAACGAGGTATTGGGATACCGACGATCGAATCTCGGGCAAGTAACATATCGATAGACAAAGGGAATAGCGTACGGGGTTGATAGAATCCTCGACATCGTGGTTCATCCGATGAGATCATCGTGGAGCATGTGGGAGCCAACATGGGTATCCAGATCCCGCTGTTGGTTATTGACCGGAGAGTCGTCTCGGTCATGTCTGCTTGTCTCCTGAACCCGTAGGGTCTACACACTTAAGGTTCGGTTACGCTAGGGTTGTAAGGATATGTATATGCAGTAACCCGAATGTTGTTCGGAGTCCCGGATGAGATCCCGGACGTCACGAGGAGTTCCGGAATGGTCCGGAGGTAAAGATTTATATATGGGAAGTCCTGTTTCGGGCATCGGGACAAGTTTTGGGGTTATCGGTATTGTACCGGGACCACCGGAGGGGTCCCGGGGGCCCACCGGGTGGGGCCACCCATCCCCGGGGGCCACATGGGCTGTAGGGGGTGCGCCTTGGCCTGCTTGGGCCAAGGGCACCAGCCCCACAAGGCCCATGCGCCTAGGGTTTCCAAAGGGGAGGAGTCCTACTAGTGGAAGGCACCTCCTAGGTGCCTTGGGGGGAAGGGAAACCCCCCTAGGCCGCCGCACCCCCTAGGAGATTGGATCTCCTAGGGCCGGCCACCCCCCTTGGCACCCCTATATATAGTGGGGGAGAGGAGGGACTTCAGACCTTGAGTCCTTGGCCTTTGGTTGCCTCCTTCTCCCTCCCCAACACCTCCTCAACCTCCATAGTGCTTAGCGAAGCTCTGCTGGAGTACTGCAGCTCCATCAACACCACGCCGTCGTGCTGCTGCTGGTGCCATCTCCCTCAACCTCTCCTCCCTCCCTTGCTGGATCAAGAAGGAGGAGACGTGGCTGTTCCGTACGTGTGTTGAACGCGGAGGTGCCGTCCGTTCGGTGCTAGGATCTCCGGTGATTCGAATCACGTCGTGTTCGACTACATCATCCCCGTTCTTTGAACGCTTCCGCTCGCGATCTACAAGGTACGTAGATGCATCCAATGACTCGTTGCTAGATGAACTCCTAGATGATCTTGGTGAAACGAGTAGGAAAATTTTTGTTTTCTGCAACGTTCCCCTACAGTGGCATCATGAGCTAGGTCTATGCGTAGTTCTTTTTGCGCGAGTAGAACACAATTTGTTGTGGGCGTAGATTTGTCAACTTTCTTGCCGTTACTAGTCCTTTCTTGCTTCAGCGGTATTGTGGGATGAAGCGGCCCGGACCAACCTTACACGTACGCTTACGTGAGACCGGTTCCACCGACTAACATGCACTAGTTGCATAAGGTGGCTGGCGGGTGTCTGTCTCTCCTACTTTAGTTGGAGCGGAATCGATGAACAGGGTCCTTATGAAGGGTAAATAGAAGTTGACAAATCACGTTGTGGCTTTAACGTAGGTAAGAAAACGTTCTTGCTAGAACCCTAATTCAGCCACGTAAAAACTTGCAACAACAATTAGAGGACGTCTAACTTGTTTTTGCAGCAAGTGGTTTGTGATATGATATGGCCAAAGTTGTGATGAATGATGAATGATCTATATGTGATGTATGAGATGTTCATGCTATTGTAATAGGATTCATGACTTGCATGTCGATGAGTATGACAACCGGCAGGAGCCATAGGAGTTGTCTTTATTCTTTTAATGACCTGCGTGTCATCGAGAAACGCCATGTAAATTACTTTACTTAATTGCTAAACGCGTTAGCCATAGTAGTAGAAGTAATAGTTGGCGAGCAACTTCATGGAGACACGATGATGGAGATCATGATGATGGAGATCATGGTGTCAAGCCGGTGACAAGATGATCACGGAGCCCCAAGATGGAGATCAAAGGAGCTATGTGAAAATGGCCATATCATGTCACGTTTATTATTTGATTGCATGTGATGTTTATCATGTTTTGCATCTTGTTTACTTAGAACGACGGTAGTAAATAAGATGATCCCTCACAATAAAATTCAAGAAGTGTTCCCCCTAACTGTGCACCGTTGCGACAGTTCGCTGTTTCAAAACACCACGTGATGATCGGGTGTTTTATTCAGACGTTCACATACAACGGGTGTAAGACAGATTTACACATGCAAACACTTAGGTTGACTTGACGAGCCTAGCATGTACAGACATGGCCTCGGAACACAGAAGACCGAAAGGTCGAGCATGAGTCGTATAGAAGATACGATCAACATGAAGATGTTCACCGATGTTGACTAGTCCGTCTCACGTGATGATCGGGCACGGTCTAGTTTAACTCGGATCATGTAATACTTAGATGACTAGAGGGATGTCTAATCTAAGTGGGAGTTCACTAATAATTTGATTAGTTGAACTTAATTATCATGAACTTAGTCTAAAATCTTTGCAATATGTCTTGTAGATCAAATGGCCAACGTAGTCCTCAACTTCAACGCGTTCCTAGAGAAAACTAAGCTGAAAGACGATGGCAGCAACTATACGGACTGGGTCCGGAACCTGAGGATCATCCTCATAGCTGCCAAGAAAGATTATGTCCTACAAGCACCGCTTGGTGACGCACCCGTTCTCCCTGCAGAACAAGACGTTATGAACGCTTGGCAGGCACGTTTCGATGACTACTCCCTCGTTCAGTGCGGCATGCTTTACAGCCTAGAGCCGGGGCTCCAAAAGCGTTTTGAGAGACATGGAGCATATGAGATGTTCGAAGAGCTGAAAATGGTTTTCCAAGCTCATGCCCGGGTCGAGAGATATGAAGTCTCCGACAAATTCTTCAGCTGTAAGATGGAGGAAAACAGTTCTGTCAGTGAGCACATACTCACTATGTCTGGGTTGCATAACCGCTTGACTCAGCTGGGAGTTAATCTCCCGGATGATGCGGTCATTGACAGAATCCTCCAGTCGCTTCCACCAAGCTGCAAGAGCTTTGTGATGAACTTCAATATGCAGGGGATGGAAAAGACCATTCCCGAAGTATTTGCTATGCTGAAATCAGCGGAGGTAGAAGTCAGGAAGGAACATCAAGTGTTGATGATCAATAAAACCACTAAGTTCAAGAAAGGCAAGGGTAAAAAGAGCTTCAAGAAGGACGGCAAGGAGGTTGCCGCGCCCGGCAAGCAAGCTGCCGGGAAGAAGCCAAAGAATGGACCTAAGCCCGAGACTGAGTGCTTTTATTGCAAGGGAAGCGGTCACTGGAAGCGGAACTGCCCTAAGTACTTAGCGGATAAGAAGGCCGGCAAAACCAAAGGTATATGTGATATACATGTAATTGATGTGTACCTTACTAGTGCCCGTAGTGGCTCCTGGGTATTTGATACCGGTGCAGTTGCTCACATTTGTAACTCAAAGCAGGGGCTGCGGAATAAGCGGAAACTGGCAAAGGACGAGGTGACGATGCGCGTCGGGAATGGTTCCAAGGTCAATGTGATCGCCGTCGGCACGCTACCTCTGCATCTCCCTTCGGGATTAGTTTTAAACCTTAATAATTGTTATTTAGTGCCAGCTTTGAGCATGAACATTGTATCGGGATCTCGTTTAATTCGAGATGGCTACTCTTTTAAATCTGAGAATAATGGTTGTTCCATTTTTATGAGAGATATGTTTTATGATCATGCTCCTATGGTGAATGGTTTATTCTTTATGAATTTCAAATGTGATGCTACACATGTTCATAATGTGAGTACCAAAAGAAGTAAAGTTGATAATGATAGTCCCACATACTTGTGGCACTGCCGCCTTGGTCACATAGGTGTCAAACGCATGAAGAAGCTCCATGCTGATGGACTTTTAGAGTCTCTTGATTATGAATCATTTGACACGTGCGAACCATGCCTTATGGGTAAAATGACCAAGACTCCGTTCTCAGGAACAATGGAGCGAGCAACCGACTTATTGGAAATCATACATACCGATGTGTGCGGTCCAATGAGTGTTGAGGCTCGCGGTGGCTATCGTTATGTTCTCACCCTCACTGATGATTTAAGTAGGTATGGGTATATCTACTTAATGAAACACAAGTCTGAAACCTTTGAAAAGTTCAAGGAATTTCAGAGTGAGGTTGAAAATCAACGTAACAGGAAAATCAAGTTTCTACGATCAGATCGTGGAGGAGAATACTTGAGTCACGAGTTTGGGGCACACTTAAGAAAATGTGGAATAGTTTCACAACTCACGCCGCCTGGAACACCTCAGCGTAATGGTGTGTCCGAACGTCGTAATCGCACTCTGTTAGATATGGTGCGATCTATGATGTCTCTTACCGATTTACCGCTTTCTTTTTGGGGCTATGCTTTAGAGACTGCCGCATTCACTTTAAATAGGGCTCCGTCGAAATCCGTTAAGACGACACCGTATGAATTATGGTTTGGGAAGAAACCTAAGCTGTCGTTTCTAAAAGTTTGGGGATGCGATGCTTATGTCAAGAAACTTCAACCTGAAAAGCTCGAACCCAAATCGGAAAAATGCGTCTTCATAGGGTACCCAAAAGAAACTATTGGGTACACCTTCTACCTTAAGATCCGAAGGCAAGATCTTTGTTGCCAAGAATGGGTCCTTTCTGGAGAAAGAGTTTCTCTCGAAAGAAGTAAGTGGGAGGAAAGTAGAGCTTGATGAAGTATTGCCTCTTGAACCGGAAAATGGCGCAACTCAAGAAAATGTTCCTGAGGTGCCAGCACCAACTAGAGAGGAAGTTAATGATAATGATCAAGATACTTCTGATCAAGCTCCTACTGAAATTCGAAGGTCCACAAGGACACGTTCCGCACCAGAGTGGTACGGCAACCCTGTCTTGGAAATCATGTTGTTAGACAACGGTGAACCTTTGAACTATGAAGAAGCGATGGCGGGCCCGGATTCCGACAAATGGCTAGAAACCATGAAATCCGAGATAGGATCCATGTATGAAAACAAAGTATGGACTTTGACTGACTTGCCCGTTGAACGGCGAGCCATAGAAAATAAATGGATCTTTAAGAAGAAGACAGACGCGGATGGTAATGTGACCATCTATAAAGCTCGGCTTGTCGCTAAGGGTTATCGACAAGTTCAAGGGGTTGACTACGATGAGACTTTCTCACCGGTAGCGAAGCTGAAGTCCGTCCGAATCATGTTAGCAATTGCCGCATTCTATGATTACGAAATATGGCAAATGGACGTCAAAACGGCATTCCTTAATGGTTTCCTTAAGGAAGAATTGTATATGATGCAGCCGGAAGGTTTTGTCGATCCTAAGAATGCTGACAAAGTGTGCAAGCTCCAACGCTCGATTTATGGGCTGGTGCAAGCATCTCGGAGTTGGAACATTCACTTTGATGAGATGATCAAAGCGTTTGGGTTTACACAGACTTATGGAGAAGCCTGCGTTTACAAGAAAGTGAGTGGGAGCTCTGTGGCATTTCTCATATTATATGTAGATGACATACTTTTGATGGGAAATGATATAGAACTCTTGGACAGCATCAAGGCCTACTTGAATAAAAGTTTTTCAATGAAGGACCTTGGAGAAGCTGCTTATATATTAGGCATCAAAATCTATAGAGATAGATCAAGACGCCTCATAGGTCTTTCACAAAGCACATACCTTGATAAGATATTGAAGAAGTTCAATATGGATCAATCCAAGAAAGGGTTCTTGCCTGTGTTACAAGGTATGAAATTGAGCTCAGCTCAATGTCCGACCACGGCAGAAGATATAGAAGAGATGAGCGTCATCCCCTATGCCTCAGCCATAGGTTCTATTATGTATGCCATGCTGTGTACCAGACCTGATGTTAACCTTGCCGTCAGTTTGGTAGGAAGGTACCAAAGTAATCCCGGCGAGGAACACTGGACAGCGGTCAAGAATATCCTGAAGTACCTGAAAAGGACTAAGGAAATGTTTCTCGTTTATGGAGGTGATGAAGAGCTCGTCGTAAAGGGTTACGTCGACGCTAGCTTCGACACAGATCTGGATGACTCTAAGTCACAAACCGGATACGTGTATATTTTGAATGGTGGGGCAGTGAGCTGGTGCAGTTGCAAGCAAAGCGTCGTGGCGGGATCTACATGTGAAGCGGAGTACATGGCAGCCTCGGAGGCAGCACATGAAGCAATATGGGTGAAGGAGTTCATCACCGACCTAGGAGTCATACCCAATGCGTCGGGGCCGATCAAGCTCTTCTGTGACAACACTGGAGCTATTGCACTTGCCAAGGAGCCCAGGTTTCACAACAAGACAAGGCACATCAAGCGTCGCTTCAACTCCATTCGTGAAAATGTTCAAGATGGAGACATAGAGATTTGTAAAGTACATACGGACCTGAATGTAGCAGATCCGTTGACTAAACCTCTCCCTAGAGCAAAACATGATCAACACCAGAATTCCATGGGTGTTCGATTCATCACAATGTAACTAGATTATTGACTCTAGTGCAAGTGGGAGACTGTTGGAAATATGCCCTAGAGGCAATAATAAAAGCATTATTATTATATTTCCTTGTTCATGATAATTGTCTTTATTCATGCTATAATTGTGTTATCTGGAAATCGTAATACATGTGTGAATAATAGACATCAACATGTCCCTAGTGAGCCTCTAGTTGACTAGCTCGTTGATCAACAGATAGTCATGATTTCCTGACTATGGACACTGGATGTCATTGATAACGAGATCACATCATTAGGAGAATGATGTGATGGACGAGACCCAATCCTAAACATAGCACAAGATCGTATAGTTCGTTTGCTAGAGTTTTCTAATGTCAAGTATCTTTTCTTAGACCATGAGATCGTGTAACTCCCGGATACCGTAGGAGTGCTTTGGGTATGCCAAACGTCACAACGTAACTGGGTGACTATAAAGGTAGACTACGGGTATCTCCGAAAGTGTCTGTTGGGTGACATGGATCAAGACTGGGATTTGTCACTCCGTATGACGGAGAGGTATCACTGGGCCCACTCGGTAATGCATCATCATAATGAGCTCAGAGTGACCAAGTGTCTGGTCACGGGATCATGCATTACGGTACGAGTAAAGTGACTTGCCGGTAACGAGATTGAACGAGGTATTGGGATACCGACGATCGAATCTCGGGCAAGTAACATATCGATAGACAAAGGGAATAGCGTACGGGGTTGATAGAATCCTCGACATCGTGGTTCATCCGATGAGATCATCGTGGAGCATGTGGGAGCCAACATGGGTATCCAGATCCCGCTGTTGGTTATTGACCGGAGAGTCGTCTCGATCATGTCTGCTTGTCTCCTGAACCCGTAGAGTCTACACACTTAAGGTTCGGTTACGCTAGGGTTGTAAGGATATGTATATGCAGTAACCCGAATGTTGTTCGGAGTCCCGGATGAGATCCCGGACGTCACGAGGAGTTCCGGAATGGTCCGGAGGTAAAGATTTATATATGGGAAGTCCTGTTTCGGGCATCGGGACAAGTTTCGGGGTTATCGGTATTGTACCGGGACCACCGAAGGGGTCCCGGGGGCCCACCGGGTGGGGCCACCCATCCCCGGGGGCCACATGGGCTGTAGGGGGTGCGCCTTGGCCTGCTTGGGCCAAGGGCACCAGCCCCACAAGGCCCATGCGCCTAGGGTTTCCAAAGGGGAGGAGTCCTACTAGTGGAAGGCACCTCCTAGGTGCCTTGGGGGGAAGGGAAACCCCCCTAGGCCGCCGCACCCCCTAGGAGATTGGATCTCCTAGGGCCGGCCACCCCCCTTGGCACCCCTATATATAGTGGGGGAGAGGAGGGACTTCAGACCTTGAGTCCTTGGCCTTTGGTTGCCTCCTTCTCCCTCCCCAACACCTCCTCAACCTCCATAGTGCTTAGCGAAGCTCTGCTGGAGTACTGCAGCTCCATCAACACCACGCCGTCGTGCTGCTGCTGGTGCCATCTCCCTCAACCTCTCCTCCCTCCCTTGCTGGATCAAGAAGGAGGAGACGTGGTTGTTCCGTACGTGTGTTGAACGCGGAGGTGCCGTCCGTTCGGTGCTAGGATCTCCGGTGATTCGAATCACGTCGTGTTCGACTACATCATCCCCGTTCTTTGAACGCTTCCGCTCGCGATCTACAAGGTACGTAGATGCATCCAATGACTCGTTGCTAGATGAACTCCTAGATGATCTTGGTGAAACGAGTAGGAAAATTTTTGTTTTCTGCAACGTTCCCCAACAGCGAGTTCATCTACAACTCGACGAAATCTAAGCGGGGATATTCTAAAAAAAGATTGTGATGTGCATAAAAAAATCACAATTTTATTTTATTACCATCATTTGTGTTGAGTTTCATTCATATACATGTATTGACCCACTTCTTTAAATTAGATGTGGGAGATGCGGGATGAAATCCTACCACATGATCGCATACTAGCAATTCAAGAGGAATTGGCGGGATTCTTTCTTGACCACATCATAAATAAAGAGGGAGAATACAATGTGGAGGTTCAAATAGACCTTAGATGTTAGGGTTTGTAAGAGATCTTATATTGTATATATGTAGCTAGTAGCATCGAATAGATATACGGAAACTTGTTGTTTGACCAATCTCGCGGAGAAAGAGAGGTCGTTCAGTACTTAATGATTCCTTCATTTGCTTACTAGCTAGCATGTCGAGTTCTCTTTATACGTATGGTAGCTAGCGTCGACCAAGCA
>NC_041385.1:862186956-862210133 GCF_002162155.2 Triticum dicoccoides | reverse complement strand
TGAACTGGTGACGCATGGATGCCATTTCGTCCCGGTTGGTGTTACCAACCGGGACAAAAGGCCCTCCTGCTTGGGCTTACTGCAGCGGCCACGTGGAACACTATCTATCCCGGTTCGTAAGCAAATCAAGACTAAAGGTGTTGGGATTTAGTCTCGACCCTTTAGTCCCGGTGCCAGAACCAGGGCTAATGGGCCTCTCGAACCGGAAAAATGGCCCATTTTCTACTAGTTTATTGTGGTCGAGGTAAAGATGGTCACACAAGGGGGCTGAAGATAGCTCATCCAACAAAAGATTTGCGCAGAGCAGATTGCCTAGACACAATGCGTATGTAAAGGTTCACATAGGTGACCAGAAGTTTGCGTGGGTACCGGTCAGATATATGGATGATGTAAACAAATCGGTTGTACATGATGAATTTAAGTCTAGTTGTGCTATTACGAACCAACCTGTGTTGCACTAGTAGAAAAAGGGCCTAATGTGAAGCACATTAGTCCCGGTTTGAAACAGAACTGGCACTAATGAGATCATTAGTGCCGGTTCCAACGGCTAGGGAGGTGGAGATCATTAGTACCGGTTCGTGGCGAACCTTTAGTACCGGTGCGTGCCACGAACCGGTACTAAAGAGGCTGTGGCAGGTTGTAGTAAGGCTGGGGCCCCACCAACTCCTTTAGTATCGGTTCATGCCACAAACCGGTACTAGAGGTTTCTAGTTGATTCATTCTACATCGGTTTTTAGTTCGACCTCGCTCCGCTAACAAAGTTTTTACCACCTTAAATATGTTACTTCTCAAACTATCACAACCACTTGGTCTTCATTGAACTCTAAAAAAGGGCAGCCCCAGTGCATGTAGCTCCCGCTTGCGCAGGGTCTGGGGAAGGGTCCGACCACTTTGGGTCTATTGTACGCAGCCTTTCCCTACATTTCTGCAAGAGGCTGTTTCCAGGGCTTGAACCCGTGACCTCATGGTCACAAGGCAGCAGCTTTACCACTGCGCCAAGGCTCCCCTTCTCTTCATTGAACTCTATGTGTAGAATTTATGGCCACAATATGAGTCTTCTACGGTTTCTAAACCGGTGAGGAATCATATTGACAATTCAGATTGCACACAAAAATATCATTGATAATCAATGTATTTTTGATGTATTTCTCTGTAGCTGTAGTGCGTTTTGGCTGAAAGGCGGTACTGATCAATGTTTTTTATGTATATTTTTACATGTTTACACAACCTCTTTCGAAGTATCAGGGTTTATAAGCCCTGACTGCAGAAACAATGAAGGAGAGGCGCAATGCTCACCTGCACGTTGCTTAGCATTGGTATGCACGATTCAAGGCCACGTCATCAACTTTCAACCCTTTCTCGCATCATTTTCTATTTTTCATTCATTTACTGATTTGTTTTGAGAGCTAAATGACCGTGAAATTGAACTCTGAAAAGGTTGAAACTTGGCATGGTATCATCATTTCGCCCGCATAGTATGTGCAAAAAAGTAGAGAGGGTTACGTAAAAACTGGATGCACTTCGTGTACAAACTGGACAATCTTTTTCGAAGTATCAGGGTTTCGGACGAAAACTCATCTGTTACACCGGCTATTCAAAATTTTAATAACTTACTACAACTCCGGAATTGTTTTGCGTTCAGATGCACAATTCAAATCCACGTCATCAACTTTCGACCCTTTCTGACATAATTTGCTATTTTCGATGCATTTACTGATTTGTTTTGAGAGCTAAATGACCCTGAAATTGAAAAGCACTACAAAATGAACTCTGAAAAGGTTGAAACTTGGCATGGTATCATCATTTCACCCGTATAGCATGTGCAAAATAGTAGAGAGGGTTACGGAAAAAACTAGATGCACTTCGTGTAGAAACTGGACAATCTCTTTCGAAGTATCAGGGTTTCACATGAAAACTCATATGTTACACAAATTTCAAATTTAAACTATTCAAATTTTTTTGTACCTAAAGCAAAATATTCACAAAGAAACTCTAAATACAGCAAAAAACTACTGAGAAAAAAAATATAAAGCACAAAAGAAAAAACTATAGAAAAATTATTTCCGCGCTGCCCAGTGGGCCTTGGGCATGGTTATGCAGGCCCATAACGCCCAGCAGGCTCACGGGGCAGCGCGGCAAAGATAGGCCCAAAGTCCTGCATTAGAGAGGAGCTCGAAGGAGCAGCCACGGCTGGTTTTATAAACCAGTACGACAGCCCTTCGCTCGGCAAGGTGGGACTAAACATTGTGCACCGCAGAACGGGAGTGCACCCTCTGTAGTACCGATTCCTGGCTCCTTCCCAATACTAAAGATGTGTGCCACGAACCGGTACTAAAGAGGGTGGGCTTCCTGCCGGTCTGGCTGCCAAAATTGACCTTTAGTACTGGTTTCTGGCTCCCACCGGTACTAAAGGCCTCCCCTATATAAACAACACTTACAAAAATTTTAGTTAGTTCATCTGTTCATCTGTTCGTCGCGCCCGTCCCCGCGCTGCCAACGTCACCGCCCCCGTCGCCATCGTCGCCGCCCTCGTCCGTGCGCCGCGCCCGTCGATATCGTCGCCGCCCCCCGGCCCCGTCCCTGCGCCGCCCCCGTCGCGCCCCCGTCCTGCGCGTCACGTCGGCGCCCCGACCCATCCCTGTCGCCTCGCATCGCCGGTCGCCGCCCCGCTATAAGATGAACCGCGCGCCCCGGCCGGCTCCCTGCAACTCGCCGGCGGCCTCTGGGCACAAGCACACACACACATAAACACACACAGACACACGCACGCACACACACACACACACAAATGTTTAATGTCAAATGTTAGATTATATGAATATTTGATTATATATGAATTAGATAATGTTAGATGAGTCAGTTTTTTTATAGTTTTAGTTATAGATGAATTTATATTAATGTTAGATGAATTAGATATATATTAAATGTAGGTATATGAGATTTGATCATCTAATTAAAATTTTAGTATATAGAACTAGCTACTTTATTTTTAATAAGAATTAGTTGAATTAGTTGAACTACTTAGTTGAATTAGTTGAATTAGTTGAGCTACTTTATTTAGTTATATTTTTAGTAAGTGCTTAGTTCAATTAATTAGTTGAACTAGTTGAATTAAAAGAACTAGTTTAATTAGTTGAATTGATATAACTAATAAGTGTTTAATGTTTCACCTATGAATATAGAAAATGTCGGCCGACGACGAAAACGATTTCATTGTGCGAAAACCGCGAAGGTCAACGCGGCCTGTGCGACCGAAATTTCCTAGTTGATGATAGGCGCTTCAGCATCAAGCTGGATGAGACCTTCGAAGTGGATACATATATCAACAACGACAAGTCTTTTTTCGTAATTAAGCATGACTTATGCTTCATTTGCTTCAACTTATAATTTTAAATTTTCGCTATTCTACTAGCGTATCCCCTGCCATGCAAGAAGTTTTGTCTTGGATAAGATAGGTTTCAGTCCTAACAAAACTATGAAGGTAAAGAGAGTTTACTTGAAGACCGAGCATGGTTATACCTTCGACGTCAAATTATACAATGCAGACACCTACACCTATTTTGAATGCAAAACTTGGCAAGCACTATGCAAGGCTTATGCATTTGAGCCTGATATGTTTATCACCTTTGATATTCGTCCCGAAGATGATATTGAAGGTAATAGAGACATTTGGGTCGATGTGCAGGTGCCTCCAGTTCTACCATTATGTGAGTTTGTCAACCATATTTATGTCTTCGATATTGTTTTTTCAAAAATAGTTGACAACTAATTTCTATTGACAACTTATTTCCATTCAAGCAAACATGTCCAGCGCTTGGTAGACAGGACCGTCCACTGTCCCGGGACTGAACTAAACTGCGAGGAGATAAGTCATTATGTTTCATGGCTTGAGGATCTTGATGCTGTCAAGAGAAATTATTTTCCTGAATTTGAAAATCTTAGTACTCAAAATGTGCGACCAATAGTGATCATATTGAACTATGGTCACATCTATTTAGGAAAGATGGTATGATTTTTACTATTTTTCCTCAGTGCATCTTTTGCATACATTATTTTTCAAGCTAAACTTCATTGCTAAGTATAATGTTACTATACGATGTTCTTCAACAGGGATGCCCGATGACAGTTGTTCCTCAGTGGATTGGTACTAAAGGTGGCATGTCAATGGTTAGCTTACGGCCAAGACACTTTAGTCCCCGCCCTTTAGTGCCGGTTACAGAACCGGCACTAAAGACCCTTACGAACCGGTGCTAAATTCTGGTTCTGCACTAGTGTTGGATGCTGCTCATAATGTTGATAATGGCAAGCTCAAATCAGTTGCGGGTGTTGCCCTTGATCCATAAACATTCATGATTGGAGGTTTCGGATTTGGTTCAGTTTGGAAAAGAGTTCCAGGTTTAGAAAAGATTAGTAATGATACATTGTAGCAACAGGGGCCTTATACATCGCAGTAGGAGGAAATTCCAGCAAAAGAAATCAGCTCACATGCTGATTTGGGGCCCAATATGCATAAAGATGGGACCTTTAGCAAAATTGATCAATACAGAATTCTTCCAGCCATAGATAGAATGTTTGCTCCCCAGGCAGCAGCACATCAGTACAGACTGAGGAACTCGAGGGGCAGCAAAAAATTAGGTCTGTGGCACCAGGAACTAAACCAAAGCTTCGATGGTGCCCAATGGGGCTCACACGTACTCAAAAAAGACGGGTGCAGTGGCTGTGGGCATTGGAAATTAGAGGGGAGCTAGATGAGAAGAAGCGCGACAAGTTGATCAATCAAGATAAACCAATGGTGCCTTGGAATATGATTTGGAAAGAGAAGCGCATCGCAAGGGAGGAAGGCAACATTGCCGATGACATGGTCATGCATAGAAACTCTAGGGATAAAGAGGATATACCTGCGGATATGGACATTGATATGGTATTTGAGTTGCCCGTTGAATTTCGTGCACCTAAGGCTGAAGAGGTTGTAGTTGCAGAGTTTGTTCTTGGCTCAAAAAGTGTTACATTTAAGAAACGAGAGAAGAATGGACAACACCTAAAGCCTTTGTTTATCAAGGGTCACATTGATGATAAGTCTATCCGTCGCATGCTTGTTGATGGCGGTGCCGGTGTTAATTTCACGCTTTTTTTGGTTTTTTCTAAATTGGGCTGAAAAGACGAAGAACTAATGAAGACGAGGGAACGGGAGCGTTGGTGGATGGTACAACATGGGTAGGAAATGTAGGGAAAACTCTAATTGCTGCTCCTTGCGGCAAAATGTCGGGAGAACGCACAGGGGATCGAGCGGTCGTTCCAGGTGGGCCGCCCCGTTAAGTGTTTTCAGTATTGCCGGCTTTAGGAAACTTCTAGGACGTTCCAGCCGATTCTTTTTTATTTTAGGAACCTTCCAGCAGGTTTCTAAACCGGTTTTTTTTTCATTCTCTATTTCTTTTTTGTTTTTTTCGTTTTTCTTTGTTGTTTTTCTTCTTTTGTCTCTTATTGCTTTTTTTCTTCTTCTTTTCGTTTTTTAGCAATTTCTATTTCTTTTCTTCTTTTTACGCTTTTTCTGTTTGTTTTCTATCTTTGGTTTGTTATTTTATTTTCATTTACTTTTCTCCCCTCTTTTTTTCAAAATAAATTCAAAATATTCAAAATTTGTTTTTGTTTCCATAAAATGTTCAGTTTTTGAAATAATGTTCTAAAAATTCAAAATTGGTCTTGTCACACAAAAATGTTCAAAACTTTTTAAATGCAGATAATGTACCGGATTTCAATTTTTTGTTCACATTTTCTAAACTTGTTCGCGCTTCCAAAGTTGTTCGGAATTTTTCAATTTTTTTCTCTGTTTCAAAATTTATTCTCAATATTCAAAAAACGTCCGTGCTTTAAAAAATTGTTTGTGCTTCCAAATCTGTTCTCCGTTTCAAAATTTGTTCTCAATTTTCAAAAAATATTCGTGGTTCCAAATTTGCTTTCTGTTTCAAAATTTGTTCTTGAGATTCAAACATTTTTTGTAAATTTCTCGTTTTCCAAAACTTGTTCGTAATTTTGAAAAACTGTTAGAGTTAATATTTTCTCTGTTTCTTTTTTGTTTTTATTTTTCTTTCCTTTTTTGTCATTTTTCATGCTTCTTTTGTTTGAAGTTTTCATATATTTATTCTCAATATTAAACAATGTCCCCGTGTTCAAAATTTGAAAAATGTTTCGTGTTTCAAAAAAATGTTCTGCAATTTTTAAATGTCCAGTATTTGAAAAAATGTTATAGTTTTCAAAATATGTTCACAATGTCCCCGTCAGCAAAGTTCGATTGCTCTGTTGGCTATCGTTGCTCCACAATAGCTGGAGATCCAGCGTTCGATTCCCGGTAAGCAAACGCGTTTCTCATTTTGTATTTTCAAGGACCTCCTATGTGACGCTCTCTCCGTCAAAGAGTCCACGTTTCGCATAGGGCGAGGCTCACCTGGGCTAGCCCACGCGGTGGCACTTTGTGAGGTGGAAAATGCCACTAAAATTAAGCGAGACAGGGAGTCGAACGCACATGTTATGATAGCCGCCTGGACAACTCTACTTTTGTGCTTTAGATACGACACAGGTTTTAAGTAAACAAATGACAGCGGCAAAATCAATCGAACCAAGACCTGCTGCCAGTGAACCAAAATCGCCAGCCACTGTAACTCCAAGAGAAAAGAAGACTCCGGTATATATGAACTATAAGTAATTATTTTCTGAAACACGAAAGTTTTCAAATTTATGAACAAAATTTTCTGAGTTTCTCAAACATTTCTTGAAAAAGAGGAACAAAATGGAAAATGATAACAGGTTTTGAAATTATGAGTAATATTTTAAAAAACTAGAAATATTTCTGAAAAAATGCAACAACAATTGAAAACGCGGGCATTTTTCAAAATTATGAACAACTTATACAAAAGGCAAACATTTTCCCAAAATTCCATGAACATTTCTTGAATTTGCGATCAAAATTTGCAACATGATTTTTCTTGAAAGTGTCAACAAATTTGGAAAAGCTGGAACATTTTTTTTCAATTCACGGAAAATTCTCAAATTTTTATATTTTTTAAAACAAGAATATTTCTCAGAATTACGAACAATTTTTTTTAAATGCATTTTTTTAAATTACGAACAATTTTTGCAAGATGATTTTGCGAAGATTCTTTGAATTTGCGAACAAAGTTTGAAAACATGAACATTTTAGTATATGTGAATAAATTTTGAAATGCTAGAAGATTTCTAAAATTCTAGATCATTTTTGAATTTATGAACAAAATTTAAAATTGTGAACATTTTGTCAATTTCTCTGAACATTTTACGAGTTTACGACAAGTTTTCAAAAACATAACAGTTTATGAAATAGGTGAACAAATTTGAAAGTTGAAACATTTTTTTAATTCGCAAACATTTTATGGATGCGGGAACAAAAACAATTAAATGCAAACATTTTAAAATTTTCAAATTTTAAAGTTTTAAAATTTTGGAAGCAAACAATATTTGAAATTATAATTTCTTTTGGAATATATGAACTAAGTTTCAAATAAGGAACATTCCTGGAAAATGAACAAATGTATAAAAAATGGTAACATTTGATGAAAAATAAATAAAAAAATCAGATATTTGAAAACAGGAACATTTCTCAAACTTATGAACATAATTTGATAGGCGGACATTTTATGAAATATGTGGACATTTTCCCAAAATCAAGAAATTTTATTGAAATTTTGAAAAAAATTCAAATAGGAACATTCTTTGAACTTATGAACATTTTTCAAAAACTTGAATATTTTTGGAACTTCTGAACAAATATTTAAAAAAAAGAATATTCTTTGAACTTCTGAACAAATTACCAAATAAACTACAAAAAATAGAAAGAGAAATATGAAAAAATAAAAAATGAAAAAGAAAAAATGAAAAAGAAAAAAACGAATAAGGAAGAAAAGAAAAAAAACAGAAAAAGAGAAAACAACAAATAAAAAAACAAAGACCAAAGAAAACTGGTCCGGGAACCTTCTGGAAACTTCCCAAAACCGATCAGGAAACTTCTAGGAGGTCCCCAAAACCGGTAAGTGTAGCACGTGCATTATGT
Source organism: Triticum dicoccoides (assembly GCF_002162155.2). NCBI lineage: Eukaryota > Viridiplantae > Streptophyta > Magnoliopsida > Poales > Poaceae > Triticum > Triticum dicoccoides. The sequence continues at coordinate 862,202,053 of NC_041385.1, read as the reverse complement.
TGTAAACGGGCCAGCCCATCTTTCTCGGTAGTCGCCAGCTCTGTGCGAATCAGCAACAGTTTGCCGTAGAGAGTGGCAAATAGGAATTTCCGGGGATTCCCTATTTGGCGCTGCAGGCGCCGGTTATTACTGTTTTTGCAAACCGGCGCCTGCAGCGTACCGACCTCTGCCGCGAATGGGCCGGCCCATGTATGCTTTATTCTATTTAGAACAAAAAAGATATGCAGCAACAGTTTGCCGTAGAGAGTGGCAAATAGGAATTTCCGGGGATTCCCTATTTGGCGCTGCAGGCGCCGGTTATTACTGTTTTTGCAAACCGGCGCCTGCAGCGTACCGACCTCTGCCGCGACTGGGCCGGCCCATGTATGCTTTATTCTATTTAGAACAAAAAAAGATATGCAGCACCGGCGCCTGCAGCGTACCGACCTCTGCCGCGACTGGGCCGGCCCATGTATGCTTTATTCTATTTAGAACAAAAAAGATATGCAGCAACAGTTTGCCGTAGAGAGTGGCAAATAGGAATTTCCGGGGATTCCCTATTTGGCGCTGCCCCGGCGCCTGCAGCGTACCGACCTCTGCCGCGACTGGGCCGGCCCATGTATGCTTTATTCTATTTAGAACAAAAAAAGATATGCAGCAACGAGAGTTCGAACTCACAATCTCCTCCTCCTACGCCAAGACTGCAACCACTAGGCCAGTGATGCACTCGTGTTTTCTAGCTTCTTTCCTCCATTTTATTTTCTTCTTCAGTCACGGGAGTCCTCCTGTTTTGGGAAGCTTCCAAAAGCTTCCCAAACCGTTTTTTTGGTTCGCTGGTCATTTCCCCGTGCGGTTTTGTTTGCATTTTCTTTATTTCCTTTTTATTTTGTTCTTTTTTGTTTCTTCAATGTCTCTTTTATTTGAAGTTCATCTTTTTAAAGAAAAATCAATGATTTTTTTTCTTTTTAGTGCTTCAAAAAAACCGATGAACTTTTTGCAAATTGATGAACTTTTTCCCAAACACGATGAACTTTTTTCCAAATATGATGAACTTTTTTAAAATTCGGTGAACTCCTTTTTCAAAATCGGTGAACTTATTTTTCATACTTGATGAACTTTTTTTTAGTTTTTTGAACTTTTTCTCAAAATCGATGAACTTTTTTTCTAAATTGATGAACTTTTTTCAAAATCGATGAACTTTTTTGCAAATTTGATGAACTTTTTTCAAAATCGATGAACTTTTTTGCAAATTTGATGAGCTTTTTTATTCAAATAGATGAACTACTTTAATTGTTCGATGAACCTTTTTTAACTTTGTAAACTCTTTTTTAATACATGAACTTTTTAAAGTTGGTGAACTTTTTTCACATCTTCATGAGCTTCATTTGTAATATGTGCACATTTTTTCAAATAAATGTAAAATCTAAAAGCTACAGTGTAATAAGAAATTAATAGTGCGTCAACGTTTCTATTCTTTAAATGGTTCACGCTGTAAATAAGCATTAGCATTTGGCTGGTCGAGTGGTTACACTCGCCGTTTGTCAGCGCTAGGGCGTGAGATCGAATCTCGATCGATAGCAGTTATTTGGCCGTGCTTTTTTCGCGCAACGCTATTGTGGGCCGGCCCATCCAGTCACTGCTGCAGGCGCCAGTTAGTTTGCGCGGCGCTGAAGGCGCCCAATAGGAGGTCCCGAATTTCCGCGAGCGGCAACTACGAGCTCTCGGAATGTATCGCTGCAGACTTGGTCTCTCGGAATGTCGGCGGGAGACATGGCCCTTTGGCCCAATTAAACCTAGAGATGGGCCCTGCTACAAGACAACGTTCGGCCTTCTTATTCAATTGGAGCCTAATGCATCCATGCTTAGATTAAGAAGAAACTAATTACGATGGGTGGCTGTATGCCTTATGCATGCATGTGTGTACGCTCTCCAATGGAGTTTTTTTTTTTGTGAAGCGTACATATAAACTACGTGTACTCCATCTTTTCAAGGAGAAAACTTGATGGCTGTTTATTTGTTTCGTCATATTTAATAATTGTCAGTTTATTGTGCGCATAATCGATATTCAAAAATATATCATATGCCTATTTTTTTATCATCAATTTGAGCGGTTAATTATAACTGATTCTTTTTCATTATAAGACGGAATTTTGCCAATTTTGTGATTATATTTTATGTGGTTTATACATTTATTTATCTTGCTCAAAATCCATGTCACCACTCCCCAGCTGGAGCACCAGATCTACCTCCTCCATCATCCATCACGCCAATGGATAAATTTGCTGCCGGGATATAGCACGACCAGAGCCGCCTTGCCTGGGTGAGCCACCGACGCCGGAGCAACCCTCACCACTACACCGCCGACGCCGGACAACACACACGTCCAGGAAATCCTCCTGGATATCCACCGCTACCGCATCCATAGCCGCGGTGGAGGAAGGCCCAGTCTCCGCCACCATCCCCCACCAGGCCTTTGTCCCCCGGAGCTCCGATTGCGGCGAGGAGAGGATGGTCAGTGGCTCGAACCCCTAAATCCGATCGGAACCAAAGGCGGTCAGAAGGGAGGAGATCTGGAAGGAGAGGGGCGGCAATGCCAGAATGCACATACTCTATTTGGATTGGAGGACAATAGTTCATGCTTGCAAAGTTGCAGGGGACAGTAAATGGCGGAACAGGCAAACAAGGTAACGCGTGGACAACCCCCAAGAAGCGCAAAAGCTCTTAGAACTCCCTTGTCAGTTGGCAAACAAAGTAACGCGTCTACATGCTTCTTATAAGTTACTCCCACCGTTCCATAATGTAGTGCCTATAGATTTTTACAAAAGTCAAACATTACAAACTTTGACCATGTATATAGAGAAAAGTAGGTACATCTAGAATACCAAATGCATCTCATTGGATACATCGTGAGTGATATTTTCAAAATATACATGTTTGGTATTGTAGATGTAGACAATTTTCTCTATACACTTGGTCAAAATTGGCAAAGTTTGACTTTTACAAAAATCTATAGGCACTACATTATGAAATAGAGGGAGTACGATCTTGGTTTGTAGATAGACAGTTGGCAGCAGATTGTACCTGATTGCTAGAACTCCCTTGTCCCCAAAAGGAAAAAGGAAATGCCCGACCTTCTTTTTCTTCAAGGAGGAGAAATGCCCAGCCCAGTTAGCGTTTCGTGAGTGCACACAAAGCTTTGGTAGGAAGGAGCGGAGCAATGATGAGTTGCCTTTGCTCGCTGCTTTGTTGGGTTCCCAATGGTGCATGTCCATTGTCCAGTGGAAACAACAATGAATGATACGGCAAGGTACTGCTACAGTGACGTTATGGTGGGCTCTTTCATCGATCCCCAACTGACTGGAGTGTGGAGTACCGCAGAACGGCCTCCTCGCGGTCCTGTTTGATAGATTGAGATATTGGAGAAGTAATTGTTGTATTGATCGAGGCCTCAAGGTCTGTTTATATAGATTACAAAGCTTGGGCTCCAAGACTAGACTAATAGAGATATATTACAATACGAATAGACTTATACTCTAAGATCCCCCCGCAGTCTCAACGTCAGGTGAAACAATGTTGAGACTGGAGCTTATGTCGGTGAACGATGCAGTCGGGAGTCCTTTGGTAAAAATGTCAGCAAATTGGGCACTTGTAGGAACATGAAGAACGCGAACCTCGCCAAGAGCCACCTTTTCACGAACAAAGTGAATGTCAATCTCAATGTGTTTTGTGCGACGATGTTGAACTGGATTGGAAGCCATGTAGACTGCAGAGATGTTATCACAGTAAAGAATGGTAGCACGTGGGAGCGGACGATGAAGTTCAACGAGAAGCTGCCGTAGCCAACACCGCCTCGGCCACAGCGTGAGCAATCGCCCTATACTCAGCCTCAGCAGAAGACTTGGAAACTGTTACCTGCCTTTTAGAACACCAAGAAACAAGATTATCACCCAAATAAACGCAAAATCCGGATGTAGATCGTCGAGTATCTGGATAACCTGCCCAGTCTGCATCAGAATAAACTGTCAAGCTTGTAGGTGAAGAAGAATTAATAAGGAGACCATGATCAAGAGTGCCTTTTAAATAGCGGAGAATGCGTCTGACATGAGCCAGATGAGGAGCACGAGGATCATGCATAAAGAGACAGGCTTGCTGAACAGAATAGGAGATTTCAGGACGAGTAAGAGTGGCATATTGAAGAGCGCCAGTGATGCTACGATATAAAGTAGGACCAGAAAGAGGATCACCATCAGCCGACAGTTTAGCACCAACGTCGGCTGGAGTACGAGAGGGTTGACAATCAGACATACCAGAACAAGAAAGCAAGTCCAAAATGTATGATCGTTGAGAAAGAAAGAGGGAAGATGTTGTGCGACAAACATGAATACCTAGAAAATGATGAAGAGGACCAAGATCTGTCATGGAAAACTCCCGATTGAGAGAAGAGATGGTATGTTGAAGAAAAGAATCAGAACTAGCCGTGAGAATGATATCATCAACATAAAGCAAGAGGTAGGCAGTGTGAGTAGGAGACTGATAAACAAAGAGAGAAGAATCGGATTTGGAGGGAATAAAGCCTATGGTTTGAATAAAAGTAGCAAAGCATTGAAACCATGCACGAGGAGCTTGTTTAAGGCCATAAAGAGATTTGTGGAGGAGACAAACAAAATTTGGAGAGGAGGGATTCTCAAAACCAGAGGGTTGCTGACAATAAACAGTTTCATTGAGAGTGCCATGAAGAAAAGCATTTTTAACATCAAGTTGATGAATAGGCCAAGAAGAGGAAACAACAAGACTAAGAACAACACGAATAGTGCTTGGTTTAACAACAAGAGAAAAAGTCTCATCAAAGTCAATACCATGCTGCTGGGAGAAACCACGACACACCAAACGAGCTTTGTAACGAGCGGGAGTGCCATCGGAATGAAACTTATGACGAAAAACCCATTTGCCAGAAACAATGTTAACACCAGAAGGTTTGGGAACAAGAGTCCATGTATTATTTTGCTGAAGAGCTTCAAATACATCATGCATAGCGGAAAGCCAGAGAGGGTCAAGAAGAGCTCGCTTATAACTGGCTGGAATAGGAGACATGGTTGGGGTGGCAGTAAGATTGAGACGTTTGGTGGGGAGAAGAAATCCTCGTTTTCCATGGGTGCACATGACATGATCATTGGTGAGCGGTGGTATAAGAACGACATTGGGTGGCAGTGGGTTTTCGGTTGAAGAAGACGGTGAGGAAGAAGAATCAGAGGTGGTGGGTGTCGAGGTGGTTGCCGTGGTAGGATGTGGTGAGGGAAAGACGGCTGGGGTAGAGGATGCAGTTGCGGGAGAGGTGGGAGACGGGGCAGGAGGGTGGCTGACGGTGGGCGATTCCGGCGGAGAGACAGAACAAGATTCCATGGCAGCAGAGATGACCGAAGGACGAACTAGGGAAGGGGTTTTGGTGGTGGCGGATTGTGGTGGAATTGGTTTTGTGGTTGTAGTGACAGAAAAAGGAAAAGTATTTTCATCGAATGTGACATGACGAGAGAGAATGATACGACAAGAAGATGGATCGAAACAACGATATCCTTTGTGATCATCAGAAAGACCAAGGTGAATGCAAGGTAGTGAGCGTGGTTCTAGTTTGTTGGAGGCGGTAGAGGCGATGTTGGGAAAGCATAGACAGCCAAAAACACGCAGAAAAGAATAGTCAGGGTGGGAGAGAAAAAGAGATTGGAAAGGCGAATAAAGAGGGCAAGTTTTAGTTGGTCGAATATTAAGAAGTAGTGTGGCGGTGCGAAGGGCTTCAACCCAAAAACGGGAAGGAAGAGAAGCTTGTAAAAGCAATGTGTGAAGAACATCATTAATAGAGCGAAGACAGCGTTCAGCTTTACCATTTTGAGAAGATGTATAAGGGCATGAAAAACGAAGAAGAATGCCTTGAGAGAGAAAGAAGGTGCGGTTTTGGGTGTTATCAAATTCACGACCGTTATCACATTGAATAAATCGAATTGGCAAGCCAAAGTGTGTGATTACGTATTGTCGAAGGTTGAGAAAGATTGCAGGTACTTCAGATTTAGCGCGAAGAGGAAAGGTCCAAGTATAGTGAGAATAATCATCCAAGATCACAAGATAATATTTATAACCAGAAACACTAGGGACTGGAGAGGTCCATAAATCACAGTGAAGTAACTCAAAAGGAAAAGTACTAATGGTAGTAGAGGTTCCAAAAGGTAATCTAACATGTTTGCCACATTGACATGCATTACAGAGAGAGGGATTATGAGGACTGCTAGAACTAGGGATACAAAATTCTTGGAGTAAAGACGTCAAAGTGTTTTTGCCGGGGTGACCGAGACGACGATGCCATAGATCAACAGAGGCGAGCATGGCACGAGAGGTGGATGTGGGCGCGCCATGAAGAGGATAAAGATCGCCCGTGCTATTGTACCGAGCGAGGACCGCCTCCGTTGTCAGATCCTTCACAGACTAACCAAAAGGGTCAAAGGCCAGGATAACTTTGTTGTCAATGCAAAATTGTCTAACAGAGATAAGATTTTTGATGATGGAAGGAACCACAAGAATATTGCGTAGAAGAAAATTGGCATGAGAGGAAGGGATGTAAGAGTGACCAGTGCATGAAACAGGGATGGTGGAGCCATCGCCAATGGTGATAGTGGAAAAAGCAGAAGGAAAACAAGCTGACAATAAATTCATATTTGAAGACATATGCATTGATGCACCAGAATCGAAAATCCAATCCGTACCTGCGTCGTTGAGGACAAAATTGTTCATGGCGTTGATGAAGGCGGCTTGGTCCCAAGCCGGCTGTTGGGGAGGAGCAGAGGGGCCAGGAACTTGCATGTTGACGTAGGGGATAGCGGATGGGTAGTATGCGATTGGGGCTTGCATGTTGCCGTAGAAGGCCGGCATGGTGTTGTAGGGCGACGGTGGTCCTGGCGTGCTGGTAGGCGGAGTAGGAGTGGCGGTGTAGACGTGCGCCGGCTGCCTGGGTCCAAGGAGTCCCGGAGAGCCTGTGGCTGGACGAAGACCGGGGCTCCACGTGCCCGTGTACGCAGGAGGGGCACCATACGGCGAGGGGGCCGACCATGGCATCGACCAAGCCTGGACGAGGCCAGTCCAAGGATCATGCTGAGGAGGCCATGGCGACGGAGCTGGTGGCGCGCGAGCGATGGATGACGAGGCTGGTGCAGGTCCGGCAGGACGGGATGCAGGAGACCGGTAGACGGGATTCTTGCCCTTGTAGTTGGGACTCGGGCGCCAGCCTGGTGGTGGTGTTGAGGCCGCGGCAGCCACAGCAGGAGTTGGAGGGGCGGTTGGTTGCCACGGCAGCCCAGGCGTGGGAGCTGCAGAAGAGGGTGCGGCAGCATGAAACACCTGCGGCGCCCGTTGCGCCTTGCGAGCCTGGTTCTTCTCTTCTTGCTAGAGGATCGAGCGGACTTCCTTGAAGGTGGGGTACGGCTTGAGCATGGGGATGAAGGACTGCTGCTTCTCGAATTGATCGCCGAGACCTTGGAGGAGGGCGTTGATGAGAGTGTGCGATCCTCGACGTGATCACCAAGTTCACGGAGTTCATCGCCAATAGCCTTGATTCGCTGGCAGAAGATGGAGACTGGGACATCTCCCTGCATGGTTGTGCGTAGCTCGGTGTTGAGCGCGTTGATTCGCGCGTCGGAGTTGTCCTGAAAAATCTGTTGAAGGGAAGCCCAGAGATCGGTGGCGGTGGCGTCATCGTCGGACACCAGATTGAAAAGCTCCGTGGAGATGCTTGTGTAAATCCACTGGATGATGGCGAGATCATCTTTCACCCAGCGAGGATCAGCGGGCTGTGGCGGGTAGGAGGGATCAATGTGGTGGCGTAGGCCGCAGCGCCCGAGATGGATGATGAAGAGGTGGCGCCAATGGTAGTAGTTGTGGATGCCGAGGTCTAATGAGATTGGTATGAAGGGAGATACGTCGGCAATGGTGTCGGCTAGGGAAAACATAGAGTTTGAAGGGGGAGGTGTTTGGGTAGTTGTAGAGGAGGAGGTAGGGGGTGGGGCACCGGCGGCGCGGAACTCGGCCATGGAGAAGAGGGGCCGAGTCGGCTGGGGCGGCGGCGCGGGTGGCGGAGCCATACCAGGTGCGGAAAACCTAGGCGTCGGATACCATGATAGATTGAGATATTGGAGAAGTAATTGTTGTATTGATCGGGGCCTTAAGGGCTGTTTATATAGATTACAAAGCTTGGGCTCCAAGACTAGACTAATAGAGATAGATTACAATACGAATAGACTTATACTCTAAGACTGTTCATTGAACTCCAACCACCTATGACTTGGCCTCCATGGGGTCCTATTCATCGGACCCCCGCCGACTGGGACGGGGCATATGCGCGTGAGGCAGAGCCATGGGGACTGTACATCGATCCAACCGGCCTGGTCAACTCCACGTATTGTGCAGGGGGGCTCCATGCGACAAGCGTCTCGTCTCGAATATACATATCGCGTGTGGGGGCTCCTCTCAACTACTACACTCATGCATACGAGCAATGGGTATCTATCGGGGCCTCCCACACTATCGCACATGAGCGCAATGATATGCACATATGAAAAACGAGGATCGATCGGGTTCAGTACGTTTGAGGGAACACTCGGGTTCAGTAGTGCGAAGGGCTCTCTCTCTGGTTCGGTAATGCATTTGCACAAACACACACACATGTACGTGAGAAACGTGGAACCCACGTGTGCATCGCTCGCTCCCTCCAACACACCGCATACCAAGAAATCCTTGAAAATTGCTCGACCACATTTCTACCAAATTTGTTTACGATATGGATAGCCCAAAGAACATCATGCAGGTGCGCCTCCATCACGCCCAGGACAAAAAACCCAAATTCTGTCATAATGTTTTGTCATAGAAGTAGGTGTCCACTACATTCATGATGATACATGTTTTTGTCATAATCATTGTCTTGGATGTGTCACTTCCATGACAGGTGTCATGGATGGGTTTTTTTTTATAGTGAATGACTTATCTCATAATAGTGCAGTCTAGGATTCCTTATAAAATATTTCTACTATTACCTTCCATATGATTTCTAGGTGGAAGTCAGAATGTTCAGTAGGGAAGTTAAGGGATCTGCTCACACCTTAGCTCATTTTTATCATACTGTTTCCTGTGGTGGAGTTCTGCCATTCATCGTATGGGCTTAGTTCAAATCTAATATAGTGTGTTTTCGAGAAGAATAAATGGGATTGGATGATAATTGTTTATTGACACATCATACTGTTTACTGTGGATAATCTCTCCTGAGTTGCACCTAATCTGAATCATCGTTTGCTAGATTCATACATTCCAAAACATTCCAGAGATTTTTGTTATTTAAAGGTGGTATCGATATGGACACACATAAAACCATTATAATACACTGGGCAATACCTTGAGCAATGCGATGTATCTGGGTTTTTATTTTGGGATGCAGAAAAAAATACATAAATATCTTTAACTAAAATAAAAATAACAAAACTATTTGGAAAAATACAATTTTAATATAACACAAAAACTATCTGTAGTGACAAATAAAAGGAATTGTATATTAATGTACAAAAATGTTTTGAAATTGTTATTACCGGTCATACATGAAAAATAAAATTTAAGATATTATACAAAAAATGTGCATTAGTGAAACTAACATCACTTAGTGATAACATAAGTTGTAATAAAGTAAAAAATGGTAAAAGTCCTAATACACAAGAGACATCCATGCTAGCAAAATGGTAACAAACACACATGAAACAAAACTAATGTCAAGTGTAAAACTGACACTTCTATCTGAGATCAATATAAACTTAAGAAATAAGACATCAAGTTTTTTTTGACCTACTGTCCGGTCCATTCCAGTTCAAGCACCATCGAATCCAAAGAGATGTGAAATATAACACTAAACTTATGAAATTTGTGAAGAAGATATACAAATTGGATCTAAAGGCTACACGACATTAGTTAAATCGATTTCTGACTTGTGGTATGAACTTATTAAATATGTTAAAGATGATGTTATGTCCGATGCACACTTTTGTATTCAGTTGACTCTTTCATTTACAACCAAGTTTCCGAATCCAATAAAATACTTTTGTCGAGCAAATGATGGCAAAGGATGTGTTTACCTACATCATGTAAGTTCAATATGTCAGTTGTGTACATGAAATATTTCTGTTTTTTCCATTGCTTATGAATGCTAATATAGGTTTTTGCACATAGCTGGCAAAAAAGGTGTACGGGCATGTGAATGACTCACCACCATGGGGTTTTCCATCTAACTATCATCAGATAGTATATTCCCTAACATGACAATGTGAATGTCCATTTGTTTAAGAGAATAAATATGCCTCTAAAACTTTAGTAATAATTCATCAGCCAAGAATTATCATCACCTTCTAGAGATATATTTAGAACATAGATATGACTGTTTATAACCATTCATGGATAAGTACTCCAAGGACTTGATGACATAAGCGATGAGGATGCATCTGAGGATACATTTTCTATGGAGGAAGATGAGCAAGAAGCTGCTGCTAACCTAGGCAATGAGGGTGCAGGTTATAATGGACCATGCTAACAATGTCCAAAGCGAAAAGAATGCATTCAAGGAGGAGATAATGACCAAAACAATGAGGATTGAACCGACGAGGAGGACGAGGAAGAAGAATACCATGGTGGCCATGGCGATGAGGATCCAGGACATGGGGTGCACCAAGGTGATGACTACGCCATGTCTGAACATCAAACTTTATTGCCATGTTTGGAAGAAAAAAATTATCACACCACCTACATATTGTAATTTATTTGTGATGTTCTGCAAGGTTTGTTTCTAGCTTCTAAATATCATGAATCTGATATATGCATGTCCTCACGTCTTTGGTAGCAGAACTTGACAACCAGCCCCCTTGGGTGATGACTGATTGACGAGATTTTTTCACTTATTTACTTGTCCCTAATGTCATATAAATATTATAAATAATAATAGGAAGCACTAGTGTGCAAAATCAAGACTGCCAGTGAGTATGCGGGTACGTGCATATTTTCATCATGCTAATCTACATAACTTAATTAAGCGGGCTTGGTATGTTCCAGCCCGCGCGTCTTGATCAGTGTATGCATGCATGGCCGGAGATTATCTATCAATTATTTAGGCCTGCCAAAATAGCTATGCAACGGACGGATCAACACGTACGTGTACATGACAAGGTGGCCGGCTAGTGACTACGTACCTATTAATAGCTAGTAGTTTGTTAGCATGCATGCTTATCCAAACCAAGGATTAGCATGCTAGTTGAGTTATAGACGTGCATGCATGCCTAGGTCCACTAGGCAGCTCGATGAAACCCCACGTGTTGCTGCAGGAATTTATAGTATTGCAATAAGGATTTATGGAGTGAGACATAATGTAACCATGAAAAGAAAAACACACAAACACAAAACCTTTGATGGTATGATGAAAAGTCATCAAAATTAGCAATATGTGCAGCTTTTATCGGGATCGTCAACACCCCGGGAGGTCTTGCTAGATTTGTTTTACCATTGTCGCGTGTCTTGTGCATCGGGATTTCGACAGACTATCCCAATGTTGATGTATTTCGAAGCAACTTGTGGTTAATTTTGTAATTGGACGAGTTCGAACACCCCTGCATGGTTAAATCTTTCAGAAAGCCGTGCCTACGGTTATGTGGCGACTTGAAAGTTTATGATATTCGGTTGTAGAGAACTTCCAAAGTAAACTCAATTAATATACACCAACCACGTGAGTAACCGTGGTCGTCTTTTTTCGAAGGAGTTCGAGAAGAGAACATGGTGGAGTTATTACACGACTCGTAAGTAGGTGTTCAGGATCACTTTGTGATCATACTAGTTTGCACCGAGTTATGCATAGAATTACTCTTCTTATGCTTGTATCCGCAAGTTATCCAGATACAAATGCTTAGTGCTGGCTGCAACCTTACCATTTAATTATTCCATACTCATTAAAGTATTTTTAGTTTTGGTATGCATGATAACGAGATTGCTGAGTCCACAAAGGCTCACAGCAGCAGCCACCACTAAGCTTGCCCTTCACTCCAATGTCCGAGAGCATCGAGTTGTACCCGTAAGTGGCACACCTTCCCTTTGTTTTCTGCATCGTCACTATCAGGTCTGTCATAATTTTTTATCAAGCTCTTTAAATTCAGTGGCATTAAGCCATATACATCTTCTTATTACTAATTGGAGGCACCTTTCAAGTACTCTAATTAATCCACATCATCAAAATTAATTAAACCATTGGATTTTAGAATTTACGTACAGGATAGAATGAAAATTTGCGTAACACAAATTGTCCCGTCCCATTGAAAAACGATCTGAGACGACCCACGTTCATGAAACAAATAAAAAAACTCCAGCCGTTCCCTCAATCAAAATAAAGAAGGAAAGCGGAATCTCCTAAAAAACTTCCAACGAAAAAGGGAAAGAAAAAAGGAAAATAAAACCACAATCCGATTGATTGATTGCCCGTAAAAGCCTCCATCTCAATAAAATATACTGCCAATTAAAATCTCCATGGAGTCCTACATGGCCGCTACCTCCTCCTCCCCTTAAATTGTGCTCTCCTACCAATGTTCGGTGGCGGTTTGTTATTTCCTCCGTCTTATCAAGTCTATTCAGCTCTCCCAATGGTGTTCGTCTCCAACCATTCAATCTCTTTTTTCAACTACAGCAACCCATCAGGTACATTAACCTCAGCATATGAATTTCGATTTCCAAGTACAGCAATCCATCATGTATATGTACATGATTTTATCTCATGATACTAATTTAGCAGGAACTACCCAATCAAGCAGTCTACGCATATATACTCTATACTACACGATTTCACCCATGGTATGTTGATTTAGCATGTACAATCCACTCAAACATGCATATCCAGATCTCCTGATCATATTTCACTTTGACCTTTCAGACGCAGTTTCCAAGTTCTGGCCACATGTATATTTCAGTAACATATTTTATCCCACAATAATTGATTTTGTATGGCAAGACATGGGTTTCACAGTTATATATGTGAAGTACGGATGAGGAGGTCGTCGAGACGGGCGGCTAGATGGAATAGATGGCGTGCGGCAAGTAAAGACTTGGATCGAGTCAAGACTCAATACTAAAGGATATACTCAACGAGATGAACAACCTAGGAAATCAGATTAGAACAAGGTTAGGTGGTATTTTCTGTTTATTTATTTTTGAGGAGTATATTAATTTTTGGGGAGTAAATTCATTTTTGAGGAATCAAACTAAAGTTTTGAGTTCTTCGGTTGGCCTTATTGCGCCACTTAAATTGTGATTCTGTTTTCATTGGCGAGTTTTGTTGGTGCATATAGCACAGGGGCCCAGGAAAGAGGTGTACATCACATCATGTTTCCCATATAGGGCGTACAAGCAAACAACATTTGATGGGTGTCGTACACACAAGCAAAATCAGCAGGCAACATTTTAAATATTAAATGTGCCCATGATATTGAGTAAATAAGAAAAAAGTATAGCTGTCAAAATATCTTTAAATCATCTAAATAAATACAGTTGCCAAAAAACGGATGTATTATCATTCTTCACAAAGATGTACACAAAATTATGTATGTGTATGTAGTAAGGATGGATAGTATTAAAACATCAGGCACACTCTTAACATAAACCCTTGGATCAAGCCACAAAAAAACACTTAATAATTTTTGGTACGGATAAGGATAACGTAAATCTGAATAATTTATCGCACAGTTCCCAGCAACTTGATCATACAAGAAATTCTGTAATAATAAAAAAAGGATTGTTTAATAATTTATTCATTAAAACATAAAATCTGAACAACCTATGTCTCTTAAGGTATTAGAAAATCATGAAAGAAATTCTGTAAGAATGCTTAACACAAGAACTTATAATTAGCTACAGTATCACATATGTTATCCATTGTTGTGTATAGAAACAAATTCTTAGATAATCAGACCAAACTTGGTGAAATTAATACGTGAAGGGTCCTAACATAAATGTTTATATTGCTTCCATGGAAAAAAAAGGAAAAAAATATGTTTTTTATGTAGGGTAAAGAAAGGAAGATAAATGCTACAATACGTCGCTTGATCTTATATATTTTTTGAACTTATATGTAACGAATACATGATAAATGCAACAACTTTGAATTTCTAACTATATTTTCTAGAATATAATAATAGTAGTAATAATTCACAAAAGAATATATTCATACTATGTTCAAACGTTTTATATTTGTACCAATTAAAAGTGCTAGCCCGTGCAGATGCACAGGTCGATGACTAGTTAATTTAATTCATGTACCCAATTATACTTTGTGATTCCAATGTGACTTAAGTGCTTGATAGTATCACTAGTTATGGAATGGTTCTCGGCCAGTTTTTCCCTATTACAAGTGCAAATAACAGGAGTGTAAAGATCTAGGATTGTTTATTTAACACGGCGTACGCAGGTATCACTACTGGAATCCACTTCTTTGCCGTCCGCCATGGCGGACGGCAAAGGCATAGATCCCGGACATGAAACATCTTTGTCGTCCGCCAGTGGACGGCAAACTGTCCGTCTGAACAGGTGCCAGCAAAGGCCTCCTTTGCCGTCCGCTTTTGAGAAACTGATGGCAAACGATTGTGCCGTCCGCCGTCTGAGGCCAGCAGACGGCAAAGACTACAAACAGCAGCGGGGTGGCGTCAGAGCCGTTAGGGCGTTAACGGCCCTCTTTGCCGTCCACCAGCAGACGACAATGATTCAAATGTCTTTTCCGTCCGCCAGCGGATGGCAAACAGCTCAGTAAGGTTAGTACTGGGAAGCTTCCACGTGGCCATCTATGTCGTCCGCCAGTGGACGACAAAGATTCAAAGGTCTTTGCCCTCCGCCAGCAGACGGCATAGCTGACCAATAGGCAGCCAGTGCTCCCAGTTTGCACAAGTGACTGCCATGTGGCCTCTTTGCCGTCTGCTAGCGGACGGCAAAGGCCGTCCGCTAGCAGACGACAAAGAGGCTACATATCCCCTATTTTCATTTATATCCATTTAATTTAACTGGAATTCACACACACACACACACA
>NC_041385.1:862166052-862186564 GCF_002162155.2 Triticum dicoccoides | reverse complement strand
ATAGCTCCATCCATGACAACATATATACATACATAAGAAACAGTCATGACCTCAAGAGACGTCAATGCACTGTGTAGCTGCTTTCCTAACTGCATCTTCAATCTCGCTGGTACATGAAGTAACATAGTGCACTGATTTAGCTGTGCTAACTCGGTCATCGGGGCTTTGTAATGTTTTGCTGAGGCTTGGCCCTCTGTTTATTTCTAATCTTTCTTGTAAAGATTGTAAACTGAGCTCATGTTTCACAAACTGAAAATCTGAAGCATCTCATTGTAGATTGTGTCATGCCGCACTGAACTTTTGGTTGAGGTCTGTAGTTTCTGTTAATTTTGTAGATTAACGATGGCGATGATACCAAGACGACTTCAGGACTTGAACCTTACAATGCATGATGCAGTACATGTGCAGCTTGCTGAAGAATATCTGAAGGTACTCCGGAGATTGATAATATAGTAGCAGGAAGATCTCATGAATCCACCAGCCAAATCAAGATAATTTGTAAGTTGCCATGAATAATCTTGTTCGGAATGAGGTTTTTATTATACTGGTTTCAGACATGTTGGGATATTCATGCTTGCAGGGCCAAATGGAGAGACGCAACGATTGTAGGGGAATTTTGGCTGAAGAATTTATCACAGGTAGCTGAAGGAAAGATAATTGTGGAGACTAACGAAAAAGGTGTTGCGAATGAAAGCTTTGGTTCCATTCTTAGTAGCTATCTTAGCAACGTTGCAGAGAACTCCACATTTGCACCACTGGACATTCCAAGATGGGACACTGAATTATTTGTCCAGAGAAAGAACAACATGATCAAGGATGAAGAGGTAATTTTTGAGAAACATCATCACATACATCTTATTTTGACGTATCATCACATACATCTTTATTGTCATTTCACATGTAAACAATTAAATTTACTTTGTTGAAGGAGAAATTTTCAATCCATCTGAGAGAAAGCAGCTTACAAGAGACTGGGTCCTAATGACTGTTTGCAAAAGATGGAGAGCCTACAAATCTCGCTTGAAGAAAAAATATTTCAAACGCAAAGAGAGGTCTCTCCAGGAAATTATTATTAATGTTCCAGTAGGTGTTAATGAGCATCAATGGGAGACTCTAGTTGGAATGTGGTATCAGGATTCACACATGGTTATTATCTCACCCTCTCATGCTCAAACTCAACTCCAAAATTAGTTTGCATTACGTGTCTGCATCTATTTTTTTTGCAGAAGTTATGCAAGAAAAACACAGAGTGTGAAGCAAGAGAAGAATCCACACACAACAGGGAGAACAAGCCATGCCAGGCTACAAAAATAGATGGTGACAACGATACTTTTCATAGTTTTTATTACAAGACAAATCAATTATCTTCAAAAATAACTATTAGTGGAGCTAACATACTTTGCTGGATAGGAAATGAAAAGGAAAGCACTGATACACAAGATTGACCTATGGGATGAAGCTCATAAGAAAAAAGATGGCAATTACACAAGCGACAATGTGAAGACAATAATGGTACATTCTACTTATTTTGTCTACATTCCAACATACAATCTATTCCATAGTATAGTAATAAATTAATAAATTATTCCTACTCAATAGGATGCAGCTAATGAGGAGTTAAAAAAATGAAAATCGATCATAATGGTAGACTTTCCATTGGCGATTCTACTGAAGCCTTTAAAGGTGCACTTGATAAAAAGGGCAAAACTTCGAGGTTACTATGATGAAAAGTATTGGACCGGAGTAAATGTTTCTCAGGGAATAACTTTTGTTGGGGAATATGATCAAGAAATCTTCAGTTTGAAGTACGTATGCTGAAAGATAATGTAGAAGATGTCAAAGATAATGTAGAGGACATCAAAGGTGCTGAAAAGGAAGTCAAAAGTGATTTAGGGGACGTCAGGGGTCAGATGGCTATGATTGTTGTATTCCTTGCCAAAAAGATTCCTGGAGAGATTTGCAGAAATGAAGTGGATGCTCCTACAGAAAATTATGAAGTTAGCATATGAAAAGAAGTTATATTTGTGTGAAGATTAAATTAATGAACACTGATATGCTATTACAATAATTTTATTGCAGGTCACTCCACATGACAGAGATAACAATCTCCAATCTGAATCTTATAATGTTCTTGAACAATCAAATAATGATGTGCATGAGCCACAAACTACCATGCGGGTAATGTAATCAGCTTTTTATGTACTATTTAATGCAGATCCACTCTAATGTCTTACAACTATTGCTTTAATAGGAGTTGCAGCAAACCAAATCAAAAGAGGGTTGTGGCAATGCGCATTTACCACATGAGCATGTGATCACTAAGGTGTGTTAACTAACTTGTACTCAATTATCAATTATCTCCTGCCAGTAATTTTGGGACTGGTTGAACCCTTTTAGTAGTTAAATACTGGAAAGCTACCTTATCATCAAGTTAAAACTTTGTGAAATATTAACCTTTTGGTTTGCAACTATAACCTGACTGGGTTCGTATATACCTTCCTTGTAATCTTAACCTACGTGCAAGGTCAATGATGACGATGACATCTTTCCCTGTTAAATTGCAGAATGCCCATGCTGAAAATAATCTTGCAGTGCAGCCAGGTGGCCCTAAACAAAGTTTACGACTTCACCAAGACACTAACTAGGTAAACATATGGTACATATCTAAATGACAATGATTGTACAAGAGTTTGTGTAATTTTGTATGTAAGTGCAAGGTAAAGGACATTATTATGAAACACCAATCCCATTTTGACAAGCTCGTTTCAAAAAATGTTGTGACACCGCTAGCAAATCATAAGTCAGATTCAACCAAGTATTAAAAAATTGTATTGCATACAACAACAACATGATTTGGCCCGATGGGACCAAAAGTTAGTCACACACATATCATTGCTGCTACAAGAGATCTCGTATTCAAAGAAACTAATTAATAAATTTTGAATTGATACATGAGTACTAATAAAACACCAAACTTGCATAGACGGTCTTTTTGGTGGAAACCTTGCATAGATGTTGAGGAACACCCTGGCCCTTGAATATTAGGTCAATTATGTTTTTAGTGTATAAATTTACATGACTTGAACTTCATTTGTTTGCATGCTGCATTCTTGCCAACTTATCACAATAAATAATTTTGTAATAACACTTTAATCTAATTTGAAAGCAAAGTGTGCAACTGAAAGTGCGTATGGAGTAAGGCTCCTTACTAAGTGCATGTAACGGAACTCTTCAAAACTATCATTCTTGATTATAATTGATCATGTGTCTCCCTTCACGCGTATTCCTATTTAAATACAGAATGATCATGCTCAAAATAGCAATGCAAGCAAGCCACATGGTCATCACCAAGTAACAAAGCAGGTACATATAGGCTAGATATTCAGACGACAATGATTATATAATGGATAGTTGGTCTAATTATTTGTGAAATCGTTCTTATTTGTGTAAAATGAAATCTTCTCAGGTTCATCAATAACAAATGTTTCATTTCTTGAAAAATAGGATAAAGTTGAAGTCGTGTTGTGTTCAGTGCAATACGTTGCAGTTCTTGTTCGCGGTTGTACATATCTAGGAGATGAGAAACTAGTTAGACCAAGCTGCTAGAATTGCTAGACCTGATGCCAAAAATAAACAAAGACCTGTTGTAGGCAAGCCTGTTATTTCTGTTAAAATAGGAGATCATGGTTATCATGGCTTTATGTGATATGGGTGCTAGTGCTAGTGCAATACCTCATTCCTTATATAAAGAAATTATGCATGATATTGCACCTGCTAAGAAAGAAGAAATATATGTTACAATTAAGCTTGCCAATAGAGATACTGTTTCACCAGTTGGGATTGTTAGAGATGTTGAAGTCTTGTGTGGAAAAGTTAAATATCCTGCTGATTTTCTTGTTCTTGGTTCCCCACAAGATAGTTTTTGTCCCATCATATTTGGTAGACCCTTCTTGAATACGGTTAATGCTAAGATAGATTACGAAAATGATATTGTTACGATTGGTTTGGGTGATATGTCTCATGAGTTTAATTTTGCTAAATTTCATAGACAACCCCATGATAAAGAATTTCCTAGTAAGGATGAAATTATTGGTCTTGCTTCTATTATCGTGCCTCCTAACGATCCTTTAGAAAATATTTGCTAGACCATGAAAATGACATGTTCATGAATGAAAGAAGGGAAATAGATGAAGTATTCTTTAAACAGGGACCTATTCTGAAACACAACTTACCTGTTGAAATTCTAGGGAATCCTCCACCCCCAAGGGTGATCCCGTGTTCGAGCTTAAACCATTACCTAATACTCTTAAATATGCTTGTCTTGATGAAAATAATATATATCATGTTATTATTAGTGCTAACCTTTCAGAGCAGGAAGAGGAGAGATTATTGAAAACTCTGACGAAGCACCGTGCTGCTATTGGATATACTCTTGATGATCTTAAGGGCATTAGTCCCACTCTATGTCAACACAAACTAAAATTGGAGAAAGACGTCCAACCAGTTATTGATCACCAACGACGGTTAAATCCTAAGATGAAAGAAGTGGTAAGGAATGAAATACTAAAGCTCCTAGAGGGAGGTATAATTTATCCCGTTGCTGATATTCAGTGGGTAAGTCATGTCCATTGTGTCCCTAAGAAGGGAGGGATTACTGTCGTATCTAATGATAAAGATGAATAAAGCTACTAAAAAGAATTGTTACAGGTTATAGGATGGTAATTGATATTCACAAATTAAATAAAGCTACTAAAAGGATCATTACCATTTA
Organism: Triticum dicoccoides; assembly: GCF_002162155.2. NCBI lineage: Eukaryota > Viridiplantae > Streptophyta > Magnoliopsida > Poales > Poaceae > Triticum > Triticum dicoccoides. The sequence continues at coordinate 862,181,793 of NC_041385.1, read as the reverse complement.
CCTTTTATTGATCAAATGCTAGAAAGATTATCCAAACATACACATGTTTGCTTTCTAGATGGTTACTCTGGTTTCTCTCAAATACCTGTGTCAGCAGAGGATCAAGAAAAGACCACTTTTACTTGCCCTTTCGGTACTTCTACTTATAGACGTATGCCTTTTGGTTTATGTAATGCAGCTGCTACCTTTCAAAGATGTATGATGGCTATATTCTCTGATTTTTGTGAAAAGATTGTTGAGGTTTTCATGGATGATTTCTCTATTTATGGATCTTATTTTGATGATTCCTTGAGAAACCTTGAACGAATTTTGCAGAGATGCGAAGACACTAGTCTTGTCTTGAATTGGGAGAAGTGCCACTTTATGGTTAATGAAGGCATTGTCTTGGGGCATAAAATTTCGGAAAGAGGTATTGAAGTTGATAAAGCTAAAGTTCATGCTATTGAAAAGATGACGTGTCCCAAGGACATTAAAGGTATAAGAAGTTTCCTTGGTCATGCCGGTTTTTATAGGAGGTTCATTAAGGACTTCTCTAAAATTTCTAGGCCTCTGACTAATCTATTACAAAAAGATATTCCTTTTGTCTTCGATGATGATTGTGTAGAAGCATTTGAAATACTTAAGAAAGCTTTGATTTCTGCACCTATTGTTCAGCCACCTGATTGGAATTTACCCTTTGAAATTATGTGTGATGCTAGTGATTATGCTGTAGGTGCTGTTCTAGGATAGAGAGTTGATAAGAAACTAAATGTTATTCAATATGCTAGTAAAACTCTAGACAGTGCCCAGAGAAATTATGCTACTACTGAAAAAGAATTTTTAGCAGTTGTATTTTCTTGTGATAAGTTCAGACCTTATATTGTTGATTCTAAAGTAACTGTTCACACTGATCATGCTGCTATTAAATATATTATGGAAAAGAAAGATGCTAAACCTAGACTTATTAGATGGGTTATTTTGCTACAAGAATTTTATATGCATATTATTAATAGAAAGGGAGCTGAGAACCCCGTTGCAGACAACTTGTCTAGGATAGAGAATATTCTTGATGAACCACTACCTATTGATGATAGCTTTCCTGATGAACAATTAGCTGTCATAAATGCTTCTCGTACTGCTCCATGGTATGCTGATTATGCTAATTACATTGTTGCTAAATTCATACCACCTAGTTTCACTTACCGGCAAAAGAAAAGGTTTTTCTATGATTTAAGACATTACTTCTGGGATGACCCACACCTTTATAAAGAAGGAGTAGATGGTGTTATTAGACGTTGTGTATCTGAGCATGAACATGAACAGATCCTACGCAAGTGTCACTCTGAGGCATATGGAGGACACCATGTTGGGGAACGTTGCAGAAAATTAAAATTTTTCCTACGGTTTCACCAAGATCCATCTATGAGTTCATCTAGCAACGAGTCATGGGAGAGTGATTGCATCTACATACCACTTGTAGATCGCGTGCGGAAGCGTTCAATGGAACGGGGTTGATGGAGTCGTACTCGCCGTGATTCAGATCACCGATGACCTAGTGCCAAACGGACAGCACCTCCGCGTTCAACGCACGTACGGAGCGGATGACGTCTCCTCCTTCTTGATCCAGCAAGGGGGAAGGAGAGGTTGATGAAGATCCAGCAGCACGACGGCGTGGTGGTGGATGCAGCAGAACTCCGGCAGGGCTTCGCTAAGCAACTACGGGAGGAGGAGGAGGTGTTGCAGGGAGGAGGGAGGCGCCAGGGCTTATGGTTGCGGCTGCCCCTCCCTCCCCTCCCTTTATATAGGGGCAAGGGAGAGGGGGGGGCGCAGCCTTGCCCCTTCCTCCAAGGAAGGGGTGCGGCCAAGAGGGGGGGAGGAGTCCATCCTCCCCAAGGCACCTCGGAGGTGCCTTCCCTCCTTAGGACTCTCCCCTCTCCAAGTCTTCTTGGCGCATGGGCCTGTTGGGGCTGGTGCCCTTGGCCCACATAGGCCAAGGCGCACTGCCTACAGCCCATGTGGCCCCCCGGGCAGGTGGACCCCCCCGGTGGACCCCCGGACCCCTTTCGGCACTCCCGGTACAATACCGATAAAGTGCGAAACTTTTCCGGCGACCAAAATAAGACTTCCTATATATAAATCTTTACCTCGGACCATTCCAGAACTCCTCGTGATGTCCGGGATCTCATCCGGGACTCCGAACAACATTCGGTATGCTGCATGCTCATATTCATACAACCCTAGCGTCACCGAACCTTAAGTGTGTAGACCCTACGGGTTCGGGAGACACGTAGACATGACCGAGACGGCTCTCGGGCAATAACCAACAGCGGGATCTGGATACCCATGTTGGCTCCCACATGCTCCTCGATGATGTCATCGGATGAACCACGATGTCGAGGATTCGATCAAACCTCGTATACAATTCCCTTTGTCAATCGGTACGTTACATGCCCAAGACTCGATCGTTGGTATCCCAATACCTCGTTTAGTCTTGTTACCGGCAAGTCACTTTACTCGTACCGTAATGCATGATCCCGTGACCAAACACTTGGTCACTTTGAGCTCATTATGATGATGCATTACCGAGTGGGCCCAGAGATACCTCTCCGTCATACGGAGTGACAAGTCCCAGTCTCGATCCGTGTCAACCCAACAGACACTTTCGGAGATACCTGTAGTGCACCTTTATAGTCACCTAGTTACGTTGTGATGTTTGGTACACCCAAAGCACTCTTACGGTATCCGGGAGTTACACGATCTCATGGTCTAAGGAAGAGATACTTGACATTGAAAAAGCTCTAGCAAAACGAACTACACGATCTTGTGCTATGCTTAAGATTGGGTCTTGTCCATCACATCATTCTCCTAATGATGTGATCCCATTGTCAATGACATCTAATGTCCATAGTCAGGAAACCATGACTATCTGTTGACCAACGAGCTAGTCAACTAGAGTCTCACTAGGGACCTGCTATGGTCTATGTATTCACACGTGTATTACGATTTCCGGATAATACAATTATAGCATGAATAAAAGACAATTATCATGAACAAGGAATATAATAATAATGCTTTTATTATTGCCTCTAGGGCATATTTCCAACAGTCTCCCACTTGCACTAGAGTCAATAATCTAGTTACATTGTGATGAATCGAACACCCATAGAGTTCTGGTGCTGATCATGTTTTGCTCACGAGAGAGGTTTAGTCAACAGATGTGCGACATTCAGATCCGTATGTACTTTGCAAATATCTATGTCTCCATCTTGAACATTTTCATGGATGGAGTTGAAACGACGCTTGATGTGCCTGGTCTTCTTGTGAAACCTGGGCTCCTTGGCAAGGGCAATAGCTCCAGTGTTGTCACAGAAGAGTTTGATCGGCCCCGACGCATTGGGTATGACTCCTAGGTCGGTGATGAACTCCTTCACCCAAATTGCTTCATGCGCTACCTCCGAGGCTGCCATGTACTCCGCTTCACATGTAGATCCCGCCACGACGCTCTGCTTGCAGCTGCACCAGCTTACTGCTCCACCATTCAACATATACACGTATCCGGTTTGTGACTTAGAGTCATCCAGATCTGTGTCGAAGCTAGCATCGACGTAACCCTTTACGACAAGCTCTTCGTCACCTCCATAAACGAGAAACATGTCCTTTGTCCTTTTCAGATACTTCAGGATATTCTTGACCGCTGTCCAGTGTTCCTTGCCGGGATTACTTTGGTACCTTCCTACCAAACTTACGGCAAGGTTTACATCAGGTCTGGTACACAGCATGGCATACATAATAGATCCTATGGCTGAGGCATAGGGGATGACGCTCATCTCTTCTTTATCTTTTTCCATGGTCGGGCATTGAGCCGAGCTCAATCTCACACCTTGCAATACAGGCAAGAACCCCTTCTTGGACTGATCCATTTTGAACTTCTTCAAAATCTTATCAAGGTATGTGCTTTGTGAAAGACCTATGAGGCGTCTTGATCTATCCCTATAGATCTTGATGCCTAATATGTAAGCAGCTTCTCCAAGATCCTTCATTGAAAAACACTTATTCAAGTAGGCCTTAATGCTGTCCAAGAATTCTATATCATTTCCCATCAAAAGTATGTCATCTACATATAATATGAGAAATGCTACAGAGCTCCCACTCACTTTCTTGTAAACGCAGGCTTCTCCATAAGTCTGCGTAAACCCAAACACTTTGATCATCTCGTCAAAGCGAATGTTCCAACTTCGAGATGCTTGCACCAGCCCATAAATGGATCGTTGGAGCTTGCATACTTTGTTTGCGTTCTTAGGATCGACAAAACCTTCCGGCTGCATCATATACAGCTCTTCCTTAAGATAACCGTTAAGGAATGCTGTTTTGACGTCCATCTGCCATATCTCATAATCATAGTATGCGGCAATTGCTAACATGATTCGGACGGACTTAAGCTTCGCTACGGGAGAGAAAGTCTCATCGTAGTCAATCCCTTGAACTTGCCGATAACCCTTAGCGACAAGTCGAGCTTTATAGATGGTAATATTACCATCCGCGTCCGTCTTCTTCTTAAAGATCCATTTGTTTTCTATCGCTCGCCGATCATCGGGCAAGTCAGTCAAAGTCCATACTTTGTTTTCATACATGGATTCTATCTCGGATTTCATGGATTCTAGCCATTTGTTGGAATCTGGGCCCGCCATCGCTTCTTCATAGTTTGAAGGTTCACCGTTGTCTAACAACATGATTTCCAGGACAGGGTTGCCGTACCACTCTGGTGCGGAACGTGTCCTTGTGGACCTACGAAGTTCAGTAGCAACTTGATCCGAAGTACCTTGATCATCATCATTATTTTCCTCTTCAGTTGGTGTAGGCATCACAGGAACATTTTCCTGAGCTGCACTACCATCCTGTTCAAGAGGTAGTACTTCATCGAGTTCTACTTTCCTCCCACTTACTTCTTTCGAGAGAAACTCCTTTTCCAAAAAGGATCCGTTCTTGGCAACAAAGATCTTGCCCTCGGATCTTAAGTAGAAGGTATACCCAATGGTTTCCTTGGGGTATCCTATGAAGACGCATTTTTCCGACTTGGGTTCGAGCTTTTCAGGTTGAAGTTTCTTGACATAAGCATCGCATCCCCAAACTTTTAGAAACGACAGCTTAGGTTTCTTCCCAAACCATAATTCATACGGTGTCGTCTCAACGGATTTAGACGGTGCCCTATTTAAAGTGAATGTAGCTGTCTCTAGAGCGTATCCCCAAAATGATAGCGGTAAATCGGTAAGAGACATCATAGACCGCACCATATCCAATAGAGTGCGATTATGACGTTCGGACACACCGTTTCGCTGAGGTGTTCCAGGCGGCATGAGTTGTGAAACGATTCCACATTTTCTTAAGTGTGTACCAAATTCGCGACTTAAATATTCTCCTCCACGATCCGATCGTAAGAATTTTATCTTTCGGTCACGTTGATTCTCTACTTCATTCTGAAATTCCTTGAACTTTTCAAAGGTCTCAGACTTGTGTTTCATCAAGTAGACATACCCATATCTACTCAAGTCATCTGTGAGAGTGAGAACATAACGATATCCTCCGCGAGCCTCAACACTCATTGGACCGCACACATCGGTATGTATGATTTCCAACAAGTTGGTTGCTCGCTCCATTGTTCCGGAGAACGGAGTCTTGGTCATTTTGCCCATGAGGCATGGTTCGCATGTGTCAAATGATTCATAATCGAGAGACTCTAAAAGTCCATCAGCATGGAGCTTCTTCATGCGCTTGACACCAATGTGACCAAGGCGGCAGTGCCACAAGTATGTGGGACTATCGTTATCAACTTTACATCTTTTGGTATTCACGCTATGAATATGTGTAACACTACGTTCGAGATTCATTAAGAATAAACCATTGACCATCGGGGCATGACCATAAAACATATCTCTCATATAAATAGAACAACCATTATTCTCGGATTTAAATGAGTAGCCATCTCGTATTAAACGAGATCCAGATACAATGTTCATGCTCAAACTTGGCACCAAATAACAATTATTAAGGTTCAAAACTAATCCCATAGGTAAATGTAGAGGTAGCGTGCCGACGGCGATCACATCGACCCTGGAACCATTCCCGACGCGCATCGTCACCTCGTCCTTGTTGGGGAACGTAGCAGAAATTCAAAAATTTTCCTACGTAACACCAAGATCTATCTATGGAGAGACCAGCAACGAGTAGAAAGAGAGTGCATCTACATACCCTTGTAGATCGCTAAGCGGAAGCGTTCAAGTGAACGGGGTTGATGGAGTCGTACTCGTCGTGATTCAGATCACCGATGATCAAGTGCCGAACGGATGGCACCTCCGCGTTCAACACACGTACAGCCCGGTGACGTCTCCCACGCCTTGATCCAGCAAGGAGAGAGGGAGAGGTTGAGGAAGACTCCATCCAACAGCAGCACAACGGCGTGGTGGTGGTGGAGGAGCGTGCCAATCCCGCAGGGCTTCGCCAAGCACCATGGGAGAAGAGGAGGAGGGAGAGGGGCAGGGCTGCACCAACGAGAGATCAAATCGCATGTTATGGGCAGCCCCTAGGCCTCATATATATAGGGGAAGGGGAGGGCTGCGCCCCCTTTAGGGTTTCCCACCCCAAGGGGCGGCGGCCAGCCTCCAGATGGCATCTGGTGCGGCGGCCAAGAGGGGGGGGGAGGAGTCCATCCTCCCCAAGGCACCTCGGAGGTGCCTTCCCCTTCAAGGACTCTTCCCTCTAGGGTTCCCTAGGCGCATGGGCCTCTTGGGGCTGGTGCCCTTGGCCCATGTAGGCCAAGGCGCACCCCCTAAAGCCCATGTGGCCCCCCGGGGCAGGTGGCCCCACCCGGTGGGCCCCCGGGACCCTTCCGGTGGTCCCGGTACAATACCGATGACCCCAAAACTTGTCCCGATGCCCGAAACAGGACTTCCTATATATAAATCTTTACCTCCGGACCATTCCGGAACTCCTCGTGACGTCCCGGATCTCATCCGGGACTCCGAACAACATTCGGTAACCACATACAAGCTTCCTTTATAACCCTAGCGTCATCGAACCTTAAGTGTGTAGACCCTACGGGTTCGGGAGACATGCAGACATGACCGAGACGTTCTCCGGTCAATAACCAACAGCGGGATCTGGATACCCATGTTGGCTCCCACATGTTCCACGATGATCTCATCGGATGAACCACGATGTCAAGGACTCAATCGATCCCGTATACAATTCCCTTTGTCTAGCGGTATGTTACTTGCCCGAGATTCGATCGTCGGTATACCGATACCTTGTTCAATCTCATTACCGGCAAGTCACTTTACTCGTTCCGTAACACATCATCCCGTGATCAACTCCTTGGTCACATTGCGCATATGATGATGTCCTACCGAGTGGGCCCAGAGATACCTCTCCGTTTACACGGAGTGACAAATCCCAGTCTCGATCCGCATAAAACAATAGATACTTTCGGAGATACCTGTAGTGTACCTTTATAGTCACCCAGTTACGTTGTGACGTTTGATACACTCAAAGCACTCCTACGGTATCCAGGAGTTACACGATCTCATGGTCAAAGGAAGAGATACTTGACATTGGCAAAGCTCTAGCAAACGAACTACACGATCTTTGTGCTATGCTTAGGATTGGGTCTTGTCCATCACATCATTCTCCTAATGATGTGATCCCGTTATCAACGACATCCAATGTCCATAGCCAGGAAACCATGACTATCTGTTGATCACAACGAGCTAGTCAACTAGAGGCTCACTAGGGACATATTGTGGTCTATGTATTCACACGTGTATTACGATTTCCGGATAATACAGTTATAGCATGAATAAAAGACTATTATCATGAACAAAGAAATATAATAATAACTTATTTATTATTGCCTCTAGGGCATATTTCCAACAGTCCTTCGCCAGTCTCCGCTTATTCCGCAGCTCCTGCTATGAGTTACAAATATGAGCAACGGCACCGGTATCAAATACCCAGGAGTTACTACGAGTACTGGTAAGGTACACATCAATTACATGTATATCAAATATACCTTTAGTGTTGCCGTCCTTCTTATCCGCTAAGTATTTGGGGCAGTTCCGCTTCCAGTGACCCTTCCCCTTGACCCTTCCCCTTGCAATAAAAGCACTCAGTCTCAGGCTTGGGTCCATTCTTTTACTTCTTTCCGGTAACTGGCTTACCAGGCGCGGCAACATCTTTGCCGTCCTTCTTGAAGTTCTTCTTACCCTTGCCCTTCTTGAACTTAGTGGTCTTATTGACCATCAACACTTGATGCTCTTTCTTGATTTCAACCTCTGCTGACTTCAGCATAGAAAATATTTCAGGAATGGTCTTTACCATCCCCTGCATATTGTAGTTCATCACAAAGCTCTTGTAGCTTGGTGGGAGCGACTGAAGGATTCTGTCAATGACCGCCTCATCAGGGATGTTAATATTCAGCTGGGTCATACGGTTGTGCAACCCAGACATCTTGAGTATGTCCTCACTGACAGAACTATTTTCCTCCATCTTACAACTATAGAACTTGTCGGACATGTCATATCTCTCGACCCGGGCGTGAGCTTGAAAAACTAGTTTCAGCTCCTCGAGCATCTCATATGCTCCGTGATGCTCAAAACGCTTTTGGAGCCCCGGTTCTAAGCTGTAAAGCATGCCGCACTGAACGAGGGAGTAATCATCAGCACGTGTCTGCCAAACGTTCAAATCGTCTTGCAGTGCTGGGAGAGCAGGTGGGTCACCTAACGGTGCTTCTAGGACATATTGTTTCTTGGCAGCTATGAGGATGATCCTCAGGTTCCGGACCCAGTCCATATAGTTGCTGCCATCATCTTTCAGCTTGGTTTTCTCTAGGAACGCGTTGAAGTTCATGTTGACATGAGCGTTGGCCATTTGATCTACAAGACATATTTTGCAAAGATTTTAGACTAAGTTCATGATAATTAAGTTCATCTAATCAAATTATTTAATGAACTCCCACTCAGATTTGACATCCCCTTAGTCATCTAAGTGTTACACGATCCGAGTCGACTAGGCCGTGTCCGATCATCACGTGAGACGGACTAGTCATCGTCGGTGAACATTCTCATGTTGATCGTATCTTCCATACGACTCGTGTTCGACCTTTCGGTCTCCGTGTTCCGAGGCCATGTCTGTACATGCTAGGCTCGTCAAGTTAACCCTAAATGTTTTGCATGTGTAAAACTGTCTTACACCCGTTGTATGTGAACGTAAGGATCTATCACACCCGATCATCACGTGGTGCTTCGAAACGACGAACTTTAGCAACGGTGCACAGTTAGGGGAGAACACTTCTTGAAATTGTTGTAAGGGATCATCTTATTTACTACCGTCGTTCTAAGTAAACAAGATGCATAAAACGTAATAAACATCACATGCAATTATATAAAGTAGTGACATGATATGGCCAATATCATATAGCTCCTTTGATCTTCATCTTCGGGGCTCCATGATCATCTTGTCACCGGCATGACACCATGATCTCCATCATCATGATATCCATCATCGTGTCTTCATGAAGTTGTCACGCCAACGACTACTTCTACTTCTATGACTAACGCGTTTAGTATAAAGTAAAGTAGTTTACATGGCGTTCTTCAATGACACGCAGGTCATACAAAAAATAAAGACAACTCCTATGGCTCCTGCCGGTTGTCATACTCATCGACATGCAAGTTGTGATTCCTATTACAAGAACATGATCTCATACATCACAATATATCATTCATCATTCATCACAACTTCTGGCCATATCACATCACATGACAATTGCTGCAAAAACAAGTTAGACGTCCTCTAATTGTTGTTGCATCTTTTACGTGGCTGCAATTGGGTTCTAGTAAGAACGTTTTCTTACCTACGAATAACCACAAAGTGATTTTGTCAACTTCTATTTACCCTTCATAAGGACCCTTTTCATCAAATCCGCTCCAACTAAAGTGGGAGAGACAGACACCCGCCAGCCACCTTATGCAACTAGTGCATGTTAGTCGGTGGAACCGGTCTCACGTAAGCGTACGTGTAAGGTTGGTCCGGGCCGCTTCATCCCACAATACCGCTGAAGCAAGATAAGACTAGTAGCGGCAAGCAAGTTGACAAGATCTACGCCCACAACAAAATTGTGTTCTACTCGTGCAATAAAGAACTACGCATAGACCTAGCTCTGATACCACTGTTGGGGAACGTTGCAGAAAATTAAAAATTTTCCTACGGTTTCACCAAGATCCATCTATGAGTTCATCTAGCAACGAGTCATGGTAGAGTGATTGCATCTACATACCACTTGTAGATCGCGTGCGGAAGCGTTCAATGGAACGGGGTTGAGGGAGTCGTACTCGCCATGATTCAGATCACCGATGACCTACTGCCGAACGGACAGCACCTCCGAGTTCAACACACGTACGGAGCGGATGACGTCTCCTCCTTCTTGATCCAGCAAGGGGGAAGGAGAGGTTGATGAAGATCCAGCAGCACGACGGCGTGGTGGTGGATGCAACAGAACTCCGGCAGGGCTTCGCTAAGCAACTACGGGAGGAGGACGAGGTGTTGCAGGGAGGAGGGAGGCGCCAGGGCTTATGGTTGCGGCTGCCCCTCCCTCCCCTCCCTTTATATAGGGGCAAGGGAGAGGGGGGGGGCGCAGCCTTGCCCCTTCCTCCAAGGAAGGGGTGCGGCCAAGAGGGGGGGAGAAGTCCATCCTCCCCAAGGCACCTCGGAGGTGCCTTCCCCCCTTAGGACTCTCCCCTCTCCAAGTCTTCTTGGCGCATGGGCCTGTTGGGGCTGGTGCCCTTGGACCACATAGGCCAAGGCGCACCCCCTACAGCCCATGTGCCCCCCCGGGGCAGGTGGACCCCCCCGGTGGACCCCCGGACCCCTTTCGGCACTCCCGGTACAATACCGATAAAGTGCGAAACTTTTCCGGCGACCAAAATAAGACTTCCTATATATAAATCTTTACCTCCGGACCATTCCGGAACTCCTCGTGATGTCCGGGATCTCATCCGGGACTCCGAACAACATTCGGTATGCTGCATACTCATATTCATACAACCCTAGCGTCACCAAACCTTAAGTGTGTAGACCCTACGGGTTCGGGAGACACGTAGACATGACCGAGACGGCTCTCGGGCAATAACCAACAGCGGGATCTGCATACCCATGTTGGCTCCCACATGCTCCTCGATGATGTCATCGGATGAACCACGATGTCGAGGATTCGATCAAACCCCGTATACAATTCCCTTTGTCAATCGGTACGTTACATGCCCAAGACTCGATCGTCGGTATCCCAATACCTCGTTCAGTCTTGTTACCGGCAAGTCACTTTACTCGTACCGTAATGCATGATCCCATGACCAAACACTTGGTCACTTTGAGCTCATTATGATGATGCATTACCGAGTGGGCCCAGAGATACCTCTCCATCATACGGAGTGACAAATCCCAGTCTCGATCCGTGTCAACCCAACAGACACTTTCGGAGATACCTGTGGTGCACCTTTATAGTCACCCAGTTACGTTGTGACGTTTGGTACACCCAAAGCACTCTTACGGTATCCGGGAGTTACACGATCTCATGGTCTAAGGAAGAGATACTTGACATTGAAAAAGCTCTAGCAAAACGAACTACACGATCTTGTGCTATGCTTAAGATTGGGTCTTGTCCATCACATCATTCTCCTAATGATGTGATCCCATTGTCAATGACATCTAATGTCCATAGTCAGGAAACCATGACTATCTGTTGACCAACGAGCTAGTCAACTAGAGGCTCACTAGGGACATGCTATGGTCTATGTATTCACACGTGTATTACGATTTCCGGATAATACAATTATAGCATGAATAAAAGACAATTATCATGAACAAGGAAATATAATAATAATGCTTTTGTTATTGCCTCTAGGGCATATTTCCAACACACCACACTAGAGATAGAACTGCGCATAAGGTATTGCAATCCGGTTTTTATTGGCCTACTCTCTTCAAGGATGCCCGTAAGTTTGTCTTGTCTTGTGATGAATGTCAAAGAATTGGTAATATCAGTAGACGTCATGAGATGCCTATGAATTATTCTCTTGTTATTGAACCATTTGATGTTTGGGGCTTTGATTATATGGGACCGTTTCCTTCCTCTAATGTGTATACACATATTTTAGTTGCTGTTGATTACGTTACTAAGTGGGTAGAAGCTATTCCAACTAGTAGTGATGATCATAACACCTCTATTAAGATGCTTAAAGAAGTTATTTTTCCGAGGTTTGGATTCCCTAGATACTTAATGACTGATGGTGGTTCACATTTTATTCATGGTGCTTTTCGTAGGATGCTTTCTAAGTATGATGTTAATCATAGAATTGCATCTCCATATCACCCACAGTCTAGTGGTCAAGTAGAACTGAGTAATAGAGAGCTTAAATTGATTTTGCAAAAGACTATTAATAGATCTAGAAAGAATTGGTCCAAGAAACTGGATGATGCATTATGGGCTTATAGAACTGCATATAAAAATCCTATGGGTATGTCTCCATATAAAATGGTTTATGGAAAAGCATGTCAGTTACCTCTCGAACAAGAACATAAGGCATATTGGGCCATTAAAGAGCTCAATTATGATTTCAAGCTTGCCGGTGAGAAGAGGTTATTTGACATTAGCTCACTTGATGAATGGAGAACCCAAGCCTATGAAAATGCCAAACTATTAAAGGAAAAAGTTAAAAGATGGCATTACAAAAGGATACAAAAGCGTGAGTTTAATTTAGGTGATTATGTGTTGCTATACAACTCTTGTTTAGGATTTTTTGTAGGAAACCTTCTCTTTAAATGGTAAGGCCCTTACGTCATCGAGGAGGTCTATCATTCCGGTGCCATAAAAATCAACAACTTCGAAGGCACGAGTCCGAAGGTGGTGAACGGTCACAAAATCAAACATTACATCTCAAGTAATCCCATAAATGTTGAAACTAATGTTATTGAAACCGTAACCCAGGAGGAATACATAAGGGACACTTTCCAGAATGTTTCAGACTCTGAAAAGGAATAGGTATGTGGTACGGTAAGTAAACCGACTCCAAAACAGTTCTAATAGTAATGTTTCTCCGTTTAATTGCACGATACTTCTTTTGGTCGGTAAAAAATCATTATATAATCTCCCGAAGGTTTTGACCACCGTATCATGCAAATATCCTCTGTCTTTGTTTCGAGCTGTTTTTCTGATAGATCTAGATCACCATGACGTCTTCAAGCGCCCCCAAGGACAAGTTTTTTGAGAAGGTCATCAACCCCTACCTCACGGAGGTGCTGCAACACCCTAAAGCCATTGAGATGTGTGAGGGGGAGCTGCACATCCATGATGTTGAGGGACTAAGGAGGACCGGAAGCGTGGAGACAAAACTCGAAGCAATGTAACAAGTTTTCAAGTGCCAAGTGATGGTGCAACGCGGACTCAACTGCAACCACATGGTGATCGTAGAATTCACCAACAAGCACAAGCTGGATGCCAAGAACATTGGGGAAACCATCTTCAAGCTTCATGAGAAAAGCGAGCACCTCCAAGCCCAGATCTATGACCTGCAAAACCAAAACTGTGAGTATGAATATAGATTCAAGAGGATGAGTTTGGCTGCAGATTTGAGGATCCCGGAGACTCGATCATCCTTCTATGATGGGGAGCCTATGCCTTGGAAGGTGGATGACAAGCCTACATCATCAACAACTCCATCATTACCACCGCCGAAGAAGGGGACATAAACACTTGGGTATGGGCACTCCCCTTGGCAACTGCCAAGCTTGGGGGAGATGCCCCGATATCGTATCACCATCACACTCCTATCTTTACCGTTTTTCTTAGTTTGATCCTTTTTAGTAATATCTTGATCTAGTAGAATAAAGCTTTGGTATGATTTAGTTTTGAGTTTTGCCTTATGATCCTTCTATGTAATCGAGTCCGTGAGCTATATATAATAAAGATTCGTGTTGGTCAAGGGCTTTGCTATCTTGCTATGATCTTGAGGGAATAAAAGAAAGTATAAAAAGAAATAAAGAGATCATATTAATCTTATGGAGAGTAATGACTTCACATATAAAGAGTAAGATGAATAAAAGTTGTTGAGAGTTGACAAACATAGTTTTGGTCATCGTTGCAATTAATAGGAAGTAATAAAGAAAGAGAGGTTCTCACATATAAATATACTATCTTGGACATCTTTTATGATTGTGAGCACTCATTAAAATATGACATGCTAAAGAGTTGATGTTGGACAAGGAAGACAACATAATGGGTTATGTTTTCTTGCATCCGAAATAAAGTATATTGTCATGGATCATCCAACATGTTGAGCTTGCCTTTCCCCCTCATGCTAGCCAAATTCCTTGCACCAAGTAGAGATACTACTTGTACTTCCAAATATCCTTAAACCTAGTTTGCCATGAGAGTCCACCATATCACCTATGGATTGAGTAAGGTCCTTCAAGTAAGTTGTCATGTTGCATGCAATACAAATTGCTCTCTAAATATGTATGACTTATTTGTGTGGAGAAATTAAGCTTTATACGATCTTGTGATATGGAAGCAATAAAACCGACATACTGCATAATAAAGGTCCATATGACAAGTGGCAATATAAAGTGACGTTCTTTTGCATTAAGATTTCGTGCATCCAACCATAAAAGCACATGACAACCTCTGCTTCCCTCTGCGAAGGGCCTATCTTTTACATTTTGTCTTATGCATTATGCAAGAGTCATGGTGATCTTCACCTTTCCTTTTTACATTTTATCCTTTGGCAAGCACCTCATGTTGGAAAGATCTCGATATATATATTCAATTGGATGTAAGTTAGCATGGACTATTATTGTTGACATTACCCTAGAGGTAAAAGGTTGGGAGGCAACACTATAAGCCCCTATCTTTCTCTGCGTCCGATTAAAACTTCATACCCAAAAGTATTGCGTGAGTGTTAGCAATTGTGAAAGACTAAATGATAGTTGAGTATGTGAACTTGCTGAAAAGCTCTTATATTGACTCTTTCTGATGTTATGATAAATTGCAATTCCTTCAATGACCGAGATCATGGTTGTTGGTTCTCAATGAAGTTTTTGATTCATACTTGACATTGTGAATAGATTGTTACTTTAGCATAAGAAATCATGTGACAAAATATATATATGCTGCTGTTATAAGAATGATCATGATGCCCTCATGTCCGTATTTTATTTTTATCGACACCTCTATCTCTAAACATGTGGACATATTTATTGATATCGGCTTCCGCTTGAGGACAAGCGAGGTCTAAGCTTGGGGGAGTTGATACGTCCATTTTGCATCATGCTTTTATATTGATATTTATTGCATTATGGGCTGTTATTACACGTTATGTCACAATACTTATGCCTATTCTCTCTTATTTTACAAGGTTTACATGAAGAGGGAGAATGCCGGTAGCTGGAATTCTAGGATGAAAAAGGAGCAAATATTAGAGACCTATTTTGCACAACTCCAAAAGTCATGAAACTCCACGAAAGTCATTTTTGGAATTAATAAAAAATAATGAGCGAAAGAAATACCAGAGGGTGGGGGCGCGCCCCCCTACTTTGTGGGCCCCCTAGCAGCCTTCCGGTGACCATATTCTGCTATATGAAGTCTTTTACCCTGGAAAAAAACATAATAAAGCTTTCGGGACGAAACACCGCCACCACGAGGCGGAACCTTGGCGGAAC
>NC_041385.1:862160374-862165756 GCF_002162155.2 Triticum dicoccoides | reverse complement strand
GGGGGAATCATCACCATCGATCCTCTCATTGGGAGGGGGTCAATCTCCATCAACATCTTCACCAACGCCATCTCCTCTCAAACCCTAGTTCATCTCTTGTATCCAATCTTTGTCCCAAAACCTCAGATTGGTACATGTGGGTTGCTAGTAGTGTTGATTACTCCTTGTAGTTGATGCTAGTTGGTTTATTCGGTGGAAGATCATATGTTTAGATCCTTAATGCATATTTATACTCCTCTGATTATGAACATGAATATGATTTGTGAGTAGTTACATTTGTTCCTGAGGACATGGGAGAAGTCTTGCTATAAGTAGTCATGTGAATTTGGTATTCGTTCCATATTTGATGAGATGTATGTTGTCTTTCCTCTAGTAGTGTTATGTGAATGTCGACTACATGACACTTCACCATTCTTTGGGCCTAGAGGAAGGCATTGGGAAGTAATAAGTAGATGATGGGTGGCTAGAGTGGCAGAAGCTTAAACCCTAGTTTATGCGTTGCTTCGTAAGGGGCTGATTTGGATCCACATGTTTCATCCATCGAGAAGTTTCCTTCCTCTATTGCTCCGAACAGATTTTTATAATAATTAGTGATATAAGATTTAAGTTGCTCATGCCCCTCAATCACTCCCTCATCCTGTTGTAGGGAATGAATAATTTTCTTCCGGTGTCTGCAATTGGCGACTCCATGGAAATATCTAGTATTCGAATCACCTTTCAGGATAAATTGAGAGTTAGAATGTTGGTACCATTTGAGTTCCTCTTCATGCAACATGTTAGCTATCTGTGCATTCGAATGATTCTTGATCTTGATTTCAGGCCCAGATAGAGGTCTAACCTCTGCCAAATCTTCTAATTCATCAATGATAGACGTAAAACGAAGCTCCTCCTTTTTGAGGTTACCCACCGTATGCCTGGCCCAACCACCAAGGAATTTACGTAATGCACGCATTTTATTATTCCATCTGTGTATTGGGGTAGGCCCGGCGACCGGTTTCTCCCACACCTCCTTGACCATGTCATGGAAGCCATCCCGAAGCAACAACCCAAGTTTGAACTTGAACCCGCGTCTATGTTGTGGTCGTGGCAACCCAGTAGTGAGAAGAATGGGTGTGTGGTCTGATATAGCCTCGATACGAGGTAGAGCACGAAAAGAAACCATAGGAAATTTTGATTCCCAGTCGGTATCCATTAAAATGCGATCTAGTTTCTCATATATTGGTTCCTGAAGATTGTTTGCCCATGTGAATTGTCTTCCTATCATAGAAACCTTTCACAAATCTAGACTGTCGATGACAACATTGAAAAGGAAAGGCCAACAATTATCAAACCTATCGCGGCTTTTCTCATTTGAAAATCGAAGCAAGTTGAAATCCCCACCTATAAGAATGGGATAGGGATTATCTTTCGCCAGATTAACCAATTCACGGAGAAAGTCAGTCTTGAACTCATCCTGGGCTGCCCCATACACGACGACGAGGGTCCATGTGAAGTTGTCGGCCTTGTTTCGAATATGGAGTTTAACGTGAAACTCACTGCTACCTCTTCAGCATGCGCTGTTTTTTCCCTTGAAGAGGAAAGGGTGATGCAGCAAAGTAGCGTAAGTATTTCCCTCAGTTTTTGAGAGAACCAAGGTATCAATTCAGTAGGAGTCTCCTCAAAAGTCCGTCGTACGTACACAAACAGACAAGAACCTCGCAACCAACGCAATAAAGGGGTTGTCAATCCCTTCACGGTAACTTACGAAAGTGAGATCTGATAGAGATAATAAGATAAGATAAATATTTTTGGTACTTTTATGATATAGATTGGAAAGTAAAAGATGCAAAAAAAAGTAGATGGGAAACTTATATGATAAAAGATAGACCCGGGGGCCATAGGTTTCACTAGTGGCTTCTCTCAATATAGCATAAGTATTACGGTGGGTGAACAAATTACTGTCGAGCAATTGATAGAAAAGGGCACAGTTACAAGATTATCTAGGCATGATCATGTATATAGGCATCACGTCCGCAACAAGTAGATCGAAACGATTCTGCATCTAATACTATTACTCCACACATAGACTGACTCCTACTTGCATCTAGAGTATTAAGTTCATAAGAACAGAGTAACGCATTAAGCAAGATGACATGATGTAGAGGGATAAACTCAAGCAATACAATATAAACCCCATATTTTTATCCTCGATGGCAATAATACAATACGTGCCTTGCTGCCCCTGCTGTCACTGGGAAAGGACACCTCAAGATTGAAGCCAAAGCTTAGCACTTCTCCCATTGCAAGAAAGATTAATCTAGTAGGCCAAACCAAACTGATAATTCGAAGAGACTTGCAAAGATAACCAATCACACATAGAAGAATTCAGAGAAGATTTAATTATTTCTCATAGATAAACTTTATCATAAACCCACAATTCATCGTATCTCGACAAACACACCGCAAAAAGAGTTACATCGAATAGATCTCCAAGAAGATCGAGGAGAACTTTGTATTGAGATTCAAAGAGAGAGAAGAAGCCATCTAGCTAATTACTATGGACCCGAAGGTTTGTGGTAAACTACTCACAACTCATCGAAGAGTCCTTGGAGATGATGTAGAGGCCCTCCATGGTCGATTCCCCCTCCGCCGGAGCGCCGGCGAAGGCTCCAAGATGGGATCTCGCGGATATAGAAGGTTGCAGCGGTGGAATTAGGTTTCCGTGGTGCTCCTGGATCTTTTCGGGGTACGTAGATATATATAGGCGAGGGAAGTCGGTCAGGGGGAGCCACAAGGGGCCCACGAGGCAGGGGGCGCGCCCACCCCCTTAGGGCGCACAGGCCACCCTCTTGGCCTCCTCGGCTGCTTCTTGACGTTCACTCCAAGTCTCCTGGATTGCGTTTGTTCCAAAAAGATCGCTCCCGAAGGTTTCATTCCGTTTGAACTCCGTTTGATATTCCTTTCCTTCGAAACACTGAAATAGGCAAAAAAAAAA
This sequence comes from Triticum dicoccoides, assembly GCF_002162155.2. NCBI lineage: Eukaryota > Viridiplantae > Streptophyta > Magnoliopsida > Poales > Poaceae > Triticum > Triticum dicoccoides. The sequence goes on along the minus strand of NC_041385.1, from coordinate 862,162,782 downwards.
CCCAGCAATTTGGGCTGGGCCTCCGGTTAGTATTTTTGTCCCAAAACTGATATAAAAGTGTAAAGTAAAGCCCATAAACATCCAAAACGGGTAATATAATAGCATGAAACAATCAAAAATTCTAGATATGTTGGAAACGTATTACTCGCCATTCGAACTAGCCAAAACATTCATAGTCCCTGTATTTACGCCAAGTAAAATGCCCCCACAACGACCTCTAGGCGGTCGTGAAATCCAAGTAAAGTCTACCCCTCAGCCTATCCTCCCGCTCGCTCACTCCAGATCGAGCTGCGTCGCGATCCCAACCCTCCCGATCTCCTCAGCACCCCGATCCAGCCAGGACCTCCAACGCTGCTAGGGGTGGGATGGCCACTCGCGGTCACCGCCTAACGCTGGCGATCCAGCCTACACTGCCCTCACGACCGCCTAGAGGTAACTATACATGTTACTGTAGCCGGCTCCGGCATCGCTTGCCTTGTTGCGCGGTCAGCTGAGTTGACGCACGACTTGCACACCTCCACCGTGCACGAACCTGCCACTGGAGCCGTGCTCAACGCTCGCATGCATGGGACTCGAAAGCTCCCATGCGCGTGCGGAAACCGTCGTAACTCAAGCAGAGCCAGGCGGAAGGGGTAGGATTCACGTGTGTGGATAAGAGGACAAGATGTTTTTCTTAATTTATTTTATCACATGGACCCCACTTAAAATCGGAACCCAAACCCATTATCCAAACAAAGGATTGGAGTCCAAATCATATTTCCCAATCCATAAGGCTGGTCGTAATGAGAGTATCATAACTAGTATCATGCATGCTAAATAGGCAATTTTGATGAGGTGGCATGGAATTAAGTGAAGAAAAAGATGGTTGAGTATCATATGATGATACAGTATCATAATAAATGATATGCTACTATGTGTCATGCATGACAATAAATAAAGTTATTTATGATACTACTATATAATCCTATACAATGTTATATGGATCAGCTTGTACCAACACTGCTAGTGCAGCGAAACGAGTAAAACAAAAACAGAGATCATCCTGTGTAAGAAAACTCAGTAAAAAATAATCAGAAACTGCCGGATCACCACAGTTTGAGTCTTTGGCCACTTCACTTCACTGGTAATCCTCTTCTTGAGTAGCAAGTGAGCGCTGGGCTTCCGCCCCTTTCAGCTAGATTTCCAAGGTGCACTCTGTTGAGCTTGACTGTAGCGTGTACGACTGAAAGTCCCCTCTTACCAAACCTAGTCTGCATGTAATTTATTTGTGAGTATATACATATGGGAAAGATCAATCCAACTGGCATATTTATCAAAAGCAGCTCATGTATTCCTCTTGTTCACCATTGCCGAGGCAGATGCAAGTCGGGATAGGAAGCCAACATGAGTTGTTACTAGGAAAAATGCCCGTGCATTGCACCGGGAGAAAAAACACTTCACATGCGTCTAATCCAATATTTATGGCTCAAGAACCTCTTCACACCAGCCCACGTTCTTTATGTATACGTGGCAATCCACCCATGTCGCCGCATATGCCCGTGTGTTGCAACGGGAGACAACAAAATTATGGTTAACCAAATAAGTATGACTCAATATCCCGATATATGAGCGTACTCTATTTTAACATAGTGGTTCACCATGTTGTCATTTTTTTTCTCACCCTAAGTGATGATGGTCGCGATGTTCACGTGATCACAATGCACTCGACGTGATAAATCCCAAGGCTATGAGTTTGCCAATGCATGCCACACTTGTCACTATGTTGCACAAGGGAACATCTAAAACTTTAAAAAGAAATCTCATTGACCACCAACTACTCCCAACGCCAAGACATATAAAGACTTTCGAAAAACTAATCAAATCCTAAACATAAAATACTTTTGAACCAGTGAACAGTTTTTCGAATCGACAAACATTTTTTTGTTTGAAAATTTTGTTTTGGTGGTCCACTGGCCCGGCCTGGCCAAAGAATTGCCCTTTTATCCTCTCAAATTTTATATAATTAATCAATCAAATATAATTGTCAGTATATATGCGTACATGCTTGAACGATCCATGCTTCTATGAATTAGCTATGATAGGCCTACGTGGACATACTGTAGGTCATGTTGCTGTGCTTGTGGCCTTGTGGCAGTATGGATTTTGAAAGAGAGTGAGCGCCTAAGGCGAACTCCTCCTTCGTCGGCTTCTCCACGTATACTCGCCCTCCACTTCCTCCTTGAGCAGCAGCAGGGTCAGCTCCTGCTTCATCTTCGGTATCACCTTCTTTAACTCTATAAGACTGTAAGTCAACCCTTGGCCGATCTTACATTCTGGCTGCACAAACACAATAATAAAGGCTATATATATATATATATATATATATATATATATATATATATATATATATATATATATATATATATATA
>NC_041385.1:862117716-862159736 GCF_002162155.2 Triticum dicoccoides | reverse complement strand
ATGCTTAATTAATTAATTAATTAATTGTTGGTTTTGCAAAATCTAACTGGCCGGCCTGATATCTGTATATAAGTGAAGTTCCATTATATTAGGATATACGAAAACAGATTTGCTATTTCACATCTAGATGTGAAATAACTATCTCACATCTAACTCTAGAGTCGTTGGATCACCTGTCTTTAATATTTGTGCAAAACGTGATGGTGTGGCTAGTGTGCTCGCTCGTTGAGCCTCGTCTCGCGCGTAGCTCATGTCCAGGTGCTAGTGCCAGGTCGGGCCGTTGTCGTGTTTCTTTGGTGATATTGGGCTGGCAGGCCATTTTTTGTCTATAGTCTACTCACGTGCCTCTCATCTAGTGGGCCTTAGTTTTTTTTCACCGTCGGCTGTGCTTTTCTATTTTCTTTTCACAAGTCTGTGAAACGACTCAACTCTAGTTCTTCTATTTTTGTAAACTTTCATTTGACTCTCACTATTTGTCTTTTTGTTTGTTTCCGTTTTCTTTTATTTTTTTGTTTTTTCTATTTCATTATTTGTTTTCAATTGTAATTAGTTTTAAATTCGTGGTTTTTTGTTTTTATTTTTATTTTCTACTTTTTTTCATTTTTTCCTTCTTTCTTTATTTGTTGTTTAAAATTCATGAACTTGTTTTCACTTTGTCATATGTTCGCTTTGAATGTCGTGCAAATCCTGATCGCTGGTTATTTTTGTCATGCGCACTATTGTGTCGCGTCGTGTGATTGGTGTCTACTTGTCGACATGTTCGCGCATGCGTCTTTTGTTAGGCCATTTTTGCCGCGCGGTCCGGGCACTCGTTTCGGTTTCGTTTGTTAATTCTCATCTAAATGAGAGTTAACAATGTTTTACCCAACTCATATACTGTTAGGTACACGTGTTTCTGAGTCGTGCTTGTTGTTGTTGTGTCGTGTTTTCTGCTTATCCCTCGTAAAGCAGTGAGACTAGATATCATATTTTTTAGTGGACCGTTATTATGTTTTGTGTATTGGTTTTTTCTGTGTTGGCTTAGTTTTTTTGGAGGGCCACATGTCTTTTTATTCCCTTTTTTGTTTTATTTTTGGTTTGACCGTGTAGCTAGATTTTTTGTTTCAGATTTGCTAAAATCAATCTAGATGAATGTTTAGCTCGTCTAGGTCTATAACTGTCTTATTTGTTTGTCTTAATGTTCATACAAACCAAACATGCACGTCCGTGTCCACTCGTCAATTTTTTGCCACGCGTCCTCTTGTCCCATTTGTTTTGTGTCATCATGTTCTCGCGTTTCTTTCCATATGGACCCATATAGGTCATTGTTTAGGGGTTCGACGATGAAGCTTATCCCCATCTTCTTACTGACGACCTTTGACCCCTGTTATTTTGCCTGTGTTTTATTTTGCATCCCAGTTATAGGTCTACCCTTGACAGGTTCGTAATTTCGTAGTTGTCCCAGGTGCAAGTCCACCCTCGACTCGCAACTAGGCTCATACTTTTCCCAATTCCAAGCGCTCTATCTTCTATCGTGATTGTCGCTATTTGTTTTTTGTGTATCTTGTTGTTGGCCTAGGCATGTTAGTCTTCGCTTTTGTTCCCTCGACTCGCAATTGGCGCTTGACCATTTTTTGTCCAAGTTGCAAGCCCACCCTCGACTCGCAACTGAAACCTGATCATTTTGTCCCAGTTGCAAGTCCACTCTCGACTCGCAACTAGGGTCCGACCATCTTTTGTCCCAGTTGCAAGTACGTTCTTGACTTGCAACTGGGACTTCACATTTTTTGTCCCAGATGCAAGTCCACCATCGACTCGCAACTGGGGCTCAACCTTTTTCCCTAGTTGCAAGCCCATCGTTGACTCGCAATTAGGGTTCGACCTTTTTTTGTCCCAGTTGCAACCCCCTCGACCCGTAACTTGGACCTGACCTTTTTTGTCCAAGTTGCAAGTCCACCCTCAACTCACAACTGGGGGTCCGACCTTTTTTTGTCTAAGTTGCAAGTATGCCCTTGATTCGCAACTAGGCCCGACATATTTTTCGGGATGCAATTTCACTGTCGACTCGCAACCGGGGCCCGTGATTTTCCCCTCTCAATTGCAAGTCCCCCATCAACTTGCAAGTGAGGTCCGACCTTTTTTTTTATCTCTATTGAAAGTCCAACCTCAATTCGGGGCCCAACCTTTTTTGTCCTAGTTCCAGATCCACTCTCGACTCACAAATAGGGCGAGACTTTTCTTTTGTCCAAGTTGCAAGTCCACCCTCGACTCGCAACTCAGGCCCGACCTGTTTTGTTCGAGTTGCAAGTCCACCTTTGACTTGCAACTGGGGACAAACTTTTTTTGTCCGAGTTGTAAGTTCACCATCAACTCGCAACTAGGGTCCAACCTTTTGTTCGAGTTGCAAGTCCACCCTCGACTCGCAGCTGCAGCCCGAGTTTTTTACTCCCAATTGCAAGTCCACTCTCGATTCGCAACTGGGGCCTGACCTTTTTGTGTTTAGTGGCAAGTCCACCGCTGACTCGCAGCTGGGGCTCGATCTTTTCTTGTCCCAGTTGCAAGTCCACCCTTGACTCGCAACCGGGGCCCAACCTTTGTTGTCTCAGTTGCAAGTCTAAACATAACACACAACTAGGGGCTGACTTTTTTGGTCCCAATTGCGAGTCCACCCTCGGCTTGCCATTGGGGGTCCGACATTTTTTTGTCCCAGTTGCAAGTCCACCCTCGACAGCGAACAAACCGCAGATGAGCCGGCCCAAGTAGCTAGGATATGTTTTCTGTTTTGTTTTGTTCATGTTTTTTTGTTTTTTTAATTTTATCATTTTTTATTTATTGTTTTTTCTCTCCTTTTAATTTTTCTATTTTCAAAAGTTAATATTAATTTTTTTCATTTTTCAGATTATTTTGTATTTTTTTATAAATTTACAGAATTTAATAAATGTTCCAAAATTCATAAATTTATTCATTATTCTAAAATTATTCGCGTTGATTATTTTTTTAAAAATAATCAAAATATGTTCATCTCTCACATGTTTATTGGAAATAAAACTAATATACTAGCGAGATTATCTCCGTCGTAAGAAGAGAAGGATGCAAGCTATCGTGTAGTGTAGCATTGTAGTACGACTAGCAACAACAACAGAAAGAAACACGAGTTGTTGTGTAGTATAGTAGTACAACTAGCAGCAACAACACGAAGGGACGCGAGCTGTCGTTTGTACTAGTACGACGGCTAGCAGCATTAGCAAGGGAGCAGCGGAAGCGGTAAGGCTAGCCCATGCGAGCATGCTCTGGGTGGCCCTCTGTTTTAGTCATGCTGGGTGATTCTCTAAAAACAAAAATTACGCTAGGCTGGACAACAACAAAAATGAAAGACAACAAACAAAAAAAATTAACTAAGATAATATCATGTTAGATGTGAGATATTATCTCACATCTAGATGTGACATGGACGGACCCATACGAAAATATCAAACGACCTTGCAAACTGTTGATTGCTTAGTTATATTTGTTCAGTTATCAGTTTTGGCGTTATTATTCACCTTGAGCAGATCCAGCAGCTCGTCCATATACCTAGTGTCTTGGCTAGTGCCTAATCTGCCATCTCACAACCCTCGAGTTCTGTAGGCTCCTTTGGTATCTCCACTAATCGTAGTAAATTAATGATACACGTCAAGAACAAAAGGCACAAATCTTGTACTGCTAGAAGAACATGTCAACTCGTACCAATATTAGTCCAGAGCTCAAGACCATCATGCAGGAACCCCATATATAAATTACAGAAAATAGGTTAGCTTCATCAGATCGAGGAAACTGTGACTTCCATGAGTCGGACGCTGCAGAAGTGAAGAGGTTGGGGATGAGATCGTTGCAAGAGATGTTGTTGGGACCCTCAGTTTGTCTATCGACAAATCTAATATAAATTCAAGGGCAACCATGAATACCTGGGCAAAGAGAAGGACATCTCGCAAGATGCAAGTCAAGAAGATCCAATGGAGGCGGTGCACGGCAAGTGGCGGGGGAGAGGAACGGGAAGAAAGCTCAAAGCGATTCGCTTTTTTCTCTAATGGGGCTTGTTGCAATTCTTGCGTGGAGGAGAATCCATGGCGCTGGAGGTAAAGGGGTTGCTCGATAGGGTTGGGGGCGTGGCCTTTTGACCTTTTCAGATCCATATTTTTTTCTTTTCACAGATTAGATGATTTTTTCAAGGAACGGGAGAGAGTATTTCACAGATTAGATGGATAGAATTTCTTCACACGTGAGTATGGGCTTTGTGCCTAGCCGGTAGGCCATGGGAGATGTTTTTTTTCTAAAAGAGTTACATGTGGGACAACAACTTAGGACTCCTAAGATACCTCATCGCACGGCTGTAGATAAATAATATGGAGATCAAACGGAGAATTTGTTTAGTTGTTTAGGATTAAGATGGAGCATCATATGGTGCCTCCAATTAGTAAATATAATATAATATTTTTAAATAAAATACAAATCATATTCATTATATGTGCATGTAACATGCGTAGATGACAATAAAAATCGTGTGAATATACTATGGGTCGTCGCAGCAGCCAGCTGGAGGCGGTACATGATTCGCGTGTGCAATTAGCGTTGGAGCAGTACATGCCTCACCTTTGAACATAAGCGGGCATTGGTGTTTTGGTTTTCTCGCTTTGCTAATTACACAGCTAGTGCGAGTTCCGACAAGATAAAGCAAAAGATAAATATGATCCATCTCTGGATGAAACATTGAGTGTTTTTGGGGCTGTCGGTTAGCTCGCGTTCGCGTGCTAGAGCGGCTTGGTCTCCTGTTCGAATCTTCAACACGGCCATTTTTTAATTTCTGTTTAGTTCTCTCCAGTACTGACAGGTGGGCCTAACACAGGTTTTTTTTTTTGCGGATGGCCTAGCACAGGTTGACGGAGTGCAAACAGAAATGTAGCAAAATGTACCCAAAGCAAGTGACCAATTTGTGTCATTTTACCAGTTTTTGTATGAATTTGTACATCAGGTGCAAGTTTGTGTATTATAGATGTAACTAGCTCCAACTTACTCCATGGCAAGTTAAAAGGATCTTCTCACTGGGCTCGTGGCCTACTCTTCTTTAAACAAAGCAAGCAGATTATTAATTACCGTGTGCAGCAATCATCTTTGTGAAAAGCAAATCATCATTTATTTTTATTTTGCATGGGAAAAAGGCAAAGTGCCTTGCATCGTGTGTACGCGGACCGTTTGTATTTTCTTTTGGTTCTAAATGGTTTTTACTTTAAGTGAAACTTGGCACATAAATAAAACAATTTTTTTTGAGTTGGTCCACAAAGTTTCATGCAAAATGGAAACATATAAATTTGTGTTGACATTTAAATGTCTTCAAATAATGCCATTAGGTCTTTTAAAAAATAGTTGAGGGCATTTTGGAGTTTCAAATGATGTTCGGTTCAACATGACTTTTGCTCAGTAGACTATCAGCAATAATATAAACAATTTTTCTCTAGTGTTTTGTGAGATAATATCTGAACTTTTTATTTAAAATTTGAATTTGAACCAATTTTAAGTGTGAGATTATTTTCTATGTTTAATTTAATTATGATGATCATGGCAAGATCAATTAGCATAGCTAGGGCTTAGTAACCTGGGATGTCACAACGCTCCACCACTCAATGAAATCTCGTCCTGAGATTTAAGGGGTAGAGTAAGAGGGAAAGGTCTAGTTACGAAATTCCAATGAGTCATTTCGGTCTTGGTTGTTCTTCTCGAAGAGGCAACCATTTTGGTCAATTGCGTTGACGTCTTCATTTCTCCGCATCAGCGAATCGCGACGGAGTTGACATTCTTCCTGCAAGATCTTCATCTTTTTTTTGGATATGACAAGCGGGGAGACATTATGGGGACAGTTTTAACAAAGTCGAGTATCGGGCGGTTAACTCAATGGACGAGGCATAATTATCTCTCGAATCAAAACTCAAGAAATACATCGAGAGCAATAAAAGAAGGCATAAGAAATTTCAAACAGGCAGGCAATCATTTAATGCCCAACCCAGAGTCTGAATGGGGTTCAGAGCAACGGGAATAACTATTGCGTCTGATACCGAAACAAAACATCTGACGGAAGGTAGCTCGCAGAATTACATACGAAGTCAATTTCAAAGGATAAACTTTGGGAACAAGGATGTGCAGGAGAGCCAGATTTCGATCCTGTGGAATAGTGGTTGCTGTGGATTAAGAGTAGGAAGGGCAGTGAAATATTGCACGATCACGATAGCAAGGCATGTCAGAGGATAGCTTGTCAACTATGCCGGTAACAACGTTGGTACCTAGGGCGAGGGACGAAGAGACCCAGTTTCATACTCATTTGGCAAAGTTCTCGTCCATCGGTGGTTACTGGAATGTTAACCACAATAGTAACAAGGTTTTACTTACAGGATTGTACACCAGGGTGTTTACATAAGCAGGGAATTATTACTGCTTAGATCATACAATTTACAAGAAAGGTTAAACAGACCTGAAAGGAAAATGTGTTTACACACAAGTATTAGAGCATGTCCTTCCCAAAGACAAGCAGAGCATGATTTATATGATAGGACAACAAGTACATAACCCTTTAGTGAAAAGGGGCAAGGAGAATCATGAGGTTTACCCATACAACTGTGTTTGGATAATTGCTCAAGAAATAATTAGAATTGTGCTTCCAATGTTCTTGTTGATGTTAGGAGTACCACAGTCACGCTTCGGCGTAGCATCGTCATGGTCATCAGGTAAGGTTCGGACTCTAAGAACACAAAGGATCCATCAGGAACAACTTCTAGAATAAGTCATATAATTTCATCATGGAAGAATGGCTAATATTGCTGAACAAGATACTATAACATTTGGTTCTCCGGCGAGGAGTGCTAGCCATAATATCACCTTACCGTGTTACGTGGAGACCAATGTTATAATTTCTTGGAAAATGTTCCAACCATCATATCTGCCTGTGATCAGATCAGATTGGTGTCGGGATACCTCAGACTCAGCATGCCTGAGAAGGAAAAGGGTGCAACACTAATCGTCGAGATGACGTTGCAACAATCTCGCGAAATGAACTAAGGAAGTAAGCTCTGCAACTTGAGCTAGATTGCAAGACACACGTGAACACACTGTCCTGGACAAATCATGACCACATGAAATTCTTACAGCGAAATCCACCTGAGTTATGGTTGGGAACCATCATCGAGTATATCAAAGTCCTCGTGTAAGTCCGGATTAGCTCTTACAAAGGAACTTCTTTTCCTTGTACAAATCAAATAGTGGATTGGTGTGCTAGGAATACGTATGAGTTAAGGTAGCAAGTCAATCAAACCATAGAATACTTCGCATGTGCATGAATTAGTTGGGATGATTCCAAAGGCGCAAAACAATTTTTTCTCATATTCATGGCGGCAACTTGCATCAAATGCACACGAACTTAGAGAAGACATTTCTTTCATCAAACATGTACCTCATGACCTAGGCATTAGATAATGCTCTCAAAAGTTGCCAACACTAGCTTAAATGCTCATCATGAATCATGGAAAATAAGAGGATGTGGCCGATGGGCTGAGCAACAATTCGTCGAGATTTCCACAATTATGTGAACAAGGGGAAAGTATTGGTCGGACCAAATGATATAATGACGTATGCTTGAGAAAAACATCCACAATTAAACATCGATCGTAAAGTGCACCTGGAAATATGGGCTAGGTTACACGATCAATGTTAGGATGGTGATTCAACAACCAACACGCTAAGAATGAAATTATCATTCATTAACTTCAAAACAATAGCGTTGCTAGAAGTTTTGAATTCACACATCAGAGTCCATTTGTCAGTGCTCCAGTTAGAAACAACTCGAGGACCAAGAACTGAATGGTGATGGCGGGGAGTATCACTTGTATCAAAAATTCTTAAGATGTTGTGCAATTCTCACAACATTCTTTGACATCAAACATGGGAATACTCCAACGTATAACATAACATAGGCTGAATAGCAAGGAACTCAAGGTACAACCAAACACATGACAAGTTTGTGTTGGAAGGAAGGCAAGGATGTTCTTGAAGATAACACAATTTATCAAGTGGCAAGGGTGGTATTCGTTATCATGAATTCGATTCACATCCTAGAAGAAGTGGTAATGTTGAGATGATCAAAACACATTGTCGAGAGGTTTCAAGAGGATGCAATCGAACAACGACGGCATCAAGCAAGGAATTGTGAAGTGGAAAGTTATGGGAACATCAGATAAGATGCAAGTTCAGATCAAGACAACAACATGATGTTGAAAACTCGACGTAAGCCTTGCTCACGGTCTGAAGAATTCATGAACCAAAGTAGGATGAGGTAGCATGGTCAAAGATAGCATGATAAGGATGTAGCCGACATGCTAGGAATGACAAGATTGAGTATTAAACTTCTCAGCAACAAATTACTAGGAGTAATGAACCACACTATGGATTCGAGTCACTTGGCGGAGTTCTCGAGTGACGAAGAACTCAAACCTGCAGAGTGACTAACACAATTAGAAGGATTATCCAGAATGAATTCATAAGAGGTATTGCAGTGGCATGATATCCTCGAGATACCAGAGGGTAATACTCGAAGGTAGAACAAAATAGAAGCTAAATTGGATCGTTGATCTGTGGAAAGCATTTAATTTAACGTTGTCAGAAAATAGATGAGGCACGGAATGGATTTCTCTTAGATACACCAACCGAAGACAACATGGTTAGAACCATAACTGCAAGGGATCAAATTCAATGATACCTGAAGAATTGTACTAATGATTAAATGTTTTGCAAGAAGCTTCCGTGACGGTCTACATCGTGTACATGGGCATGGACACATAGGTTCAATGTCGACTCCCACTTCTTCAATACATAACCTTTCGTTCACTTCTCGCTTTCAATGAAGTTGTAGAGTTGAAAATTTATTTGGCATAACACTAGTACAATATGGCCCATAGAAGTTACCGGGTTCACACAAATTGCAGAAAGCATAGTTACAACTCATCGGAGGAGTTTAGGAAGCTATATATAACACTTATAGAAACGCATGTTACAACTCATCGGAGGAGCAAAGAATCTCACGTGAGTATCAGTTGTCAACTAGACAAAGGTAGAATGCAAACGCATCGGTCTACGGAAATATCCGAATAATTCGAAGCTTATTTACAAAGGAATTATGAGTTCCAAATTAGGAGATCAAAAGCAGATGCTCTGATCAAGGATGCGTAAGTTGAATAGATTTAGAGGCACAATCGATCAAGGTTTGATTGGTTGAAAACCAACTCATGTACAAATGACGTCTGAGCCGGAAGGACAACTTTTAGGGATCAGCTGATGATTGCGAGTATTCTCATACCTATTGAATCAATAGGCATCAAAATGACAATGACAAAGGATGCCAAGGAATATTGATAGTCATATGGAATTAACCATAACGCAGGCAGGCAAGACTTTCATGAGCAATAGGCTATAGAGTATTCTCGTAAGATTGGATCGTATTTCAAATTATTTTGTGAAACACTTGAACAACTAGGGATGAACGGATGCCCGGTAAGTGTGAGGTATTATTCGTAGGTGTATTCATGTGGAAAGGAGCTGCAAAGCAGTAGGCACAATGGGTTCTCGAAATATAGAATAATGTTTCTGTGTATCTTGTAATAAGAAGAGCAACGGGGAATGATTGTATGAATGGCAAGTGTATGGTGTAATCCCTAGGGATTTATCGTTGGCAGAGAATTGCAAAAGCGGTGGGCACATAGGGTCTCGGGTAAACATTGAAGAGTATCTTCGGAATCTTCTACTGAATCAAGCGATCATCTGGAATGAGGGGCTCTCTGGAATGAAGTCGTTATGAGAACCTAGAGTTAGAGTTAGCAAAAATTTTAACCTAAAAGGAAGAGAAATCAGAACCTCGAGTAAATATGCGAAATAAAATATCCTAATCCCATACATTTGCAATGTGTGCTCGTAAGCCACACAACACTGTTAATTGTTTAGAAAATAGTTTTTTTTCAAAGACTAGACTCAACTTCGACCAAGGAGTTGGAAGGGGTACCTATAGGCAGTCCACTCTGATACCAGCTTGTGACGCCCCGGACCCGACTATCGTGGTCTCATCATGGAAGATGTCTTCGCTAAAGGACTAAGTTGTGAGGCCATCCCTGCTAGGTGGAAGCTTGGATGGGATTCATCAGAAACGAGAAGACGAGAGTTTACCCAGGTTCGGCCCCTCACTGTGGAGGTAAAAGCCTACATCCTACTTGATTGCTATCGATTGTGGTGGTCTCGATTACAAGGGCGCTATTTTGCTACCTCTATCTTGGGAACTATCAAAACATATGTCTCAAGACCTATCAAACATCTCTCTCGAGACCTATCAAAACATCTGTCTCGAAACTTGTCTGTCTCAAAAACTATCCTTCTGATGACCCAGGGACTCCCTTTATATAATAGCCAAGTTCCTGAGATTACAAGAGATTTCGGGTTATCCACGAAGTCGGAGTCCTACTCCAAGTCCTCTAAGTCATCCATGTCTTCCATGTTTTGGGTCTCCATCTTGTATATGGACTCCTTGGTGGAATTTCTTCTAAGGCCAGGTCCTATAGCAGGCCTGGCCCTGTAGTAGGCCGAGTCATGATTCCAGTCGGGTTAGGATTGTAGCCGGGTCATGATTGTGGTCGGGTCAAGATTGTAGCCGGCTGACTCCAGAACTGACTTAACTCCAGAGATGACTTGTCTCCAAAAATGACTTAACTCCAGAGATGACATATCCTCAGAGCTAGGTCTAGCCGCGGGTAACTCCCCCGACACCGACCGTGCACCAAACATACACGCAGCAAGCATGATCAAGATAAGTGACTCACAGTAGGATACCACAACACAACCCTAAGACACAATTTTAAGTTCAAAGCTTTATATTATAATACTATGTGTCATAGAGACCCGGGGTTACATCAGTGCAAATACAAACATGTCTTGGTACAAACAGATCAAACAAGGGCCGGCTCAGTAAGATAATACTGAGTTGGGACCTTGTATATAATTTATTGATAATAACATTATATCATGTAATCTTCACCATGGGGCTTGAACCCACGTCCATAAGGTTAAGAGCTTTGTACTCTACCAACTGAGTAATGGATCATTCAATATAATGCACTGAGCTTATGTACCTTGAATTTTTGACACAAGCAATTGGTAGCCCCCAAGGGCCGGCTCATTACAATGGGATGAGTCGGGTCTTCAATAATTTGATCAAAAAATGACTTTACATTAGCCCCCAAGTGCCATGGTGCATGCTGGCAGTGACATGGGACTTGCATATTTGATGTAATCTCAATTTGAATAATGTAACCCCCAAGTGCTAGGTTGTTAGCCTGCAGCAACTCGGGACCATTCCTTCCATTGTAGAAATAAATCATGTCCATTAATACAATAATAACCATTGCGCTGAAGTGACTTTGAAGACCTCCATCATAATATTGGCTATTGATAACCATAAAAAAAATCCAGCCATGTTGGAATTAAAGATTTGAATAATATAACCCGGTTTGAAAACCGGTTCCTGTGATATCAAATCGTACTGCCGGTTTAGGATACCTGTGCAGTAAGGTTGATGACCCAGTTTAGAAGTCATGACTTCAATTGGAGTGTGTCACACGCCTGGCTAATAATTGTTCGAAGTCAAGCCGGCTCAAACAGAAACCTTATATGCCTTAGAACATGAACACATAAAAGGTCTCAAGACAAATCCAAAGAGTGCTTTCAAAAAAGACTTAAGCAAAAAAAAATAGAAATACAAATTAAGGCTTTTGATTCGAATACGATTAGTAAACCGTCCCAAAGGGGTTAAGCTACGGTTCGAATACGATCATGTAACCCCCAGTGGCTTTGGCATTGCGCTGATCAAGAGGGTACCGACAGCTATGTTCTCTTTGGTTCGAATACGACCTATGTTTGAACAGGTAGCCCCCAAATGACCTTCAGAATATTTAACGACTCTGATTCGAATACGATCCGGGTCGGACCCAAGAGGGGTTAAGCTATGATTCGAATACGATCAAGAAGCCCCCAAGTGGGTTTTGGCATTGCGCCGATCAAGTGGGTACCGACAGCTATGTTCTCTTTGGTTCGAATACGACCTATGTTTGAACAGGTAGCCCCCAAATGACCTTCAGAATATTTAATGACTCTGATTCGAATACGATCCGGGTCGGACCCAAGAGGGGTTAAGCTATGATTCGAATACGATCAAGAAGCCCCAAGTGGGATTTGGCATTGCGCTGATCAAGTGGGTACCGACAGCTATGTTCTTTTTGGTTCGAATACGACCTATGTTTGAACAGGAAGCCCCCAAGTGACTTTGAGAATATTTAACGACTCTGATTCGAACACGATCAGGGTCGGACCAAAAAGGGTTTAAGCTAGATTCGAATACGATCAGCCCCCAATGGTCTTGGAAGCAGGGTACCTATGTTTGAACCGCACATCATGGTAGCAAGCTCTCTTGAGCCGGAATTCTGACGGCCTCTAAACTGGCATCAACATGGCGGTTTAGGGTCCTGCTTTAGATAACTTTGCAAGCCGGAGTAATTGCTCTTTTTTTTAAGAAAGCAATATATAATATAAAAATATACTGGATGGATTTCACCTGACATGTCAGGCCAGTTAATATCCATCACGGTGTTCATGATCACTATGGTGAAGCTGAAATCAACCACGGCCCAGTCGGCCGCGGGAGCAGATAGATGAGTCAGCCGTGGCGGTTTTAAACCGAAACGGAGGCGAGCCAATCGCGTTGTGTTGATGTATCAGAGGCCGCGATTTGTGTCCGTCGAGCAGCACGATACGGACAAGCGCTAGTGCAAAAAAATAATTCGGCGCACACCCCTTTCACACTTTTGTAATGAGTAATGATCCTGTGAAAAAATACCACAGACCAAAGTAATTGTTCTCCAATTTAATATGTGCTGATAAAATATATAGAAAAAATAGCAGATTTGTCAGATGAGCGGCGCAGAGGCTGATAACGCATAATGTTTGTTTCTGGTCTTTGGGATTTAACACAGCATCTTGACTGCCATCGACCTGGTGTACACTTAATAGCAGTACTTGCCCACTGGGACTCCTACCCCATTATTGTCGGCAGACTAATCTTTGAATCAGCATGCATGCACTGCTCCATTATCCTCTGGCTGAACCCCGTATTTTCTTTTGCTTTGTACTAACGAGACAAGATCACACCAGCAGGGGGTGCCTTGGCAAAACGGAGACGAGTCAAGGCGGAAGAAACGGCCGTACGGGGCACACCCGAGCTGCTGGGAGGGCGACTCAGCACAAGCGCGCGGACGGCGGGTCGAGGCAGGCGCCTCAGCAGCGTGCGGAAGCAAAGGAACCAGCGGCCGGCCGGCAAACTTACAGAGCAGCCGGCGCTAGCAGGCTCTAACAGGTGAGATGCGACATCGGTTTGAAGAAGGCAAGGCCACAGAGAAGCGAAGGCAGCGCGACGAGACCCGGGCGACGGCGACTTGAGGCGCAAGTGACGGAGGTAGTTGTGGCGAGGTGTAATGGTGCGGCAGCCCTGCGCGTGTGAAGCAAGGGAGCCAGGAGCAGGAGCACTTGACCATGCAGTAGCAGTCTGCAGTGGTGCAGGGCCGCGTGGAGGCGCAGAAGCAAGCACGACGACGCGCTGCCGCAGAGGAGGCGACTCATAGTAGCGGCGGATCGCAGCTGCGGAAGCGGAGACGAGTCGGCAATGGCTCGACGCGAGGTTCGCGCGGGTCAGTGGCTAACAGAGGCCGCGGAGACTCGAGGAGGCCGCGGAGGCATTCGGTTCGTCCGGCTTGCAAACGAGGTCGGACCGGTGGGTTTGACTCAGAGGCAGCAGTTGCGGCCACTCAGCGACTGGGGCGGCTCACCGGAGAGGCGAAGCGAGGTCGAACCGGACTGGGCGACTCATTGATGCAACGGGGAAGAGCCGGTGCAGCGACTGACCACGGAAGCGGGTAGGGCAGCTCGAGGTAGCTCAAGTCGGGCGTGACCCGGCAGGGTGGCTCACAGCGACGGAGGCGGCGGCTCAGAGGCACGCAGGGCCGGCTCGCGAGAGGCGCGGAGGAGACGATGACTCGCGGGCGGCTCAAGGCCGTGTAGTGGGACGGCGGCTGAGAGATGCACCGGCGACGGGCATAGAAACGGCCGGGCGACTCCAAGCGGAGCTGCGATCGTGGTAGAGAAAACAGGGCGGCAGCGTGCCAGCGCAGTAGAAGCTAGCCACGGCGGCGGTAGTTGTGCATGAAGCTCGGCACGTAGTACTAGTGTTTTGCTAGAAAAATCCGGTGTTGAATACCAATTGACGTTGAGTGCTAATTGGGACCTCCCACTTTTTCCTTTCCTTGGTTTAACTGCTACTGATGTAGACAGCCGACAGGGGCGGTTTTAACGCAGGGCCGCGGGGGTGACTCAGATTAGAGGCGAGGTGAGACTGCAGTTGAGGCCAGGCCGGTGAAGGCAGCAGCGATAGTTGAGGCGCCTTGGCAGCAGCCGGCTTGAGGTGCGGCGTAATGATGGCAGTGGGCTACGGTAGCAGCAGCTCAGCAGACGGAGGAGCGACTGAGCAAGCCAACCCTGCAGCTGACAACAACGGGCGGGTCGAACCGCTCGCGCCGGGGCGGCTCAGCACAGCCACATGCGACGACTCGGGGCAGGGGTGATCGCGGAGTCCGTGTCCTTCTCCGGGTTATGGTCGTAGAATTTCCAAACCGAGCTGTATTGATTGGATCTTTCAGATGGTTGATTTTCTCCATCTACCTCGTGCAGCAAGCGTTGGTAGACTCGGTGGTGGCAGCAGTAAATCAAAACCGGGAGGCGCCGTGATTTTAACAGATGCGTGGCCGACTTGGAAACGAAGTGTTTTACGGCGGCGACTCTGCCAAGGCGTTGGAAGCGACGCGCAACGTGGCCGCTCGCATCGGGGCGATTTTATAGGAAGGGCAGGTAGCTTTTTTTTTTTTTTTGGACAAGGGCCAGGTAGCTTTGGAGGTGGTCGGCAACTCACCGTGTAAAGTAAACAGTAGCATTAGCTTCGATTGATTTCTGGTTGACCGCCACTTTTGACTTGGCGGCTTGCGGTAGTAAACAGATCGCAATCTCAATTTTTATGAAGCTTCCTCAGCGACTATGAATCTGGACCAATCAACTCGAAGTTGATGTAGATCCTCTCCAATCAGCTCTTGTTTATCAGAAAAATTACGAACTTCTCGATCCCTGAAAGAGATCCCTCCAAAAACTCAATATCACCGTGCGCAGGCCTCACGGTGGGCGCCAACTGTCGTGGAATTGTCAAGGCAGATGTCTTTAGTGTGAGGACTTAGTCGCGAGGCCAACGCATCTATGTGGTAGCTTGAGAGGGGTTGGGCGGAATAGAGAGACGCAACATAAGACAAAGATTTAAACAATTTCGGGCCCCGGGAAACATCATCCGGTAATAATCCTACATGTTGTTTGTGGTTAGGTCTCATTATGATCATGTTGTTCCCGCCGGCTTATAGTCTGCCGGGTCACCATTGAAACATCCAATCCCAGCTAGGTCATATCTCCGGCCGGGTCATACCGCGGGGTATATCCCCGAGAGGTTGCCTTAAGAAGGCATAATCAAACAGTGACACTAATCGAAAGGGGCAAGGCCTCCTGCACGGGACCACCTAAGTACTCCTCGTACTCGACCTCCACGTAGTATGCAAGCTTGGGATCCTTTGGCTCTTGAGCTCCATCATCTGATCGCAGCAACTGGGTAGAAGAAAAGAGTAGTAAAGCGACTGTGAGTACTCATCCAAAGTACTCGCACGACTTACATTAGAACTATGCTAAGAATGCATCGATATCAAAGAAGGGGGCTATATCGGTGGACTATACTGCAGAAATGCCAAAGAGGAGGAAAGCCAATCTTAACGAAGACTAGCATCTTGTAGCACCAGAAGAGAATAGCATATTACACTATAGAAATCAACTGATTTGACGTCTGCCATGGAGGACGGCAAAGGACCAGAAAGCTGACGCCAAAGGTCTTTGCCGTCAGCCACGGACGGCAAACATGCCCGGCACAGTAAGTTACACTAAACAGATGATTTGCCGTCTGTTTTTCCACAGCGAACGACAAAGACACCTTCGCTGTCGGTGGCATACGGGAAAGAACAGACGTTAGCCACATTAGGTGGCTAACGGGAGTCTTTGCCGTCAGCCGGTTGATGGCAGAACATGGTTCGACACGCCACCCACGTACCCGGCGTGACGTGTGGCGTCCAACCGTTTCGCCCGGTCAAACCGCCGTGCGTCGCCCGGTCAAAGCGTGTCGTCTGGGGAAAGTGTGTCGTCTACCACCCCTGACGCCCCATCCCGTCGACGGCCGCCTCGCCTTCCACCCCCGCCGCCCTGTCCCGTCCCATCCCGAGGCGCCAGCATTAATGAGCAGTAATGCCGGCTGCCGGCCCGGCCGTCCACCTCCCGTCGCCCGGACGGCTATAAGAACCCGCCCCGGCGCCGCCCCCCACGCCCGACCTCCTGCCGTCGATGAGCAAACAAGCGCAGTGCCGGTGATGGCCTACCACCACGGGAGCAGCAGTGCCGACGGCGACGATGACGGCCTGAGCGCCTGGCCGTCCAGCCTCGGTAATCCGGAGACGGAGGAGCTGCACCGGTACGGCCTCCTCATGCCGTCGGGCTGCCGTCTTCCCCTGCACTGGAAGATTAGCACGGACGGCTATCCGACGCTCGGCCCCGGCGCGATGCCGGAGGAGCTGCGGACCCACATCGGCGGCCTCAACAACCTGACTTCTGGCGCCGCAAGGTGTACGCCGAAGTTATCGCCGCCTTCCGGCTGGTGGCGGTGGGCGTCATCCCCGATCTCACTGGCGCAAGCGTCCGCCTTTGCGGCATGGCACCGGCGCATGGCCCGGCCCCGCGGGAGCACCGTCGTGGAGCTGCCGCTGACAGACAGCCCCCCCCCCCGCGCTGCCCGCACGCGCACCGGCTGTTCCCCCCGCCGTGGAGCTGCCACCGGAACAAGTGGTCCTCCATGAGGACGGCGACCCGGACGACACTCCGGGTTAACACGTCGCCCTAAATCGGAACGCGACAATACATACGCTGGAAACACGTCTTTGCCGCGTTAGCAATTAAGCCGAAACGCAGCGATAAATCCGCCGGAAATGCGTCTTGCCGCGTTAGCAATTAAGCCGGAACGGGACGAAAATGACAGCGAATACGCCTAAGAGCATGGTTAATAGTATAGCCAACTGCTAACTATAACACATTGCCATGTCATCTATAGCCCATCTTATAGCCAATATGTACAATAGTTGATTAGAAAAATGTACTACTTTTTATTATATGGCCCACTTTCACTCTCACAAAGTGCCTAGGAGCACGTGCTTGAGCTGGCTCTTCACCAAGAGTCCGCTTACCTTCTCTCTCTTCTTCTCTTTCCTCCAACTAAGTAAAAATATACTATTTTATTTCTTATAGTCAGCTGACTCAGCTCTATTGTACTTGCTCTAAGCGAGACGTCGAAGCGAAGGCAGACACGAAGTATGTGACGCGATGAGTAGGCCATGAGCCCATGACGACGATTAAACAAAAACAACATGAGGTCATACGTGAAGTGAGTACTACTTTGGAAATTGTTCCCTGACGGATATGGTTCTCACGTTGCACCTCCCATGGCATGGCACGGCTTGAAGGAAACAAACTGCTTTCGTCCACGGACAGGGAACACCGTCAGAATACATAGCAAATTTGATAATACCAAAAAAGTCAAAGCGAGATTTTCATTTGGAACGAAGGGAATAGATGCGAGGATTTTCTGTTTCCTTTTTATTAGTATTATTATTATTGTTATTATATAAAAACGGAAAAATAGTTACTACTACACATTACCTTGGGAGTTGCGAGGAATCTAACCGTTCTGTCCTTTGATTTTTTGCAATGGAAGCACTGTTGCAAAAAGTAAAGAAAAGAAAAGAAAAGAAAAAGGATGCCTTGCGACTGCAGTTACCGATGCCTTGCAGCTAGATAAGTCGGAATATGTTCAATGTTCTTCTTAAACCAAACAAAACCCATCCTTCTTCCCCACCCACACTCCATCCCTTCCCTTGTCTCCCCACGCTTCTTCCCTTTTGCTCATGGAGTCATGGACACTTCATCCTCTCCTCATTTTGCATATATTCAGTTATTGCCCTACCCAGCTGAGGCAACTTCAGCAGGTATATATATTCCTCTTTTCTGTCTGGTGTGGTGCACAGCGAGACAGCGACGCGTCTTCCATTCCACCTCCGACGAGTGCGTGACAACAGCGGCAGATGACAGACATGTCGTCACCGACCGCGCCTTGGTTTGCGGGTGTGTGCCAAGTCATCCTCTTTCCTTTTTTTATCTGTGCAATACTGTGCGTGTAATGTACAGCTCTCTCCTCTAAAACATACAGTACATATGTATGTCGTTGCAGATCTCTTCACAGATGTCAGGGTGAGGACCCTGTCGCACCAGGTCACCACACTTGGGGATAGTGTGTGGGAACTGGAGCGCAAAATTACCCAGCTGATCTGCGAGAAGGGCAAGCTGGAGAAGCAACTGGAGGAGACGAAGGCGATCTCAAGCCACAAGGAAGAGGTGGAGAGAAGCTTCAAGGCTGAAAACGATAAGCTTCGGTCGGAAGTTTCGATCGTAGAGGAAAAATGTGGCAAGTCTGAAGCGGAGGTTGAGAGGCTAAGCAAGGAATTAGGCGCGCTGGCGGAGGCAAAAGAGGGTGCTGCCAAGGAATTCAACGACGAGAGAGCAAAAATCTGGCTGGAATCAGAGAATCTCAAGAGACGGTTGGAGGAAATTCAGGCTATCAAGGATTTGGCAGAGAGCGAAAATGACAAGCTTCGTTCAGAGGCTTTGATCGCAAAGGAAAAGCAAAACATGTCCGAAGTAGAGATTGAGATGCTTAAGATAGAACTGGGTGGGTTGGCGGAGGCCAAGGAGGCCGCCACCAAGGCATTTGATGTAAAAAATGCAGAACTCACCGAGGAATTAGAGGAACTTAAGAGGAAGCTGAAGGAAATCCAAACAAATAAGGATTTAGTGGATGGAGAAAATGATAAGCTTCGGTCTGAGGTTTTCACAGCGGAGGAGAAATGTGGGCAGTCTGAAGCAGAGGTTAAGTGCCTTAAACAAGTAGTGGGTGCATTGGTGGAGGCGAAGGAGGCAGCGGCAAAGGCATTTGAAGCCGAGAAGGTAGAAATCATGAATGAAATGGACAATCTGAAGAGGACAATAGAGGAAATCCAGGCCAACAAGGATTCAGTGGAGAGTCAAAACCATGAGCTCCAGTCAAAGATTTTGATTGCAGAGCAGGAGAATAGTGTATTTAAAGAAGAGGTTAAGAGCCTCAAGGTGGAATTGGGTGCAGTACAGGAGGCCAAGGAGGTTCATGCCAAGGAGTTTGATGCCGAGAAGGCTGAAATCCTCAAGGAACTGGAGGATCTTAAGGGGAATCTGGAGCAATTCCAGGTCAACAAGGATTTGTTGGAGGCTAAAAATGATAAGCTTCAGTTGGAGGTTTTTGTTGCAGAGCAAAAACAAGCAATGTCTGAAGAAGATGCTAAGAGCCTTAAGATGGAACTGGTTGCATTAGTGGAGGCAAAGGAGGCGGCTACAAAAGCATTTGACGCCGAGAAAGCAAAAATCACGAAGGATTTGGAGGTTCTTAAGTGGAAGGTGGAGGAAATCCAAACCAAGAAGGATTTGGTGGAGGGTGAAAAGGATAAGCTTCGTTTGGAGATTTTAATAGCAGAGCAGAAACATGCCATGTCTGAATTAGAGGTCAAACGCCTCAAGATGGACTTGACTGCATTGGCGGAGGCAAAGGAGGCAGCTGTGAAGTCATTTGACGCCGAGAAGGTCAAATTCATGAAGGAGGTAGAGAGCCTCAAGAGGAAGATAGAGGAAATCCACGCCAGCAAGGAAGCAGCTGTGGAAGCAGGGTACAACAAAGATGTCGAGGCAGATAGGCTGAAGGATGAGTTGGTGAAGATTCGCGTTTCTGTCTCACAGCTGCAAGCATCCTGTATTGAAATTGACGCGAAGCATTCATGCCTGAATGATGAGATGAATTCAGTCCAAAAAGCACTAGTGTCTGAGAAGGTTGAAGGTAACAAGCTGAAGCTAAAAATTGAGGAGCTCCAGAATTACATTGCTGAAAAGGATGGTGAGAATGGGAAACTAAAGGCGGCATTGGAGGAAAAGAAGAGTGAGATTGATGCCCTTAGCAAAGACAAGGAGCAGCTACATCTCATAGTTGCTAAGGCACATGAGAAGAATAAATGTAGCATTCTATCATTCTTATCACCGTGCGGCTCCAAATAACTTGGTTGTAATGTGTTGCATTAGTAATGCAATGGTGAATAGTTGGTATTATGCAATGAAATAAAAAAAAATCTTTGAGATATGTGATGTCTTCGTTCATGTTACATTCATTGGGATGTAATTTGTGGTGCCATACATTTTTTCACTTTTGATGAAAGCCAGGGGTGGATATGGGCCTAGGGCCCCTATGCCCACGACCCTAGGTGTAGCCAAAAAGTTCAAGTAACAATGATCCAATCGTCCAAGGGAAGTTCATGGAGAAACCCCTAAATTAAAGACTATGCAACAATTCTGCATGCCAAACAAACAACATTTGATGACAAAGTACCACAACAAAGTACCACAGCAAAATGAACAGATGCTTAGAACTTTTTTTTCACTACATGCATGAGGGCTGCACATCATTAAATTATAAGGGAAAAAAGTGCTAAAGAGTGGAGTTTGGTTTTGATGGGACCCTCTAGTTTCCTTTTAAAAAAATCATGCGAGATGTCTTGGACTAGACACATGAGCTGAGCCCCACTCCCTCACTCTTTAATTTGGCAGCACATTATGCACATACCTTCCCTCCTCTACTTCTTCCCTCACCAACACTCCATGCATCCTGCCTCTTCTTAGTTCACCAGCAGCACCCATGTATGCCTTCTCTCCTTCGCCTTCCTCATTGACACTCCATCCTTTCCTTCTCTCTTTTCATTCTTCCGGTCCCTTACCTACATATAGATAGATATTCACCCGAGGCAACTTCCATCCACATGGGCATGAAGGACGACGGGCTGCATCTTTTACCTTCGACGAGTGCGTGACAACACAACAGCAGCCGCAAGCAAGTGCAAGTCTCTGCAACATGTCGTATTATCATCGTTCGTATTGGTCAGGTGCGCTACGCCAGAGCATATGTATATATTCTTCCATCAAATCAATCCCATCTCCATGTGTGCAGTCCAGCCCGTAGCGTGATCCCATGCATCTCTTTCCACTAATTAGTAATTACACCCTTTTCTAAAACATACACTGCAGACTATGTTGAAGAATATTATAGGGCACGAAGGCTAGAGCAAGAAAATTCCCGACTGTCCAACGAGAAGCGTGAACTGGAGAGGCAACTGGCGGAAAAGACGAGGACTGCTCAGGTGTCCTCGACTCAGGTCTTGACACTGGGGCACAAGGTGCGAGAGCTGGAGCGCCAAAACACCGGACTGTCCGGTGAGCTGTCCAAGCAAACGGAGGACACCCGGAAGGCGGGCCTGCTCTTCATGAATGCTGCCGATAGGTACCAAGAGGAAGCTAAGAAGCAAATTAGGGCAAAGGCAGAGGAATTGGAGAACACGAGGAAGGCAGGTCTGATGCTAATGAACACCGCTGATGCATACCAAGAAGCGGCAATGAAGCAAATTAAGGAGAAGGCGGGGGGGCTGCAGGACGCGAGGAAGGCGGTTTTGGCGCTCATGATAGCAGCAGATGCGTACCAGGAAGAAGCGAAGAAGAAAATTAAGGATAAGGTGCAGGAGCTGAAGGTCATGGGGGCACAGAAGGCAGAGCTGGATGCGAGAGTAGAATCTTTGGAGTCAAGGCTCAAGGCAGCTCTGGCAAAGAACTTGGAGTTGGAGGATGATTATGGTAAGGTGCAGGCTACAAATGATAACCTTCGGCTGGGGGTTGAGAAAGATGCATCTGCAAAGGCATTTGATGCTGAGAAGGAAGAAATCTTGACGGAATTGGAGGACCTTAAGATGAAGGTGGAGGTAACTCAAGCCAACAAGGATTTGATGGAGGGTGAAAATGATAAACTTCAATTGGACGCTTTCACAGGAATATAGCTTGCTGGAAAGCATGAGCTGAGATGCTCAACATGCAATTAGGTACCTTGCCTCAGGCGAAAGATGTATAAATCATGAGATAATAAGGATGCCTCAAGCGGAAACTTCCGAGCCATCAAGCATTTGGTGAAGGCAAGCTCTGGTTATCGGAGGTTTTGGTAGCAGAGCATAGTCATAAATTCTTTCAGAAGCTGAGGTTGAGAGGCTTAAGAAGAATATTTAGCCCGTATTGTTACCATGAGAACATTCATCACATCCTCTTTTTAGTAGAAAAATACTAAAAGAAATTGGTGTTTGAAATGGGCTTACATTTGATAACTAAACAATAATCGTGAGTTTGCTTATCAATATACACCGAGCACATTTATCTATATTATTTGATATATGCATGGTTGTCCGAGTCATGTAACATGAACACAAACATATATTATACCCTTTTTATGTGTTGCATATTCAGCATACATACGTGTTCTGTAGCTTGTTTTCTCGAAGAAAAATACCTGCCTGTAGCAACATATATGAAGTGGTGATGGTAGACAGATGGAATAGAGCATAAAGGGAACTCTTTGTTTAATGATTTAAAATATGTTACTAGATGTTTTTTCGAGCATAGAGAGAAAAACAACGAGAAAAGCCGTAAAAATGTGCTCGGTTTTTTCGAGCATAAAGGACAAGAAGAGGAGCAGGCATTGCTGATCGCAAGCGTGGACTCGCTCACTGTACAAGTACGTCCGAGCGCACCGTCCTTCGAGCACATCCTGCTCAACGAGGAGCGATCCAATGCTACATCAAAGAAGCAGGCCAGTCACTAAGACACGGCTTGGTTCCTGGACTCCGGCGTCAGCAACCACATGTGTGGGCGGTGCTAATTCTTCTCCGAGCTGGACACGAGTGTATGCGGCTTCATCAAGCTCGGCGACTCTGGCTGGACATAAAACTCAGGCTTTTCGGCTCGGCCCGAGCTTTCTTGGGCTCGCCCCGAGTTTGATTCGGCCCGCAGTTGAGATGGACCGAGCCGAGCTATCTTTGCTAGACCAAAAATAGTGCAGGCCGAGCATGGCTCGGCTCGGTCTGGCCCGAAAGCTCGTCTTTTCTTTGGTAGCTTTAATTTCTGCTAAACCCACTGTTTTGGTTATCGCGTTTACCGCTACCCCACGGAAAACACTCCTACCGTGCAAAACATAATTGAGTTCTTTTTAAATTTTGAATTCAAACGCTGACCTTACTGTTAAATTTACGGCATCTCGTATGTAGCAGCATAGCTTGTTATGGCCTAGCTTGTTACCACCACCTTTCTGGAGCAGCGGCTCGCGGGTTCGAGTATTCCCCCTCGCATATTTATCTCCTTTTTCGAATGCAAAAGTAAAAAACTAAAAAATTTGTGAAATTGTGGGAGCTGCAGGGAGTCGAACTCGAGATCTGTGAGAGCAGCCGCGATAGGTGCGTGTGAACAGCAAATACGCTAGGGTAAGTTTAGCGACTTCAAAGAAGGACTTAAACATTATCTATATGGACTTTGAAATATTCTAATTCAAAATTTGATTTTTAAATTTCATCCGAATTTTTACGGTACTTTGTGGTTACCGTGGTAACCGTGATTTTTGGGGCTCCCTGAGAAAAAAGTCCGGCTTGGGATCCAAAACCAATAGTGTCATCCTCAGCCACCTGGGGCGCACGAGATGCTCTCATGCATCCAGCCACCACTCAACACTAGCTCTGCCTGTGTTCTGCTCCGCCCCGGCCGCTCCTCGCCGGTCATGATCTGCCTCGCCGCCCCACATATGTCGTCTCCGCCTTTGTCGGGGAAGACGGCCCCACCTGTCTGTGACCCACCATGGCGAGGCTCGCGAGCTGCACCGAGCTTTTCGAAAGCTCGGGCCGAGGTCCGTTTCATGGCTCGCCGGCAATGTCGAGCTGGCTCGGGGCTCGGCAACTTTGCCCGAGCTTTTTGCAGGCTCGCCCTGAGCCGGACCGAGTTGGCTCATGTCCAGGCAGATCGGCGACAACACGTCCGTGGAGATCGAGGGGCGTGGCACGATCCTGTTCGCATGCCAGAGCAGGGAACACCTCATTGCTGTCAGAGGTGTACTTTATACCCTGCCTCTGCAGTAGCATCAAGTCGCTCGGACAACTATACGAGATCGGGTTGGACACACGCATCCGGCACGGGTGGCTCCAGTTATGATGGAAGAGATGGCGAGCATTGAGACAAACAAGACCTGGCGGCTCACGCAGAATCATTGTAATGAACATGTTAGTGCTCCAGTTTAGACCATGAC
Organism: Triticum dicoccoides; assembly: GCF_002162155.2. NCBI lineage: Eukaryota > Viridiplantae > Streptophyta > Magnoliopsida > Poales > Poaceae > Triticum > Triticum dicoccoides. The sequence goes on along the minus strand of NC_041385.1, from coordinate 862,135,240 downwards.
TGCAAAGAGAATGTTTCAGTAAAATTGGAATTACAAATTTACAATTCAAAAGGAGCATCAGCACATACTTTTTTCTATATTCATAGACTCCAACCTTCCACACAGAATCGTTGAAAAGAAAACCATAAAATGTATTGTTGCTGCTGCTAGATCTTCACTCTTCTTCTGTTCTTCTCAAGACATGCACACTGGTCATCTCAGACATAGATAAACAAACCTTCTATTCTTCTCAAGTTTCTCTGCATCCTTTTCTCTTTGCTTGGCTTTTGCGGAAGCATCCACTACTGCTGTACCATTGGCTTCGAATGTAATCAATCCATCAGTTTTATTGTTGCCCGATTGAAAGCAATATTGCTTCGTTCTCCTTGCACAACCGCCAAGCTTGGCCACACATAGAAATTACACTATGCCAGATCTCTTGTTTCGGGCATGACAAGCATCACTAACACCAATGTGACTGGTGGTGCTCATCATATGTCACCAGGCTGTCCTAGCGACGAATCACTATTGTGCACGTTCAGCCCGGACCCTTGCCCGGGTTTGATAAACTCTTTGTTCATTAGTATTGCAGTTATTCACTGGGTCATGCACTCAGAAAGTACCAGCAGATTGTGCCTTGTGGAGACTCCGGAATGACACCATCCACTGGGTGAAGGCAAGGTGTGGACCTCCTAGTCCTCATGTCAAAGACCATGCCCTCATCCCTACCTCTCCCACCGATCCAGTACACACAATTACCCTTGAGTCTGGAACACCTTCAGCATACAACGACACCGAATTTTTCGTACCAACAAACACTGAGTATCCAACCAAGTTGGCAACAACATCCCAACATGGCTGGCACCGGGGATCATTCCTCAGAGCAAATAATTCATCCTGTGCCACACGACATCGACCGCCTCCCTGGAGCTGCAAAGTAACTGTGCTGGTTGCATTCCTCCAGATTTGGTACAGGTGACCCTCGCAGAACACCGGATTCTTGGCACTAGTAAAAATTGAGACATGGATGTATGGCGGGGAGAAACTGGTGCTGGCGTCCAACGGTAGGTTGCCCACAGACGACAACAGTCGCTAGACTGTGGATGATGAATTTAGGTCTGGTCCGGTCCCATGCATTTGGATGATCCATTTGTTATGCCATTTCCATGCATGATATGCTTATGTGGGCCCCTCGAGAATGATAGGTTCCTGACGGTGACGCTGTGGCAGGCGGAGCACATGTTCGTCCCAAACTGAGTGAGGCAATATACAATACCATTTCCATGTTAGAGGAGGTCGACGAGCTGGTCTCCAGCGGCGAGGTGGACATGGTCGAGGACGGCCCATCTCCTGCCCCCCGCAGTCACATAGGCGAGCCTGTAGATGTTGTTAGATGATATGGTTTAAATTTGATGTAATCTCAACCATCTTCTATCTCTGTTCCCTCTCGTATGCTATCTAGTCCTCTCTTCTCTGTACGCAGCTATATCCTAGCGATCGACCTTCCCTTGTACGCCGCGAACAGGTGCTTTCACGTCACACATAAATAAACACCACGCGGCTCCTTATGAGGAGTAGGAACGCTTCCAACCTAATATGGTATACAGACCCAACCTATTCCCAACCTAACTATCGATCAATCTACCTCCATCGCCATGTCTTCCACTTCGACCACCATCATCCTCAACCTCGGTGCTCCGCCGTCCGACAAGTTGACTAGGGGAAACTTTCTTCTACGGAAAGCTCAAGTAATGCCCGGCCTATGAGGAGCGCATGTCACAAGGTTGCTCAATGGAATATAAAAAATATCAAATGTCAAAGAAATATGAGGCATATAACTAGCTAACATACAGAGAAGGTGAACTATCAATGTGCAAAGTGACTTGCGGCGAATGACTAATGTATCGCATGCTTGGGTTTTGCTTATCCTGTAGACAAGTGTCTCCAAACTTGATGGAGTAGAGGAACTAAACATTTCTAGTAACTACTTGACTGGTGTTGTCCGCCAGATGGTTCTCAGTAAAGACTTCTTCACCTTCATCAATGATGATTGTTTTAGTGGCCTCCTAGCCTGGTATATCTCGAGCTCAGTGAAGACACAAAGCTCCACTATTTGTAGTTCATTTTTTCGGTAGACACTGATTTAAAAATGGCTTTTATCAGGTGACCTATTATCTAGTAGGCTTGTTTTTTATTCTCACTCTACGTACTTTGAGTCATGGTAGAAGACTCATCTCTGGGAGGACCGGGGAGGCACTAGCCCCCTCACTATTGTTTTCATGTTTCTCAATGTAAATTCATATAGAAGATATAATGTATGATATATGCCATAATACATTGCTTCCCAATGTGTAGCCTTATTATTTACATTGTCATTGTGCTCGTTTTCTCGCCAATAGCCCATGCATGTAGTCGGGTGATCGAAGGGATCTTGAAGACCTTCATGGCAACATATTCAAGGATCACAATCATTCCTACTAATGGCATAATGCTAATAAAGAGCCAGGTGGGTGCAGTGGCATTTAATGCGATCGAAATAGCCGTGTCACAAGAATCAAGCCTATGGCCCTGGGCATTGTTAGTAGAAAACGGGAAGGTGTCTCCATACTCGATCCAATGGAGGAACTAAACATCTCTTTGTAACTACATTACTGGTGCTATCCGCTAAATGATTCTAAGCAATAACTTATTCACCTTCATCAAAGAGGATTGTTTTACTGCCCCCCGTAGCCTTGTATATCTCGGGCTCTAAGTGTGAGAACACCAAATTCAACAATTAGTGGTTAAAATTTTAGGAAGACAATATTTTAAAAATGGCTTGCATTAGGTTATCAAGTATCTAGTTGGCTTCGTTTTTATATTCTCACTCTAGTATCATTGTCGTTTCAATCATGACAACTGACTCATATCGTAGAAAATATGGGAGGGGGGCATTGCCCCGCTTAATTTGTTCCATGTTTTAATTTATACTAGATGATTCCCCGCGCGTTGCTGCGGGAATTGTTAGTCCTATTCACATGATAATATATAAACTGATTAACTTTATTTGCATATTAGATATTTGATATTAAGATAACTTTTTTGCAAGGGACAGAGTACTGACTACTTAGTAGACTGCAAAACTATGAATTATGCGATCCAATATTTTCTTACTAAATATAGTCATGTACATAATCTCATGTCGTTTACATAAATTTTAATGTATATAAACACATAAAGTGCAGGGATTACGAATTGAAAATCCTATGATCAGTTATGTACAAATTGCTATTTTCAGACACTTATCATGTATTATGTGGGACTCTTGTTGTAAATCAAACTTAGATCTGCCCAAAAAGTGAAAAATGAACTTGAACATTGGCCATTAAAGGTCCTCCGGCGGGGCGGAGATCGTGCGTGCATCTTGTAGTCCTGGTGTTAGAATCCTTCCATGCAAATTATGAACTTCCAATTCTACAGCTAGACTTCAAACTTATATTTAATCTCATCAGTTCCTAGGATGAGCAAAAAATGACAATACATGGTTAACAATGATGCATTTCCATATTTCACAAAGCAAAGAGACATTATGGGATAAAATAAACATAACAGAACCACAACTCTCAAGAAAATCGAGGAAAATGACCATCTCATATTATTACCAAACCTTGTTAAAAATAGAAGTGTTGTCATGTAGAGAAATGATCTTATGACTGCAGCTGACCGGATCTTTGATCTTGGTTCGGTGATACATACCTTGAATCTGTAACTTGTGACAAATAGAAGTAAGAGAAGTGAGAAAACACTTCATAGTCTTCGGCAGTCTCGTAAATTTTGGGTGGAACATCCATCAATCCAGATAAAAGAGTGAATAAGAGCATCCTGATGACCAAAGTCCAATGGCGATGAAAGATTGGATGAAGCGTATGCCTCTGGCAGGGACGCGTTGCATGTTATATAGGCAAAGAGGTTTACAAGATTTGGTAGTTCGGTTGTTGGATTGATCCTCAAGAAAGATATACAAGATGAGGATGAATCCTAACAACCACAACTACAGGTTACAACAACCATGCAACACGCTAGCCTACCGGGCGTACTGGGCATATATACGGTTTATATTTATACCGAATACACGTGTTACAATGTATTCTAACACGCCCCCTCAATCATAACTTCACCAAGTTGAGATTGCTCTTAAAATCTTCCAATTTTCGCCATGATAAGGCTTTGGTAAACCCATCAGCAACTTGATCACCTGTGGGTATAAACCGAATATCCAGTAGCTTGCTAGCTACTCTCTCTCGAACAAAATGATAGTCAACTTCTATATGTTTAGTTCTTGCGTGAAACACTGGATTTGCTGACAAATATGTGGCACCAATGTTGTCACACCAAAGACGGGCAACTATCGAATGAGCAACTCCAAGTTCACGCAGAAGAGTTTGGACCCAAATAATCTCAGCAGTTGCATTGGCTAATGATTTATACTCTGACTCAGTACTTGACCTTGAAACAGTAGCTTGCTTGCATGCACTCCAAGAAATCAGGTTGGGACCAAAGAACACACAAAAACCTCCTGTTGATCTTCTGTCATCAGGACATCCTTCCCAATCAGCATCTGAAAAGGCACTAACAATGTTGCAAGCTGACTTAGTGAATTTTAGACCTGTACTCGTAGTACCTTTAAGGTATCTCAAAATTCTTTTAACTGCTGTCATGTGTTGTGAGGTAGGAGAGTGCAAATACTGACAAACTTTTTTCACTGGGAAACAAATATCCGGTCTTGTCAATGTCAAATATTGCAAGGCACCTACCATACTTCTATACCTTGTTGACTCTTCGGCCCCCAAAGGTTCTCCTTGGTCCTTTGACGGCCTTTCAGATGTTGGGAGAGGCATGTTTGAAATCTTGCAATTTGTCATACCTGCACGTTTCAATATATCCATAACATATTTTTCTTGGGTCAGAAGGATGTCATCTTTTACCTTCTTAACTTCAATTCCCAAGAAATAATGTAGATCTCCTAGATCCTTCAAGGCAAAATCTCTTCTCAAATCTGCCAACAAAGCTACAGTTGCATCTTGTGATGAGCTAGCAACAATTATATCATCAACATAGACCAACATAAACATAATAGTTTTTCCTCTTCTAAAAAAGAACAGAGAAGTATCCCCTCTTGATGGTTTAAAACCAAGTGCTTGAAGTTTGTCACACAACCTGGAGTACCATGCCCGAGGTGCCTGTTTTAGACCATACAACGCTTTGTCAAGTTTGCAGAGATGATTTTCCTTGCCTTTAATCTCATAGCCAGGTGGTTGTCTCATATAGACTTCTTCCTCTAGAACGCCATGGAGGAACACATTCTAAACATCCAATTGCCTGAGGCTCCAGTTACTGGATACTACAACAGAAAGAACAAGTCTGATAGTAGCTGCTTTAGCAGCAAGATTAAAGGTATCTTCATAATCTATAGCGTATCTTTGTTTGAAACCTTTTGCTACTAGCCTTGCCTTGTATCTGTCAATTTGACCATCTGCCTTTCTTTTAATCCTATAGACCCACCTACAATCAATGATATTTTTATTTTTTGTTGGTGGGACTAAGTGCCAAGTCTTATTTTTAATAAGACCATCATACTCATCATTCATGGCCCTCTTCCAATTTGTATCATTCAAAGCTTCTTGCAAATTATGAGGTTCACCAGTAGTTATCAGACCACCAAAACGAGGTTTGAGCTTGTCATACCTAACTATGCCATCCGTACGAATTTGAGGTTTTGAAATACCGTGTTGTGACCTTGTTCGCCGAGTTGGCACATCAGGAGGTGCAGGTGCATGCGACACAGAAAATCCGCCAGAGGAGGGAGGATCCGCACGTGATCCCGTGTCAGCACGTGATCCCGTAGCAGATCTGTCGCCAGCAACAGAGGATCTCTCATCCTGTCAGGGCAGATCGACATGTGAGCCCGTGCGCACGTCTCCCTCGCTTGGTTGGCCCACCTGGCGGCCCGCGAGAGGGGAGCCCATGCGCCCACCTGACGACGCGCTGTCAGGAGATCCAGCGGGTGTTCCCGCGGCAGCATCTGCGCAGTTGAGGCAGATTCGCCCCCTGGTCCGCCTCTGCCGCCTGCACCCGCTAACGCTGCAGGCTCGGGATCGCTGCCCGCAGCACCTGAATCCTCCTCGTGTTCCGCAACAGTTTCGTCTTGTTCTGGCTGCATAGAATCATGCACAAAAACTGGATTTTCTCCACTGTTAGCAAATAGGATTAGGGTGAAAATTAGCCTGTTGATCAACTACAGGTTCGTCCCCATGATCAAAGGGTGTAGACTCAGGAAGTTAAAGGACTTCTGACTGGAGAGGGGTGCTTGCATTTGGATTTAGATTTGCAAAGGGAAAAACTGTCTCATCAAAAATAACATCACGGGATATATATACTCGTCCAGCAGTAACATCTAGGCATTTAAAACCTTTGTGAAGATTGCTCTAGCCAAGGAACACCACTGTTTGGAACGAAATTCTAACTTTTTGGAATTATAAGGGCGAAGATTCGGCCAACACGCACATCCAAAGATCTGAAGAGAATGATAATTGGGTTGTTCTTGAAAGAAACGTGTCAGAGGAGTTTCAAAATTAATCACTTTGCTAGGGGTGCGATTTATCAGACATGTGGCAGAGAGGAAAGCCTCATCCCAAAACTTCAAGGGCATGGAGGCATGGGCTAAGAGAGAGAGCCCTACATCAACAATATGTCGATGTTTTCTTTCTGCTGACCCGTTTTGCTAGTGAGCATGGGGACAGGAGACATGGTGAGTGATTCCTAATTGACGAAAAAAGGAATTTAGACGTTCATATTCGCCACCCCAGTCTGTTTGCATAGTGATTATTTTTTTTATTGAACAACCTTTCAACAAGGGTTTGAAATTCATGAAAGACCTTAAACACTTCGGATCGGTGCTTAAGTAGATATATCCACGTGAATTTGCTGTAATCATCAATGAAAGACACATAATAGTTCTTCTTATTGATAGAATCACGCGCAGGCCCCCATACATCGAAGAAAATTTGCTCTGAAGGAGCTTTAGACACACTGTTTGAACTAGGATAAGGAAGTTGGTGACTTTTGCCCATTTGGCCTGCATCACAAACTCTTTCTTTATTCAACTTGCTACTAGAAAAAGGAATATTGTTCTGGCTAAGAACATGACGCACTATGGTAGATGACGGATGCCCTAGCCGACTGTGCCACCTTTCAATAGGCACTTTATTTGCTCCAAACGCTTGCTTGCTTGAGCTAAAGGGAGCCGATGATACGGGGTAGAGACCTTGTCTACACCTGCCGTGCAGAAGGGTTTTCCTCGTTCCCTGTTCCTTGACGAGAAAAAAAGTTGGGTGAACTTCAAGGAAGGTATGATTATCAGTGGATAAGCAATGGGCGGAGATAAGGTTTTTGGCGGCATCGGGTACATGCAAGATGTTCTTAAGATGAAGATCATGAGTAGGGGTACGAACGGTAGTGTGACCAATATGACTAATTTCCATACCTTCTCCGTTCGCAGTGTGGACTTGATCATTGCCGTGGTACTTGTTGTGGACGGTCAACTTGTCGAGTTCGCTGGTGATGTGATCGGTGGCGCCAGTGTCCAGATACCAGTTGGTATCTACTCCATAGGACGAGGTTGTGGCAGATCCGGCACTCTTCTCGTTCTTGGTGTAGGAGATGTCGAAGCGCCGGTAGCATTCGAGGGCGGTGTGATTAGGCCTCTTGCAGATCTGGCAGACGACCTCAGGAAGATCATCGGCTCCTCCGTTGCCGTTGCCGTTGCCGCGGCCTCCATTGCCACGACCACCGCCTCCATTGCCACGGCCTCTGTTGCCACGGCCACCTCCTCCATTGCCACGACCACCATTGCCACGGCCACCTCCACCGCGGCCAAAACCACCACGGCCACAAGAGATAGTATTGGCCGAGGACTGGGAGGAGTGGTTGCCACCTTCGAACATAGCAAGACGCTTTTCAAAACCGATCAACTGAGAGTAAAGTTCAGCTACCTTGATTGGTTCAGTCCCCGCGGCGCAGATGGACGAGACAAATGAGATGTAGTCGTAGTCTAGTCCGGCGAGGATGTAGGAGACCAGGTCATCATCGTCGAGCGGCTTGCCTGCTGAAGCCATGTCGTCGCCCAGCGCTTTCATGCGCCCGATGTAGTCGGCGATGGTCGCGGTGCCCTTTTTGGTGGTGGAGAGGGTGATCCGTGTGTTGACGATGTTGGCCTGTGACTGGGAGAGGAACATCTCCCTGATGGCGGTCCATGCCGCGGCGGCCTTGCTGCAGTGGGCGACTTGGATCATCACAGGTGGTGAGATCGAGTTGAAGATGAAGCTCAGCACCTGCGAGTCTTGCGCCAGGGTGACAAGATACGCCGGGTTTGGCACATCTGTCGGCTTACCGTCTTTATCGGCAAGCTTGGGCTCCGGGAATGGGTGATCAGGGTTGAGGTGATCAATCAGCTGCGCTCCGCGGATGGTGGCTAGGGCTTGCGCGCGCCAGACCAGGTAGTTGCCCCGGTGCAGCTTGTCAGCGATGGGAATGAGGGCAAAAGCGGCGGCGGCGGAGCTGGAGCTAGCCATGACTAGGTTTGAATGTTGGAGAGGAAGTTGGCTCTGATACCATGAAAGATTGGATGAAGCTTATGCCTGTGGCAGGGACGCGTTGCATGTTATATAGGCAAAGAGGTTTACAAGATTTGGTAGTTCGGTTGTTGGATTGATCCTCAAGAAAGATATACAAGATGGGGATGAATCCTAACAACCACAACTACAGGTTACAACAACCACGCAACACGCTAGCCTACCGGGCATACTGGGCGTATATACGATTTAGATTTATATCATATATACGTGTTACAATGTATTCTAACAGGCGAATCGGGGCGTGGCGACCAATTTAATGTTCAGTGACTACTACCAAAGACAGCATATGCACCAATCGCAGTCACCGATTGGGATACGATGCAAGGGTTCACTTCCATAAATTTGAAGACACGCAGGCAAAAAACAAACTCCAAATCTGGCTTCCCAATTTCCAGATAGAGGGTTTCCTCCCTGATCCATGTCGGGATGATGGCACCGCCGTGGACTTCTCTGCATAGTACCTGCAACACAAAAGAGCGGGCAATCCTAGATTCCTTTTACTTCTCACGCGGTGCTGCAATGCCTTCTAATTAATCAATCAAGCTACATCATGTGGTGGAGCCATGGAGCTGTGCTTATTGGATTGGCTATGTACGTAGGCTACATAGTTAGCTGGATTGAAGCTGCTGACCTTCTTAAGCATGACGTGGAACATATCAGGCTCTTGAGATACGGGCCTCCATGGTATGGATCTGCGGTGACACCGACGGAGACGCGACCTCGCCGTCGGCCTCGTCGTGCTGCTGTGCATGCAGCGGATTGGGGCGCTTGGGGGTGCTGTCGATGGGGAGGCTGCCGGAGTAGAAGGAGATGGGATACCAGCCGCCGCGCGGGACTATATAGAGGGGAAACAGTGATTGATGGGTTCGACAAAAGGAAGGGAGACGGATCGGTCTCTCTTCCCCTGCTGCGGTCCATCTCTCCTCCCTGTTGTCGTTCTGTATTGTTAGCCAGGCTGGGGATGGTCTCTCTTCCCCTGCTAGTAATGGATTGCCGACGTGGTCATTCTGTAAGATGAAACTTTTGGGCTACCTCGTGGCTATCAAACGACAGCATGATTTTATGGCGACATGGTGGATTATGAGGGTAGAAAAAAATGCCATGGTGGATTGTGGTGGATTAGCGGAGTGGAGGATTAGTGCTGATGTGGCAAGAGGAGAATGGATTATGATGTGGATAGCTTGCATGCTTAGATAAATAAGGTAGTGGGGGTGAACTTCTTATGTATATAGGATACATATAGAACACTTAATATATGATACTTCACTTCTCCATGGTTTCTTTATTCTTTACATTGTTTTTGTGCTCATTTTCATGCCGGGTAGCCCAAGCATCGAGATGGTTGACCGAGGGGTTCTCAATGACCTGCATGGCAGCATATTCAAGAATTACAATTGGTCCTGCTACTGGCATAATGACACGGAGTCATGTGCGTATGTGCCAGTTTACAAAATAGCCTATATATGACGCTAAAGGCGCCAAATAGGCTTGGGTTAAGGCAGAGTGCTCCTATATGATGCTTGTTTGTGTCAGAATAGGGCGCGTGACACACATGCTGCAGTCGGTACACTTTCGGCCCAAATGTCATGTAGCATCTAGTTTTCTATTTACTTTTTGCGGGAATGTAGCATCTAGTTTTCTTCCGAAAGATCGCCCACAATTTGGTTATACATAATGGTCTTTGGTTATCTCCAATTATCTTGGTTTCTAGGACGGTTTTACACTTTCTATAAAAAGATAATTCTTTAGTGGAAAACCTCTTTATATTTACATAAACATTTTGTGAATATTAAATGGACATTCAAAAAACAAAGTGAACATTTAAAAAAGTCCACTGTATTTAAAAAAAGGTTTGTTGTCTATTACGAAATATTCACCAGGCTTAAAAACAGTTCATCCTGTATTCCAAAGATGTTTAATGTGCATTGAAAAAATGTTCATCATTTACTAAAAACAGTCCACGATGTTAAAAAAAAGTGTACACTCTATGTTGATAAATGTTCATTGGGCAACTTCACTGTATGTTTAACAACTATTCATCATGTATTAAAAAATGATCACCAGTCTTTCAAACATATTCACAAGGAACTTTCTTCAGAAATACTCATAAGCACAGAAAGACAAATGTGTTTTTACTAATGAAAAAGGGAATAAAGAGGGAAAGGAAGAAGAGTAAACAATAAAAAATTCAAAATACGAAGAGAAAAATGAAAACCAGAAAGAAAAAGTAATCAAATAAATAGACTAATATGAAGCAAAGCAAAAAAGCCAAAGAACTAAGGAAAACATAATGAAATAATCAGTAGAAGAGAAATAAAATTACTATAGAAAGTTGAAAAGAAAAATGTGGAGCAAAAAATACTTACAACAAAAAAATACCCAAAAATAGACTTGAAAATAACCCCCCACACACATAAAAATATATTAAATCCTTGCGGGACGGCAACACAAAACGATTGAAAAATGGGACATCCCAGAGTGTGCTTAACATGTGGATCAAATAGGGTGCTGATTAGGATGTCCCGATGTGTGTGGGGATCTCCCATCTGCCGCTCTTTGCGGCATATTGCGGCATAATACACAGGAGGCTCTCAACTGGGCCGACCATTGGCGCATGTAGTGAAGCGAGCGGGTGGATGTTTGCAGTTAGTTCGCTAAACATGCACTAGAACAAACTCATACATGTAGCAAACTAAATGGAGGTACTATAACTTACATGCAGAGTTTGTGTATTGAATTTATTAAGAAAAGTCTTAGAACAATTATTATAAATTAAGAACATCTTTTGAATTTTCCAAACTTTTTTTAACACGAACTAATTTTGTAATTATGAACATATTTTAATTTTCCAAAAATATTCTGGAAATCACAAACTAAATTTGTAAATGCTAACCTTTCTTGAAATTCTTTTTTTTATTTTTGATCCTTTTTCAAGAGCCTGGCCATATTTTGTAAACATGATGTTTTTGAATTTGTAAACAAATTTTGAAAAATGTGATATTTTTTTTAATTTTCAATAAAATTTGAAACACGGACATTTTATGAAAAAATCTGGAAGGTTTCCTTAATGCCAGGCAAATTTAAAATTCCAAACATTTTTTTCAATTTCTGAGCTAGAAAAAGAAACTACTCCCTTTGTGGTGCCTAAAACCACTAGTAGAAAATGGACCATTTGTCCTGGTTCCACAGGCCCATTAGCCCCGGTTCTGGAACCGGAACTAAAGGGTTGAGACTAAAACCTAACACCTTTAGTCCCGGTTCGCTTACGAACCGGGACAGATGGTGCTCCATGTGGCCGCTGCGGCGAGCCCAGGCAGGAGCTCCAAATGGCATCCACGCGTCAGCAGCTCGGGAGCTGGGGTTTTTTTTAAGGGGGGGGGTAGGGGGTTTTCGAGGGTTACACTAGTAGAAAACATGGCTTTGGTTCAGGATGGGCCAACCCATTAGTCCTGGTTCAGTCACGAACCGGACCCATGGGGGCATAGGTCCCGGTTCGTGAGGCCAGGGGGCCGGCCGGGCCTCGTGGGGCATTGGTCCCGGTTCTTCTGGCCCCTTTGGTCCCGGTTCTAGACACGAACAGGGACCAATAGGTCTCGCTCCTGGCCCACAAACATTGGTCCCGGTTCTTGGCTGCAACCGGGACCAAAGGATGTCCTTTAGTCCTTGTTCCAACCATGAAATGGGACCAATGAGATGCCTATATATACCCAATCGCCCGCGAGCATAGCACTCCATTGCTTTGTTTTTCTGGCCGGTCGTTGGAGACCTTTGTGGTGCTCTAGCTCACATCCTATGCACATGAGGTGTTCGATGAAATGCCCGAGCCACACTTAAGCATTCTCCTGTCGAGGCTCAAGCTCCATTTTCCTTGAGATTTGTCCAGGTTTGGCGGTCCGCCATGTCCCGTCCCCGTCCTCACCGCAATTGATCGCCCGCGCATCTCGTCGCCGGCACCACCATGGTGAGCCTCTTGATCTTATCTTGTTTCCAAATGAAAAAAGTTCTTACTTGTATGATTTAGATAGATACTTGTTGTGTAGTTTTGTTACTTATTATTGTTTGTTATTATATAGTTCGATGGTTTTGGTATCCGCCTCCGTCAGCCCTCGTCATGTCTATGATTCAGATGTGGTATATATATATTGTCTTTTATAATTATTAATTTAGTATTTATGATAATTATGCCGAACAACGTGACATATATATTTTTATCTAGGAGGTATGTGAACCGGAAATTCCAACCGACCCTATTGGCGAGAGGTTAAATTTAGTTGAAGAAGAAAACAATTACTTGTAGGAAAAATTGAATAAAATTGAGGAGAAGAAGATGATATTGGAGTTGCATGTTGCGGATGTCGTCGATGAACACAAGATCAAGATGGATGCAATGCGCTTGAAGATTAGAAAGATTAGAAAATATGCCATTCATACTGAGACTTGGTATCATTATGTCATTGGATCAATCGTTACCTTGGTTGCGGTTATGATCGCATTTGTTGATGCATTGAAATGTTTTACATAGTTTCAATGTTTGGTTTAATTAGATGCTCTGGAGAGCTATATGTTGTTCAATGAGAACTATGTATGTACTTTGGTTTTAATGTTTGGTTAGTACATGATGAGTGGACTGAATGAATGTACGCAGGGACCTATGAATGTGTGGACTGAATGAATGTGGACAACTAGCTATGAATGTGCAGACTGAATACTTGGTTGTCAGCAGCGTGCACGCTGTCGATCCCCTTTTCGGACTTTCTATCTCCCTCTACTTGTGACAGAGCGCCAGGAAAATCATACCTGTTGTCCAGCTTCCGCTCCCTATCGGTGCCCTTGGTCAACTTGTGCTTGGTCGCCATTGCAAGTTTTCTGCCAAGGACAGTGAAATTTTTCCAAATCGGATTTAAGGTGCGAAGTGCCCAAGGAAATGCTCTTTAGAAAATTCGCAAGACAAGCTTTACTGCCACATAACACCGGTTCAACTAGGGGTGACTGCGGTTTTAGGTTCGCGCTACCAAAAGGAAGAACAAAATGAGGTATAATTGTGTTGACATGAGTTGCACCTGTAGTGAAGTATCGAAAAGGATAAAAAGCGTGTACAAACAAGTTTCTGTTAGCAATGATTTTTTAATCATGCCTTGATCTTCCGGTGATGTTTTCTTTGTTCAGAATAGTTGAGGCATGCAAGTTGCTGCTTGTGGACTGAATGTGTGTCTGTCAAGTGAAAGTGCAGAGAATTTCAGAACTGATTTTCAAGCTTCAAAGTTGGGACAACTCTTACTGCTACAGAATACTGAGCGAGCTATCGAGGCAACATAGATAACAAGGCATTCGTATGCACCATAGGAGTGCGTGTCACTGATAAACCATGAGAAACTTACTCCTGTATACCGAGTGCACTGAAATTCAGATATGATATGTCGTCAGATGCAGGCAGTGATACATACAATTTTGAGGTTCTCAAAGACCTGCATGGCAACATATTCAAGAATTAGAATTGCTCCTTCTTCTGGCACAATGACACAAAGTCATATAGGTGCGCGCCAGTTAACAAATAGACTATATATGGCGCTTAAGGCACCAAATAGGACTTGGGTTAAGGCAGATTGGTCCTATATGATGCTTGTTTGCGTCATATAGGGCGCATGACGCACATGCTGCAGTCAGTACACTTCCTGCCCAAAGTCCATGTAGCATCTCGTTTTCTTCCCCAAGCGCACCCAGTTTGGTTTTACTGAATTTCTTTGGTCATCACAGGTTATCTTGGTTTCAAGAATGCTTTTACGCTTTCTGTAAAAAGATCATTCTTTAGAGAAAAAGTTATGAAGACCTCTTTAAATGAAAATTTCAAAAACTAAGTGAACATTTATATTTTCTACAGAACACTTTTGTAAAAGAAAATCAATGTGTAAAAATGTTCATCCAACACTAAAAAAGTCCACCATATTTTAAAAAAGTCTGCTGTCTATTAGAAAATGTTCTCCAGGCTTAAAAACAGTTCATCCTATATTCCAAAGATGTTTAATGTGCATTTCAAAATGTATAGCATTTACTAAAAATAGTCCACCATGTTGAAAAAAAGTGTTCACTTTATATTGTGCAATGTTCATTGGGCAACTTCACCATTTATTTAAACAATATTCATTATGAATTAAAAACTGTTCACCCGACTTTCAAACATATTCACAACGTACTTTCTTCACAAATATTCATATGCAACAAAAGACCAATTTGTTTTTACTAATAAAAAGGGATGAAAGGGGGTAAGAAACAAATAAAAAACGCATAAAGTAAACAATGGAAAATAAAAAAGAAGAAGAAAATAACACTAGAAAGAATAAAATAATAAAATAAATAGACTAATATGGATCAAAGCAAAAACCAAATAACGAAGGAAAACATAATGAAGTAAGCAGTAGAAGAAAAATAAAACTCTTATAGAAAATGAAAAAGGAAAATGTGGAGCAAAACATACTTACAACAAAAAAATACCAAAAAATGAAAAAAACACTCGAAAATAACTCCACACACACATAAAACATATATTGAACAATTGCAAATAACCCCACTCACCAGCCAGTCTCGCCCAGTAAACGTGTACCTACGCATTTGGCATGGCATAATGGACACGTTGTAAAGGGAGGCATCTAACGTTACGGGGAGGCGACAATGGGAGGTAGCCGATGGCGAGGGGATAACATGGTCGAGGGAGGGTGGCCGCGGAGACAGGAACCCTAGCCTGTCACGGTTGGGACCGGGGAAACCGAGTGGAAAAGAGAGATCGGGTGGGAGGAAGATGACGGTCGGAGCGTGATTTTTCTTGGAGGCAATAGTGGGAGTGTGAAGTAAAAAAACCTACAGGAGAGCAAAAAATCCTGCTAGCCCACTTGGCACAGTCTGTCGGTGTACATGCGCTCAGGCCTGGCCTTGCAGCTTCAAGGGAAAGGACATGCAAATGAATGCATGGGCACGTCCTATATGGCGCTTACTGCAGCAAATAGTCGAGGATTCGCATAGGGGTAGCTGACCTGGGCTGGTCCATCTGCGTGACGCGCAGTTAAAAATCAACAAAAATCGCTTGCCCGGCCTTGCAGCTTAAAGGGAAAGGACATGTAGACGAATGCCTGGGGACATCCTATATGGCGCCTACTGCGGCTAGCTGACCTGGGCCGGTCCATTTGCGTGATGCGCGGTTAAAAATCAACAAAAACCACTAACCCTGGCTGGGAATCGAACACATGATCTGCCGCAGACACTCAAGCAACGCTAGACATTCCGACTAGAGGACTTATGTTGACGATCCACAACGTGTCTTCTAAAGAGACGAACATCAGGGCAAAACACAAAAGAGCGTTTTTTAATCTCGAATGTGATTTTCTTCTGACAAAACTATATTTTTTTGAAAAACAAATTTTTCAGATAAATAAATAAATTTATAAAGACTCAAACAGTTTTTGGAAATCCCAATTTTTTTCTTAAAAAAGAACAATATTGAGAGTGGGAACTTTTTGGAAATAAATGGGAAAACATTTTGAAACACGAAAAAAATTCAAAAAGTCAGACATTGTTTTTGAAACATGAACATTTTATAAAATTCCCAAACATTTTTCAAATTTGAGAACAAATTGTGAAAACATGAAATTTATTAAAATGTGAACAAATTTTGAAAAGGAGAACATTTTATAAATTTTCTTGATGTTTTTTTGAAATTTGAACAAATTTTAAAATGAGAATATTTTTTGAAAATTCTTGAACAGTTCTCGAAACAGGAAGATTTTTTAAAGTGTCAAAATTAATATATTCTTAATATTTTTTGAAACTGTGAATAAATTTTGAAAACAAGATTTTTTTTAAAGTCATGAACTTTTTTGAAACACGAACATTTCTTGACATTGTGAACAAAATTTGAAAGTTTTATTTTTATAAAAATTCCTGAACATTTAAGAAAACAATCTGAATAATATTGAAAAATGGAAATATTTTCTGAAATTCCTGAAAACAAATTTAAAAGTACTAATATTATTGAATGCTTGAACAATCTTTCAAACGCGACTATTTTAAAAAGAAATCATTGTTTTTAAGAGCATGAAGTTTTTTATGTTTCCGAACAATTTTTGAAACATGAACTTAAAAAAACGAAATGAAACTTGAAAAATAGAAGAGAAACAAAAAAAGAGAAAGAAAACAAAGAAAAAGAAACAAAACAAAGAAAAAGAAAAATAAAAGGAAAAGAAAAAGAAGAAAAATAAACAGAAAAATGATTTATTTATTTTTCGAAAAAAACCCAAAAAGAAACAGGAGAAGTGGTTCGGGGAACATTAAAAACCGGCTGGAAAACTCTAGAAGGTTCCCAAAACTAGAAACGTTGGAACATGCTAATGGGCCGACCCAGGTTACCGCGTGATCGTGAACTCACTGTGAAACGTCGACCGTTCGACATAGAATGCGTCGAATAGGATATTCCATATGCCCGTGCTAGTAAAGACTGTGTTGACCCGACAAACAATCATGGACAATCGCGTCATTACACCCCAATGCATGATTTCTTGGGGGCTTATATACTTTAGTCCTCATTTGGTTGCAGTGGATCCCGAGGAGAAGTTCCTAGGGGCCGACTTTACCCAGGCCACCCAAGGCGCCATTTGGTTGTTCACTATCGGGAGGGAGCCCCGCCCTTTCCAGACTCTTCCCTGGGAGCGATTTCCTGATCTCATCAGGTCGGGCAGGAATCCTCGAGAAGCGATGATGCTGACTCGATCCTCCCAAACATCTCCGCGACTACCTACCCCTTCAACTAGGAGCTTCGCCCTCCACCGGCGCCCCCCACCCCCCTGGCGAGGAACTTATCCCTTTGTGGCCAATGACGCCCCCACACT
>NC_041385.1:862075551-862117231 GCF_002162155.2 Triticum dicoccoides | reverse complement strand
GCCTAGCATCCAAATTAAGCCTTTGGGATTTTATTACTAACAGTGCATACCCTCCTCTGACCTGGGGTTGGCCCGTTTAGGATTTTTTTTTCATTTTTTTTCTTCTGGTTTGCTTCAATCCTGAACCTCCCCGTTTGATTCTAACAGCGACCACCAACTGGAAAACGTCACGTCATGCGATTACATATTTCTTTTATTCGTTTTGTTCAGCCTCAACTTGTAATAACAATAAAAAAGAACACTATGATTTTTCTGTGTTTCTATGGTTGTTTTTACTCGATTTCTTTTTCTGTTGCCTTTTCCTTTTTCCTCTTCCTTTTTAAAGTGCGTGAACTTTTTCCTTTTTCACGAACTTTTTCCAAATTTGCAAAAAAATGAGTTTTTTGCTAACATTCTAGCGAAACTTTTCCAAAAGTAATGAACTTTTTCCAACTCGATTTCAAAATCTATGAAAAAGATTCAAATTCAATGCACTTTTCTCAAATTTTATATACATTCTTAAAATTTTATGAAAATGGTCAATGAACTTTTTTATAAGTTAATGAAGTTTTTTCAAAATCGTTGAATTTTTTTTCATATCGATCAACTTTTTTTGAATTTGTGAATGTTTTTCCAAATCTTGCGAGTTTTTAAAAAATCCATGAATGCCATTAACTCCGTGAAGATTTTCCCATTTTTAGGAACTTTTTCAAATTGCTAAACTTTTCAAACTGTTAAAATGTTGTTTTTATCCTCAAACAACGACCAGTACAGAAGAGAAAAAAACGGGCGAACAGATTTTTTTAAGCGAAAAGAGGAAGTAGACGAGAACAACTACAGATATAAGGCACCATTTTGCATATCTGGAATGTTTTAGTTTTCTCAACCTAATTATTAATGGTCCTACCACTCTTACTTAAAACTACCACTGTTAGTAATCTAATTATTAAATCTAAGGTCAACCATAGTGGTTTTTTTTCCTTACGTAGTAAGATTCTACATCCTAGCTTCAACTTTCAGCTCGTTCCAAATAAACTGTTGCTACCGTGCCTGTTTTCGTCTCTATTAAAAATGTACTGGGTGGGTTATACAAAATCCCTTTGGAAATTCATAGCTTTCTTGATTGGTCGCCGGTCATTACATAGGTCAGTACATGATGAGTGGACTGAATGACTGTACGTAGGCGACCTATGAATGTGTGGACTTAATGAATGTGGGCAACTATCTATGAATGTGCTGGACTGAATACTTGGTTGTCAGCAGCGTGCACGCTTTCGATCCCCTTTTCGAACTTTCTATCTCCCTCTACTTGTGACGGAGTGCCCAGCAAATCGTACCTGTTGTCCAGCTTCCGCTCCCTATCGGTGCCCTTGGTCGACTTGTGCTTGGACGCCATTGCAAGTTTTCTGCCAGGGACAATGGAATTTTTCCAATTCGGATTTAAGGTGTGAAGTGCCCAAGGAGATGCTCTTTATAAAATTCGCAAGACAAGCTTACCGCCACATAACACCGGTTCAACTAGGGGCGACTGCGGTTTAGGTTCGCGCTACCAAAAGGAAGAAGAAAATGAGGTATAATTGTGCTAACATGAGTTGCACCTGCAGTGAAGTACCGAAGAGGATAAAAAGCGTGTACTAACAAGTTTCTGTCAGCAATGATTTTTTAACCATCCTTTGATCTTCCGGTGATGTTTTCTTTGTTCAGAATACTTGAGGCATGCAAGTTGTTGCGTGTGGACTCAATGTGTGTTTGTCAAGTGAAAGTGTAGAGAATTTCAGAACTAATTTTCAAGCTTCAATGTTGGGACAACTCTTACTGCTACAGAATACTGAGCGAGCTATCGAGGCAACATAGATAACATGGCATTCTTATGCACCATAGGAGTGTGTGCCACAGAGCCAGCAGGAGCAGAAAACGATCGATGCCCAAGAATCATGACAAGACGTCTTCGAGGGGAGCGAGGCTTCTATCTGGATCTTGCGAGGAGCTGGACCTTGATGGTGCCCTGTAGGGAGGCGGGGCAACATCGACGCAGTAGGGCCACCCAATAAGCTGAGGGGACGCCAGGCGGTACAACACCCACGCGCTCGATGACTATTCTATAGGCACCGAGAACACCTAAATGGATCTTTGCAATCCGCCACACGGTGTCCAGGATAGACACATCTGCAACATCTACCGTGAAGTCATGTAGGGACCGGACGGGGAGCCTATGTAGGGGCCGGCGACGTCGGGGCGTCGCATGCTGCCCCTCGGCAGCACCTTCTGCCAACCTCCGCACTTATCCACCTCAGACTCCAGGCCCAACTGAGCAACCGGAATGGAGGATTTGATAGCCGACTATGGCGTCCACGGGGCTAGCTCATCGTCATCCTCATCTTCTTCATTGTCGGCAAGGGAGCTCCACAAAATAGGTGGCTCCGTGTCCAAACCCGATGTAGTGTCGGTAGGAGTCAGAGATGATGCGGCTTCAGCAGGAGTGGAGGACGACGAAGCATCACCGGCAGGAGACGGGGGCTGCATGTTGGAAATATGCCCTAGAGGCAATAACTAATTAGTTATTATTATATTTCCTTGTTCATGATAATAGTTTATTATCCATGCTATAATTGTATTGATAGAAAACTCAGATACATGTGTGGATACATAGACAACACCATGTCCCTAGTAAGCCTCTAGTTGACTAGCTCGTTGATCAATAGATGGTTACGGTTTCCTGACCATGGACATTGGATGTCGTTGATAACGGGATCACATCATTAGGAGAATGATGTGATGGACAAGACCCAATCCTAAGCCTAGCACAAAAGATCGTGTAGTTCGTATGCTAAAGCTTTTCTAATGTCAAGTATCATTTCCTTAGACCATGAGATTGTGCAACTTCCGGATACCATAGGAATGCTTTGGGTGTACCAAACGTCACAACGTAACTGGGTGGCTATAAAGGTGCATTACGGGTATCTCCGAAAGTGTCTGTTGGGTTGGCACGAATCGAGACTGGGATTTGTCACTCCGTGTGACGAAGAGGTATCTCTGGGCCCACTCGGTAGGACATCATCATAATGTGCACAATGTGACCAAGGGGTTGATCATAGGATGATGTGTTACGGAATGAGTAAAGAGACTTGCTGGTAACGAGATTGAACAAGGTATCGGGATACCGACGATTGAATCTCGGGCAAGTACAATACCGCTAGACAAAGGGAATTGAATACGGGATTGATTGAATCCTCGACATCGTGGTTCATCCGATGAGATCATCGTGGAACATGTGGGAGCCAACATGGGTATCCAGATCCCGCAGTTGGTTATTGGCCGGAGAGTTGTCTCGGTCATGTCTACGTGTCTCCCGAACCCGTAGGGTCTACACACTTAAGGTTCGATGACGCTAGGGTTATAAAGGAAGTTTGTATGTGGTTACCGAATGTTGTTGGGAGTCCCGGATGAGATCCCGGACGTCACGAGGAGTTCCGGAATTGTCCGTAGGTAAAGATTTATATATGGAAAGTTGTTGTTCGGGTTCCAGGAAAAGTTTGGTTTTTTCCGGTATTGTACCGGGAAGTTTCCGGAAGGTTCAGGAGGATTCCGAAGGGGTCCGGAGGTCCGGAAATTGTTCCTCCACGTCCAATACAGCAGCATGGGCTGTAAGGGGGCGCCCTAGCCTTAATGGGCCAGGGACACCAGCCCCCCCAAGGCCCATGCGCATGGGAGAGGGGAAACCCTAAAGGGGAGGGCCTCCACTTGACTTGGGAGGCACTCCTCCCCACCTTGGCCGCTGCCCCCAACCCTAGATGGGATCTAGGGGGGGCGGCTCCCCTATCTCCCCACCTATAAATAGTGCAGGGGTGGGAGGGCAGCCGCACCCAAGTTCTGGCGCAGCCCTCCCCCTCTCCCAAGTCCTCCTCCTCTCCCGTGGTGCTTGGTGAAGCCCTGCAGGATTGCCACGCTCCTCCACCACCATCACGCCGTCGTGCTGCTGCTGGACGGAGTCTTCCCCAACCTCTCCCTCTCTCCTTGCTGGATCAAGGCATGGGAGATGTCACCGGGCTGCATGTGTGTTGAACGCGGAGGTGCCGTCCGTTCGGCACTAGGATCATCGGTGATTTGGATCACGGCGAGTACGACTCCATCAACCCCGTTCACTTGAACCCTTCCGCTTAGCGATCTACAAGGGTATGTAGATGCACTCTCCTTCCCCTCATTGCAAGGTTACTCCATAAATTGATCTTGGTGATGCGTAGAAAATTTTGAATTTCTGCTACGTTCCCCAACACTGCATGAGGACAACAGTAGTCGAGGGTGATAGCGCGGCGCCAATAGGAGTCATGGACGGCGCGGCGCCAATAGGAGTTGCCGACAGGGACGCCAAAGCAATGGCGGTAGCTGGCCCCCAAGCCCACCATCCATCTGGCCAGGGTCACGCGGGGTTGGAGCAGCGCACATAGCGTGAAGGCTGGACATCGCGGTGAAGTCGGCCGGGGGAGGCCGGGAGCTCGATGCAGCCCCAACAGGCCTTGGGGGCATCCAGCGCGGGCCAAACGGCCACCAGCGGCTGGGGCTGCCTTGCGGGAGGCAAGAGCAGCCTCCGCCATCTCCAGCATGGACTTGAGGAACTCGGCGCGGGGCGCGTCCGACGA
Source organism: Triticum dicoccoides (assembly GCF_002162155.2). NCBI lineage: Eukaryota > Viridiplantae > Streptophyta > Magnoliopsida > Poales > Poaceae > Triticum > Triticum dicoccoides. The sequence continues at coordinate 862,112,615 of NC_041385.1, read as the reverse complement.
CAGCGTCACGCTCCGCGCCGCCTCCTGCGACGGGATCACGCTGCACGTGGTGCCGCCATGGCAGTTGGGAGCGGTGGCGTGCTTGGGGGAGGAGGAGGCGACGATGGAGTTGGAGCGGCCGGGGGGCGCGAGGGAGAGGCGGCGGGACGCGATGGCGGAGGAGAGGTCGGCCTGCGCGTCGGCGTCGTCGAGGTCGACCTCGTCGTGGAAGGCCGGGGAGGAGGTGGAGGCGGAGGAGGGCGGCGAGACGGAGACGGAGGTGGAGGTGGAGCCGTCGTCGTAGGTAAGGTTAAGGAGCCCCGACAGCGGTGACCTGGGGGGCCTCCGGCCGGCCCCGACGGCGGGGAAGCAGCCGAGCATTGTGCGGCGGTCCGTGCTTCTTGACATTTCTTGCTGAAATTAGATTAGATTAGAGGAGAGAATGGAATGAGGCGCGCATATGTCGTGATTGTGAAGAAGAAGGAAGGAAGGAAGGAAGGAGGGCCTCCCTATAATTAGGCCGTCACTTTATCTATCTCTAATCTCATCTAAATCTCCGCTCCGGCTAAGGCAATGCAATCAATATACCCATCCCCGAGACGGCTGACGGATCCGGAGTTGACGACGCGGACGCGAGCGCCATGGGCAGCACAGCGAGAGCTCCGAAGGGAGAAGAAGTGCAGCCGAGAGAGGACGCGGAGAGCACCCCAGATCTGGTCTTAGCGGAAGAAATGGCTGCTAGAGGGAGTAGATAAGTGTGGATCCACCGGCCGGGGGCGCAGGGTCGCGGGAGCCATGGCGCACGGCTCCCTAATTGATGTTAGTTACTCGCGTGGATGCAACCGTCTATATTATGAGCCTTACTCTGACTGAAACAAGAGATTAAATGTCATACATTTATTGCTTGCCTAGATGATCGTCCGTGTCCTCCGGACTTCCCAAGAAGATGAAGGACGGAGCGAGAGAATCGATCATGATGACCCAGCAAAAGGCAGGTGAATAATAGAGTACTCCCTCTGTCCTTAAATATTGGTCGTTAGTTTGACTAGATTTGTAGAAAATAATTAGCAATATTTTTATCTCCAAAAAAATTTACCATTAAAATATATTCAACAATCTACCCAATGATATTAATTATGTATCATAAATATTAAAAAATATAGGCTAAATTATTTCTGCACTGGTGTGACATGCCAATTTTGATCATCAACAATATTTGCCCAAGAAAATACAAATTTATTTTGACCCACAAGTCCACGACACAACATATGTAAACAGCCGGTAGGTACACGGAGTATACAATGTTATATACTCCCTCCATTCCTTGATATAAGGTGTATAGTTTTTTGAGAAAACCCCCGAAATATAAGGTGTATTGTGTTGCACCACTCGTTTGGATAATTTTTTCAGGGATTTCATTACATTTCCTTATATTAGGCAATCTTCTTTATTTTCTCATGCCAATTAGTCAGGTGTAATATCTCCCAAAACTTGTGAAATTTTTCCTCCATGTGCGTACTTTAATTTCCGTGCCAAAAACTATACACCCTATATTGAGGAATGGAGGGAGTATTATTATTAGGCGATGGCTGGGAAGGATTGGATCATTGTTCAGGCGGGGATCATTGTATCATTGCCGGATCGGAGCACTGGCAACAGCCTCAGACTCAAAGGTGCATCTGGTTGTGCACCAGCATTTAAAATGGTCACATTCGCCAACAGAGTTGTCGCTACTTTCGTCTACGCATACACGATTGCAAGCGCCGTCATGTATCAATCCAATGCATATCCCTTTAAAATTGCCGCTCTGATGTACGTCGCCGCAACGATCTTTCCCAACGAACGCCGACTCTGCATGGTTCAGATCCAGGCACGGACATTTTTATGCAACAAATGTCAAAGGCGCATCAAACAACTTTTAGCAAAAGATTAATCAAATGACATCGCTGCTTGCAACATGTAGTTCATGCATGCACACACATACATACCACCAGCTTCCATGACGATGGGTAGGAGGACGACGACTAGGAGGACGGCAGAGAGATTCATTTGTGAAGGCACCATTGCTTCTTATGTGGTGGAAGTTAGTATGTTGAAGAAGACTGAGCGAGCAAATTTTTTGCAATCGAGTTTGGAGAAGTCTGCCAATCACTTGACTAAGAGTGAGCATATATATACTCTTAACAAAAAAAAAACAATCACTACCCAACGGGCAGATCCATCGGATTTGCTGTTGCGAGAAAGCAACTCTAAAACTTATGGGCAGCAGGTCACAGGTGACGTACTATTTGTCCGTGCTTCAGCTAGTTCACCTGCCATTTGCTCAAAATCCATGACGATCCTCGCATTTTAGGCAGCTACTCAAATTATTAATGGTGCCTTCACAAAACCAGATTAAAGGGCGTATCTCCAAAACCAGATTTTTTTTCACAATTAAAAGGAAATAGGGCGCATGTCATTAATTAGCCTATTAACTGCATCGTTTTGGGAGGAATTAGCTCATTGAAATTACTCCTTCCACTTCCCTTCCTGGTGCGCATGCATGGTGTGAACTGAAACTTTAGGTGGATGCGTGAATCGGTTTTGTTTGCATGCGATGGTTTCCACCCATGCATGCGATGGTTTCCTTATTTTACTGCACGGGGAGGTTACTATGCGTTTGTTTGACGATTAATTAGGCGCATATCTTTAACTACCGCAGGTCCAGCGCATCAGTTATTCCTGCCAATCGTTAGCAATCTTGGGCCCATAGAGATGTGAGGTACGCCCTTTAAACTGTGATGGAGGGACTAGTTCAGTCTAATAGTATAGTCCAACTCTGCGGAGCTTTTCTCGAGGGCGTGCTTCAGCCAGTTATGCTTCTGCGGCGGCAAACACTAGGAGAATAATAATCCGTGCTTTTAATTAATTCCCAAATAGAAATAGTCAGGCTGGTCATAGTGGGGAGTAACTTAGACTAGTGACATACATATGTTACTAGTCCATGTTACTACCTTCATAGTAGGAAGTGTCATAGGTGTAGTAACATACATGTCTTCATTTATTGCTTTGTAGACTCATTTTGTATTGGGAACCGCTATGTTATGGTAACATATTACTCCCTCCGTCACAGTTTAGAAGGCACAGTTAAATTTGCGTTTGTTTCCACAATAGACAAGGTTTAGGGCGCATTGCATTTATTTCTAGTAGCTAAGTAGTACTTCGATATACTATTCCTATATGCATGCGTAGTGTGAATGCTATTTTTTAGCCCATCTCACAGCCAATAGATAACCACCTAGGTCCCAGAGAATTTTCAAATGCGTCTTCTAAACCGTGACGGAGGGAGTATGTTACTCTATTTGTCTCTCTCCTCTTTAATTACATGACACATCATTTTTTTTTTGCTTATGTGGCATCTATGCTACTACTTATGTTACTCCCGTTATGACTAGCCTCATAGATGCCTGTCCCCTGGCCGACGGATGATCGTAGGTGAATATATATTCGTGTATATATAATCTCATGTACTTTAATTTTTAGGCATGCTATGAATTAATTACCTGAACATTCTTGTAATTATTAGTCTGATTGATCCTTTCGTCTCGCTTCAAATTATTAATTTCTTGGTGTGCTTTTGGAGCAGCTAAATTTCTCCTCTACATACTTGCACATGTCTACATGTTGTAAACTTCTCCTCGGCTTACCACTCATCCAGTCAACTGCTCGGTAGCAAGAGCATGGTGAGTTCGTCCTTGATTACATCAAAAAAGAGATATTAAGCCCATATATTTTAATTTGACAATTTTTAGAAAAGATCTTGTTTTTTTTAGAAAGAAAAGATCTTGTTGATTTGACTTTTGTTGTAAAAAGAAAAGCTAGAGCACTTTGAGTTTCTCAGTATTACTCAATTGTTGCAAAAAGCTTTGGCCAATGAAAGCCGAAGTAATATTGGAGAATCTCATAAGAAATATTATCCTAAACTGTAAACGGTAAACAATCGGTCAGTAGCTATTTAGCCATTGTTTGAGCTAAACAACCACTTAAACAGGAAAAATAATGGCCAATTTAAATGGGATAAACAACTAATTAAATGGAAACAACGTACTATCATGTAATTTAAATAGTGTGTAAATGGACTAAACAACTATTTAGGCTAACAGTGCTCATAAGTCACATTATGCTAAGATGTATGCCAGTGAGTAATCTGATAGTCCGGACCTTGAAACTAAAGATTGTTTTATTGCCGAATTTTTTTGGTCAACACAAGCCAAATCAGTTGCTTACTTTTCCCTCTAGCCGATTCACAAGAATTAGCAAGAGGAAATAGAATTTACATTTCATGTATCCAAGTGCGATCAATTTTATGAGAGATTGAAAACACAGACACATAAAAATATTGTCGCATCCTTTACCACTCCTCAATGAATTGAAGCACCATGCATATTGTGAATGGTATAATTTTGCTTCTTATACTACTAATAATTGCCATGACTTTTGGCAGTAAGTCCAATCAGCCATTAATGAAGGATGATTGAGTCTTTGAGGGATCTAGATCGGTACATTGTCCTACCTAGTAAATACTTTGGAATTGAAGAATCTTGTTGCCTTGGTCTTGTCCAATCAAGCTGAATCTAATGGTGAAAAAATGTGATAATTGGTAATCACAGGGAAGACGACAAGATTGAGAAGGCCTCGAGATGTGAAATTGTGCTCGAGAGGTCCGTTAAATTCTAGACATGCATACTCAGCGAAGGGGTATCCTTTGCTTGAGGGTGGAAAAATCTGGCCAATCAAATCAATTCCCTAGCCCCAAAACGGCCATGACTTGATAATTGGGTTTATGGCCAATGCAGGCGATTTCTGAATATTACCAAAACGTTGACAGTCTTGGCACCCCTTGTAATATTCAAAACAGTCTTCCAATATTATTGGCCAAAAATATCCAATTCTGCAAATGATCCATTTTATCTTACAAGCCGATTGATGAGCTCCACATATCCCTTCATGCACTTCGCCCATCAACACCTTAGCTTCTTCTGGATTCAGGCATTTGAGCAATGCCCCATCAATTGTTATGTAGTACAGTTGATCATCCTGTAAAACATACTTAGTCAATTTATACCTTAGTCAATTTATACCTTAGCTTTTTCAACTCTCCAGTCACTATTCGAGGTTTCATTACTCAAGATTTCTTGAATCACCCGATAACCTGAATCACTTTGAGCCAAACGGTTAGCTTCTTGATTATGAACTCCCGGAATATGTTCAAATGAGACATGAGGAAATTCCTTGAGCAACCTTTGGCACTCGTCATAATATCCTCTCAAAGTATCTTCTTTGCACTCATACATGCCGATCAACTGACTAATAATTAACTGTGAGTCTCCAAATATTTCAATTGCTTCGGCCTTTATTTCATGAAGAAGTTGAATCCCCTTGAGAACAGCTTCGTACTTTGCTTGATTGTTGGTAATCATTGGTTCGGTTGGAAAAGCAAACTCAAAATTTGCGCCTGAGGTGGAACAATAACAATACCAATGCCACCACCATGCTTTCATGATGATCCATCGAAGAATAACGTCCAAGGTACCGGCTCTACATAATTAATGCTAGGCTTATGATGCTGGGTGACGAAATCGGCTATTACTTGCCCTTTGACTGCTTTAGCCGATTCGTACCTCAAGTCAAATTCTGATAACACGAGAATCCACTTTCCCACTCTCCCATTCAGTATTTGCATCGATAACATGTGCTTGATCACATCAGCCTTGGAAACAACCGTACACTCAGCCGATAATAAGTAATGCCGCAACTTGGTGCAAGAGAAATATAGGCATGAACATAACTTTTCGGTAGGAGAATATATCGTTTCTGGATCTAGAAGTCTCCTACTCAGCTAGAAAACCACTCGCTCCTTTCCTTCAAACTCTTGCATTAAGGCCGATCCAATTGATTTGTCATCGGCCGATACGTATAACTTAAAAGGCTTACCCTGCCGAGGAGGAACCAGCACGGGTGGACGCTTCATATATTCTTTTATCACCTCAAACGACTTCTGTTGTACGTCACCCCATCTAAATTCTTGATCATTTTTTAACTTTAACAAGGGAGAAAACGGTAGAACCCTTTCCGACAAATTTGAAATAAACCTTCTGATAAAATTAATCTTGCCAAGCAAAGATTGTAACTCCGTCTTAGTAGTCGGGCGGCACTGCTTCGTCAATTGGCTTCACAATCATGGCCAAAAAGCTAAGCGCCGGGCAACAACGTGTAAAACAGAATTTTGGGCAAAAACGTATATCGGTAACCCGACGTTGCCCGTGTACATGAAAACTGGGCGAAAACATGGTCCGTGCTAGTGATTTTGGCCAAAAAGCTAAGCGCCGGGCAACAACGTGTAAAACAAACATTCAGGCAAAAACGTGTATCAGTAACCCAACGTTGCCCGTGTACATGAAAACTGGGCAAAAACATGGTCCGCGCTAGTGATTATTGCCAAAAAACTAAGCGCCGGGCAACAATCGTGTAAAATGGACTTTCGGGCAAAGACGTGTATCGGTAACCCGATATTGCCCATGTACACCCGACATTGCTCGTGTACATGAAAACTGGGCAAAAACATGGTCCAATCCCACAATTGATCCTGGCTGTCCATCCCACAATTGACGGGCGACCGCGGTCCAAGTGGGCTGACGTCCCCCTTGTCATAGATGGCAGGGATCATCCTGCCCACCTTCCGGAAGACGTGGGTCTGCCGCCCACTCTCCTGTCGCCAACCATAACAACATCCGAGTCAGCAAGATGATGTACGACCCGGGAAGCCGCATCAACCTCTTGTCCTTGCGGGCCTTTGAGCAAATGCAGATCCCTCGTAGCCAATTGTCTCCATTCATGGGTTTCTGCAGTGTTAGCGGGACTGAAATGGAACCCCTTGTGAAAGTGGCGCTCCCTTTCACGTTTGGGGGCCCTGATAACTTCCGGACGGAGGCCCTTGTATTCGATGCCGCCGATACACCACTACCTTACAATGGTTTGCTAGGTAGGCCTACTATCGGAAAGTTTGCCTCCCTGTACCATGGGTTGTACAACATTGTCAAGATTTCGGGACCCAATGGAGTCATCACTCTGCATGGCGATCTGAAGGATGTCATATGTTGTTTGCAACTAGAAGCTAAGAAGGCAGCGGCGGCAAGAGGCACGGTGGCGGCATCGACGCCGAGTGCTGTGGTGGCACCCACAGCAACTGGCTCATCCTCCCCCACTAGGCCCAGTGCTATTGGGGAGGAATCCGAGAAGTGCAAAACGGGTCTGTCTGGCAAGAAGCACTTCAAATTGTGCAGCAAGCGCGATGGGGAGGCCGCCCCACCTACAACTAAAAAAGTAAAAGCTAGCCATCTCGCCCCGGCAGCTGAGACCAAACAAGTGCCTATCTCGAAGGATGGCAGCCACACCGTCTCCATCGGTGTTGGCCTCTCTGACAAATAGGAAAGTGCGCTCATCGGCTTTCTCCGGAAGAATATCAGCCTCTTCGCGTGGGAGCCTTCTGATATCCCCGGGGTCCCGAGAGAGGTGATTGAGCACAAACTTGCGAAAAAATCGGGCGCCAAGCCCGTCAAGCAAAAGGTTTGACGACAGGCACAAGACCGGTAGGAGTTCATCGCCGGGGAAATTGCAAAGTTGATAAAGGCTGGTTTTATCTGAGAAGTATGGCATCCGACTTGGCTTGCCAACCCTATAGTGGTGCCTAAGGCTAATGGGAAAAAGAGACTCTGTATTAACTATGGCGATGTCACTGATGTTTGTACAAAAGATCCATTCCCCCTTCCTCGTATTGATAAAATTGTAGATTCGACTGCCGAGTGCGACCGGTTATCATTCCTGGACGCGTATACCGGGTATAATCAGATTAAGATGGATGTAGAAGATGAAGAGAAGGCAACATTCATCGCCCCTTGCAGTACATATTGTTATACCTGCATCCTTTTGGGTTGAAGAATATCGGATCCACCTTCCAGAGGGCTATTCAGATTGGCTTTGGCTCCCAATTGCACTGCAACGTTGAAGCGTATATGGATGATATAGTTGTGAAGACCAAGATCTTCAACACGCTCATCGAAGATTTGCGGGAAACTTTCGACAACCTCAATAAGATGCAGTTGAAGCTCAATCCCGAAAAATGCGTGTTCGGGGTGCCTTCCAGTAAGCTCCTTGGGTTCTTGGTATCCCATAGGGGTATCGAGGTAAACCCGGATAAGATTCAGGAGATCAAGCAGAAGCAGGCCCCTAAGTGCATAAAGGACGTCCAACGTCTGAACGGATGCATCACTGCCCTCGGGAGATTTATCTCTCGGTTGGCGGAAAAAGCACTCATATTTTTCAAGATCTTGAAGAAGACTGGTCCCATGGAATGGACGCTGGAAGCAGAAGGTGCCCTCCAAAGTCTAAAAAAATATCTTGCCTCCCCGCAATCCTTGTCGCGCCTCAGCCACGCGAACCCTTATAGTTGTACATCGCTGCAACGACTCAAGTGGTGTGCGGGGCCTTGGTGGTTGAGCGGGAGCAAGAAGAAGTACCAGAAGCAGGTCTACCGGAGACAACCGCAGCCGCTGAAGCCTGAGAACCAAAGGCCCCCGGCAAGAGGTTAGTGCAGCGGTCTGTGTATTTCATCAGCACTATTTTGCGGGATGTGTTCGGGAATGTTGCATGGAAAACAAAAAAAATTCTACGCACACGCAAGATCTATCAATGGAGATGCATAGCTACGAGAGGGGGAGTGTGTCTATGAACCCTCGTAGACCGTAAGCGGAAGCGTTAGAATAATGCAGTTGATGTCGTCAAACAACTTCACGATCCAACCGACCAAGCACTAAGCGTACGGCACCTCCGCGTTCACCACACGTTCAGCTTGGTGACGTCCTCGACTTCTTGATCCAGCAAGACGGCGAGGTAGTGGGGGTCGCCGGCGGAAGGGATGGAGTGGTGACGTAGGAGGTGGTCGCTCGCTGCAGGTCGGGGGTCGAGGGATTGTGGGGAATTGTTCGAGCTCAGCGGTGGGAGATTCAGTGGGAGGGACGCGACGGGACGGAGGCTAGGGTTCACCCAATCGGATGCCCTCTTCGCCTTACACGCAGCCCCTCCACCCACAAAGAGCCACACAAGGGCATACACATCGAATGGCGAAAATGCCCTCGATGGTCACCCAAATCTATAGGCGGTGGCACACCCTTCCTACAGACAAGGGCAAGCACCGATGCACCACCCTCCGCAGTCACCGGCGGCTGGAGCCCACCCTGGCCAGGCCCCGTATGTCACTGTAATACACAAAGGCAACAAGAGTGTAAAAACGAGGCACTATTTATTGCTAGTCACATCAGACTCGATCCAACGGTCAGGATCATTTCGTCTGAAGATTCAAGGGCTGGGATATGTTTGGACACACAATCCGACGGTCCACATTGCAAGTGCCCTGAGAAGGCTCGATACTTGCCTGGACTCGGACAATGGGATACTCATTCTGATGGACTATATATATGCCAGCCAAATATCTAGCTAAACCATGAGATATCCATGTACATTGTCATACGTATATCACTACACACCTAGCAGGATGCAATTCATTAATGTTTTATATTGTTTCATCTTTCTCTTCACATGACGAATGCATGCACGCACACCATGTGTGGCTCTCACTCGAAACGGCTGCACTGTTGTGTGCGTTTGAACCTCGCCAAATTAACCATGCATTTACATTGGAGTTTGTGATGTAATCAAAAGAGGCCCCGGTGCAGTGGTGGCCATGCTTTGTCTTTGTGTGATTTTTTTTCTAAATCTTAGTTTTATTCTTAGATGCTCTTAACATTTTCGATAGATAGGGAGTATGAGTACCCCGTCGACATAATGATCCAAGGCTTGTTGCATGCACATGCAGAACGTGCATGGACGCTTTGCTGTAGCGTGAGCGTGATCGGCGTCGTCCTGCAGGCTGCAGCTTCCGCCTCCAGGAGCCGTTGACTCGCAACATTCCAGCAGTTGGCCGCGAGCGACGAGAGCAAGCATCCATCGTGTTGTGACTTGTGACAAGGGAAAAGTCGACGCCGGCATCAAGGTGTGCGGCTGTACCCGAGGCCGGCAGTGGTAGTCGGGATTTCACAACTGGGATTCAGACTTTCAGAGACGAAGGCTGCCTTGCTGCTTTGAGATCCGTACTGCCAGGTGTCACTCAAAGAGTGGGTCTCCAGATTAGAAGTATACGACCCACTCCGGTGACTCGCACACGACCATCGCCATCAGCGCCGCCCAGACGGCCGTCATGACGAGCGCGGTGAGTGCGATCATCCAGGTGCGCCACCGGTCCTAATCCACCGGGATGGCATGCTTCGATGATTGTGGCGATGGCGCAACGCGTGCTTTGGCAGCCACGACGATGCCACGAGGGCAGCCTGGCTACTTCGACAATGTTGTGACGACATCTTTTGAGGTCGTGGTGTGCTCTGATGGTTGCAGTGATGCTATAGCATCAACATGTCAGTTTCAATGATGTTGCAATGATGTGCTTCAACGGACGTAATAGGTGCTTCCACAGCCATGGCGGTGCTACGACAGCAACTCGGCTGCTTTGATGATGTTGCTACTGTGTGCTTCAATAACCTTGCCGATGTTGAGATGAACCGCGAAAGTGGTGTCCTTCGGGCGGTCATGGCAATGCTGCGACGCCGTGCTTTGACGACTGTGTCGATGCTGCGGCAGCGTGCTTTGGCGTCCACGGTGATTCCGCGATGGCAGCCTGACTGCTTCGACAATGTCGCGATGACATGCTTTGAGGTCGTGGTGCGCTTTGACGGTTGCGGCGATGCTATAGCGGCAAGATATTTGTTTCAGTGATGTTGCGATGATGTGCTTTGACGGCCGTGACAGGTGGTTTAGCAGCCGTGGCGATGCTATGACGACAACCCAGCTGCTTCGATGATGTTACCTGGCGATGCTACGACGGCAACCCAGCTGCTTCAGTGATGTTGTGACGGTGTGCTTTGACAGCCGTGTCGATGTTGTGATAAACCGCGATGACGGCGTGCTTCGATGACCGCGGCGAGGCTCCGACGAATGCCCAACTTCTTCGAGGATGCCGCGGCGATGTGCTTCCCAGTCGTGGCAGTGCTGCCACGTTGGCACCGCTGTTTCGACGATGCTACGACGGCAGCCTGGCTGCTCCATTGATGCTGCGATGGTATATATGCTTGGACTACAACGACGGCGGCCGAGGAGTCAAAGATGCTACTCTAAGCATAGCTATATCGAAGCAATCATGACTCCATAAGCTTTCTAGTACCAAATCCAACAAACACCCACAATGAACGTCAAAAGAGACTCTTTTGTGCTAGTGAACTTTAATAGTAATAAATAGTTTGGAGACCCATAGGATGTTTCAGGATTTTCGTAGATAATAGATTTGTATTTGTGTCTTAATTTTTCTATGTGTTGTTAAATTAATCATTACATGCAACAACACAGACAGCACGATAGAGAACGGCGTTTCGGTGCCCGGGTGCATCTGCACCCGGTCAAAAAAATTCGTAAAAAATTCAGAAAAATTCAAAAAATTCCAAAAAAAAAAGTTGGGTGGTAGACAATTTGATGCGTGAGGTACGCTCCAATTTTCAAAACATTTAGACTTCTGTGCAGCTCTCAGCAAAAAAGACAAATCAGACCAGAACAGTATATGAACAGTACACATTTTTACAGACCTCCGATTTGTTTTTTTTGCTGAGAGCTGCACAGAAGTCCAAATGTTTTGAAAATTGGAGCGTACCTCATGCATCAAATTGTCCACCACCCAATTTTTTTTTGAATTTTTCTATTTTTATTTTGATTTTTTTCGTGGGCGTAAGTGCAGATGAGCTCGGGCTCAGATTCAAATTTTCCGTCATAATGTTCTCTCAGGAGGTTTACCGCGTCAAATAATTGTGTAGCAACCCTTGAGAACAAATGATAAAAACAAACACTAGGATTTGGCGACAAAACGAAACTACTCTACGGACGACTCTGCATGCACGATATTTGGACGATGGCTTTCTTGAACAGTGCAGATTTGTTAAACTAAACTATCCAACGGATGTTGTTGCCATCATCCACAAATCGTGCACAAAGGTATCGTCTGTGTAGCACTGCTCGGCGACAAAATCCAAGCTTCTTGTAAAGGTTGACACTTGGAGAGATGAGCGATGTAACGACACCTGCTAGCTATCTGTATCTATAATGGTAGTATTTTCGAAAATGGTAGTACTACTGTCCTATTTGTATGCTGCCATAAGGAAGTCCGCCCATATCCCAAGAATGGTTCAGGCCTGCACCCTAGATTTGATTATACTACTAGCTAGTGTATATTAAATTATGAATATACTACGTCAATCCTCTGTCAGTTTGTTTGTTTCCACATGTTATCCAGATGAATATATATGGAGGCCATAGGTTACCAATTAAGCTATAACATGGTGAGGAGCTTGCATCAAACCAACAAGGGAAACAATGGAAATAAGGCTGGTGCTTATCGTTGCGTTGTGCTCGAGTGCTGCTACCATAGTTACGTGTAGTAGCACAGGGCTACACATGGAGCTCATCCATGTTGATGGCAAGGGGAACTACACAGTGGCGGAGCGCGTGCAGCGCGCCATGGCCAGCAGCCGGCGGCGCTTGACGTCCTTTGTCGACGTGAGCGCACCCATCCACTGGAACACCAGCCAGTACATTGCCGAGTACCTGATCGGCAACCCACCGCAGCGCGTTGAGGCCCTCAACGACACCGGTAGCGACCTCATCTGGACGCAGTGCTCCACCTGCAGCCTCAAAGGATCCTGCGTCATGCAGGGCCTGCCCTACTATAACACGTCCAAGTCGGACAGCTTCCACCCCGTGCCATGCAATGACACCTTGTGCCTAGCCAACCGGGCGCACTCGTGCCACCGGGATGGCAGCTGCGCTTTCGGGGCCTTCTACGGCGTTGGCGACGCTAGAGGGTCTATCGGCACGAAGGTCTTCGCCTTTGAACATGGCTCAGTGACGCTCACGTTCGGCTGCGTCGACACGCTGAAGTTCACTCCGGGGTCCCTTGACGGGTCGTCGGGCCTCATAGGGCTTGGCCGTGGCCCCTTGTCGCTCGTCTCCCAGATAGGTGCCAGCAAGTTCTCTTACTGCCACACCCCCTACGTCCGCAGCAACGCCACTCCCGGTGCCAGGAGCCACCTTTTCGTCGGCGCCTCGGCGAGCCTTAGCGCCGACAGCCCTGTGATGTCCATATCTTTCGTGCAAGGCCCTAAAAAGTACCCATTCTACTATGTCCCACTCATCGGGATAAGCGTTGGACAAACAAGGCTTTCCATCCCACCGATGGTGTTCGATCTGAAACCAAACGGCACCGGCGGCGGTGTCTTTGTCGACTCCGGTAACCCCACTTCGGTTCTGGTCGATGGGGCGTATAGGCCTCTGAGAGAGGAGCTCCGGAGGCAGCTAAACGGGAGCCTCCTGCCGCCACCAGCCGGCAGTGGGATCGACCTGTGTGTGGCAGTGGCGCAGGAAAAGGCTGTGCCGTCCATGGTGTTCCACTTCAGTGGCGGAGCGAACATGGTGCTGCCGCCAGAGAATTATTGGGTGCCGCTGGATGATTCCATGTCATGCATGGTGATGCATGAATCCAGCAGCGTGAGCATCATCGGCAACTTCCAGTTGCAGAACATGCACTTGCTGTACGACCTTACTAAGGAGGAGCTCTCTTTCCAAACTGCCGACTGCAGCTCACTTTGATCACGCCCACGTTAATTGTACGCATGCATAAATATGATTGCGAATCGAGATTCTTTGGTAAGTATTTGTGCCATGTGCATTGAAAGGGATACATTTAATTCAACACATGCATATGTCACTACTAGAATCTGGTTTTGTGCCGAGTTCCGGAACTTTAACGAGTTCATTCTATCGTGGAGGTTGGCAAACTTGTGTCTGCTGACTTTGATTCAAAATTGAACTCCGTAGCTAGTGATACGCAACTTGGCAGACTTAATAGTTCTCATATTTCCAATGAAAGAGGACTCGACAAACTAACTAAACTTGGCTGAATCTTATGTTCACCCAGTTCCTAATAGAAACAACTCGGCAAATCTGGCAGGTGGGCCCTGTTGTCGAGTGTCAATTCGATCAATACTTATGGAAGTTTTTGGGTCATTAGTTGATTGAGAACTTCTATTGATATTGATGCTTCGATGAATATATCTCAGTCGACGACCTATCCATCGTCTATCTAACTGGTTGATTGCCTTGTGTTTGTGGGCTGCTTGTGCTTGTAGACCGAGATCAATGGAGTGCATGAAAAGGAAGGGAGCGGAGGAATGTTCTAGGATCAGTCGTGCACATTTTCAGAATTAATGGAACCACGACTGTTAAGTTGTGTGAGCCAAATTCTATTACCGTGTTGGACTAAACGTAGTACAACCGGTATGGATGTTGCGTTGTGTTAAACGATAGGCTCGTAAACATGTATAGGGTGTAATGTGGCGTGTTGTCACGACTATGTATGTGTGCGTGTAATCTACATACTGCAGGTTGTTAGGCTAGAGCTTATCTTATCTATGTATAGCTTGGAGTAGGGGAAAAGCCTATCAATAACATGTGCCCTCTGTAATCTTTCTGTGCTATATAAAAACTACGTCCCTGCAGAACTGCATACACTTCATTTTCTCATATGGTAATTAGAGCTTTCCTCAAAATTATCCATGGCGATGTCTTCAAGTTCCTTCCCCTCATCTCCATTTGTTCATGCCACCACCGAGAAGCTCACCAAGGGCAATCAAGCGCTGTGGCAGGCGACGTTGCTCTCCGCCATCCGGCGAGCTCAGATGGATACCTCGACGTCAACCAGCCGCCGCCATAGAGGGAAATCGACATGACCTCGTATGATGGCAAGTCCACGACGAAGGCGGCAAACCCTGTCCTCCGAGCCTAGCATGCGCGAGATCAACAAGTCTTCTCCTATCTTCTGACGACGCTTCCTTGTGAGATGGCCATCCAGGTTGCATCTTGCCACACCTCGGCAGAGCTTTAGAACATGTTGGAGGGGATGATTGCCTCTCATACCCGTGCTCACACAACCTACAGCAGAATCGCCTTCGCCAATCTGCAGAAGGGCAGTTCCTACATCACCGACTACGTCGGGACGGTTAGGTCCCTCTGCAACGAGTTGATCGCTACAGGGAGGAAGATGGACGAAGAAGATATCGTCTCCCACATCCTGGAAGGACTAGACGAGGACTTTTATCCTATGGTCTCTGCCATGTGCTCCCAGGTGGAATCGGACACCGTGGCCGAGCTGTTCTCGCAGCTGTTCAGCTTGGAGATGAGGATGAATCTTCGTGGTGGAGGATCGCAGTCCTCTACAAATGCTGCCACTCGAGGCCGCTTCGCCAAAAATGGCGGTGGGAGTGATGACCACGGCCGCAAGCAAGGAGGGAACGGGGGTGATCATTGTGGCTGAGGCTACTCCAAGCCAGACGGTTGTGGAAGTGGTGGATAGAGCAGTGGCGGCGGGGGCAACTATACCAACCATGCATGTGCCCCCACGGTCCAGAGCCAGATCTGCGGTAAAATGGGCCACCCAACCTGGAAGTGCCGGAAGCGCTATGACGAGTCCTATCAAGGGGTAGAGGAGAAATCGGCAAATCTCGCCTCTCCACAATATGGGGTGGATACCAACTAGTACCTTGAAAGTCGCGCCACCGACCACGAGCGACCTGGAGAAGCTGACTGTGCGTGATCACTATAGTGGAAATGAGCCGATTCATACTGCAAGCGGTTCAGGTATGGCTATTGAACACATTGGTCATTCTGCTATTCACACCCTAGATCGTGATCTTCATTTGAATTATATTGTCCATGTACTCGAAGCCAACAAAAGTCTAATCTCTGCTAGTCATCTTGCGATTGATAATAACTCTTTTGTTTAAATTCATCCATATTCTTATTTTGTAAAGGAATAGGGAACAAGAAAGGTACTCCTTCAAGGAAAGAGTAGGAGAGGTCTCTATCGAGTTAGGCACACCGGATCCAATGTCAAGAAGCAAGTGCTAAGTGCTACCAAGCTATCCTTGGATAGGTGGCACTAACGTCTAGTGCATCTGTCTTCTGTTATTGTTAGCAAAGACATTAGTGAAAATAAACTCCCATGTGCTACATCCTTCCATAATGATTTTGTATGGGACGCCTGCCAGAAAGGCAAAAGTTACCAACTTCCTTATCCAGAGTCAATAAGTGATTCAAAATTTACTTTAGAACATGTGTTTTCTGATGTTTGGGGTCCTGCTTTTGTAATAGTAGGAAGAATAAAAAAATACTATCTGAGTTTCATAGATGACTTCAATAAATTCACATGGATCTATCTAATCAAACACAAGTCTGAGGTCTTCTAGAAATTTTTGACTTTTAGAATCTTGTAGAACGACAATTTGACCGTACAATTCTTGCTCTTCAAACAGATTCGGGAGGGGAGTATGAAATATGAAACTCCCTTTTCACCAAGATAAGCCTATCACATCAGGTCTCGTGCCCTCATGCTCACCAACAAAATGGTTCAGCAGAGAGAAAAATCGACATATTCTCAAAGTAGGCTTGTCCCTTCTTGCTCAAGTTTCCATGCCCCTTAAATTTTGGGATGAAGCTCTCATTGCTGCAACATACTTGATAAACCGAACTCCTAGCAAGGTTATCAACTTTGGGACACCCTTTGAACGGCTGTTTCATGAAAAACCAAACTACTCTATTCTTCGAATCTTTGGGTGTGCTTGCTGGCCCAATCTTCGACCCTACAATAAACACAAACACGCATTGCGGTCAAAGCAATGTGCTTTCCTTGGGTATAGCAACCTTCACAAAGGCTTCAAGTGCCTTACATCTTCACTGGCCGTATTTACATCTCTAGGGATGTTGCACTTGATGAAAATATTTTTCCTTTTTCTGTTCTCCACGGCAATGCCGGTGCTCGCCTACGTGCTGAAATAATTTTGTTATCTCTAGAGATATTAAATCCTACTTATCAAGGGGCTGAATATCATGTTGATAATCATTTGTTTAATAGCTCTAACCCTGATGGAGATAGCGGTGAAAAAATCAGCTCTCCAAACCGTGATTTTTTGCAGCAACAACAAACTCCTGTGTATCCTGGCGGCGCGGGGCACAAGGAGGATATGCCTGTGGGCGCCGATCTAGCGGCATCTGGCACTATTGCGCCTGAGACTAACCAAAGCAGGAGTAACTTCAGCAGTAATATCGAGTCCAACTTAGCAAATTTGTGCCAGCGCTTTACCGAGTTCATTCTATCGTGGAACTCGGCAAACTTGTGTCTGATGTTCATTGCTTGGATCTGATCCAACGTCTCGTCTAACAGCAAGAGGTCAGCCAGATTCATCCTCTGAAGTCCTTGGGAGTTAACCTCCGGTATGCTTGCATAGGGGGATGCCTTCTGCCAAGGCTGACCGCTGAGATCAGATACGAGCTCAAAGCCATATCCGAGATAGAGGCCGACCCAAGGATCTTGGAGAAGGTCTGAAATTGAGGCTTCGGGATTGCTGGGCCCCTAAGGTAAAGCTGAGAACCCAGTAAAGATGAGATCACCCCGAACGTCGACAACGAACTCTAGGTTGCCGAACTAGATTTCCTACTCAAGAGCGAAACTGTCGATCTGGTCAAGGTGACCTGTTGGGTTGGCGTGTAGAACGACGCTGCCAAACATGAAGAGATAGCCAGGCACGAAAACATCCCCGGTCCGGATGACATCGACACTTACTAAGCGAGCCATCCATCATTTGACGATCCTACAGCAGAACTCTCAATGAAAGCACCAAAATGTCAGCGTCAAACCCGGCAGATATCAGGTAGGGGGTCCCGAGGTGTGGATCCTAGATTGATGGGTAATAGGCAACGTAGAGACGGCATTTACCCAGGTTCGGGCCCTCTCGAGGAGGTAAAAACCTACGTCATGTTGATTGAATTGATGTGTTTGTATTCCAATTACAGGGTTGATCTACCACGATATCAGATGAACTAAACCCTAGGTGGTTATGGCGATAATGGTTCTCCCACGTACGGGATAAACCATGTGGTTTATATTGACACCAGGGGTACCTAGGGATACACATGGTTAGTCTGCATTAGGGGATAGACATGCTGGTTTTGCTACCAAACGTGGAGAATACGCCAAGTCTTTGGAGGTTTCCTTCCATCACGGGGTCGCCTGTAGTCCGGCCTTCCTTCAATGAATCAAGAGCGGCCCACCAGTCCGGCCCATGAGAGATAGGGTGGCGGCCCGAGGACCCCTTAGTCCATGACACCCTCACCGGTCCACCCACATATGAAATTATCAAAGTAGCGAAAGCGAATATACTAAACATAATGGATGTAACTAGACGGTAATTCCCATGTGTCTTTGAGAATGCTTTGCTTATTATCAGATAACTCTCCGGTTTGTCCTCAATTACAAAAATGATTGGGTCACCTTACTGCACCTTTGTTACTAGTGCTACTTGTTACTTGTTAAGAATTTTCTTGCTACTAAACTATCTGCTACCTCTATTTTCAGTACTTGCAGAGGATGAGCGTGATGAAAAGATCTTTGATCAAGAGTTTGATTTTCATGGTGAAAATGTTGAGTTGAGTTGTGCACGCCCATTAACGTTTGCAAAGTTCACCTAACGTTTGCAAAGTTCACCCAGGTTCATACTGAAATGCGTGATTAAGCAACTCAATTTCAACTTCAAAATAATTAGATTAAGCATATGTGGACTCATATTGTCAACCAATAGATATACCAGCTCTTTTTCTATTAATGTACTTGTGACAATTAAAATTTATCTGTTTGTAAGCTATGAGATTTTTATTTTGTTGTGAACTATTTATTATTACGATGTAAGAACTATGTGATTTATTTTATTTCAACTATCTACAATATTCTCTTTTTAGTTGGATTTATATGCATGAAAGTCTAAACGGGTTGGCTAGTTGGGCACACTCGCTAGATTTGGGCAGATGCGGCCTGACGGCGCGTCTCCAACCATCCCAAACGGACAAATAGCGGACTAAATCTATTTCCATTTAGATCGGCATGTTGGAGGTGGCCTTTTGCATGAATGACTAGACTTACTATGATTTAAGGAACCATGCAAAGCGAGCGCACATTTTGATTTAAAATCCGGCAAAATGCCAAAGTAGAGTATTACAACTTCGTAATCTCACTTAATTAAAACAGTTCATAAATATTTATGCCAGCCATGGTCTCTTAGTTGGCCACGTCGTGCTTGTTGTCGTCCTACTTTCCGTAGGCAGAGACGGGGCAGGTCCTTCCCAGTCCGATGGGCGTCTTGAGTGTGATCTTTGAGTGGTCGTTCTTGTGGATGTACATGTCGCAGATGGTGACCCAGATGATGAGCTCCTTGCTCTTGACCCCCTGTGATGCGCTTCATCTTGCAGTCCTCGACGAAGGCCATCACCTCGGTGATGAGTGTTCTCACTGTTTCCATCTTTGCAATGGGAATGAACACTTCTTGGAACTCCGCAATATCTTCTTACACGTACTCTTTGGCTACTAGCCTTCGGTATCTTTCTTGATCTTAAATTCCCACTAGAGATCTATGGCTCTATGGTAGTCCGGAAGATTCACAAGCTCCCATGCATTGTTATCGCACATTGATCCCAACACCTCGTCCATTACCTAACGCCAACAGTCCTTCGTATTTGCGTCTTCAAAACACGCCGGTTCCTCGGCACTTACTAGACATTGCCGCCCACTCCTTTTCATCTTATCCGGGTCAATTGTCCGAAGTGAACTCTCTGAATACACGTAATTGACTCTTCCAGGAACCAGTAACATGTAAGCACACTACAAGAAATCGGTTATTCCATGACGGATTTCTGATGACGTTCCCAGAAACCATTGTAATCTATGACGGATTTACCTGCTTCATCATGCAATCTGTCATGGGTTAGCGAGATAGGAGTTCATATGATGGACCGTCATGGATACCGTCACGAGTTGACCAAGTGTACACCTAACAGACCATCATGGATGGCTCATGCTGATGTGTCATGCGTGTCCAACCCACACATGTGTCGGGCTTACTTTTTTTTAAATTTGTTCGAACTGTGGTGGACCGCCTTATGTGCTGCGTTTGGACATTGCTTCAAGCTGACGTGTCATGCATTAAGATATTTGATTAGGAAAATGGACTGCTCCTGTTGTTGCGTCGTGTTGACGCTGCTTCTTTTTTTTAGTAAAAAAACGGAGTTTTTTTTTTAGACAAGCTCCGAAGCTCTTTATTCCGACGTCACAAGGTTTACAGGGACGAAAGAAAGGCCTCCCGGCTGTCCCAACCAAACATGCCGGCCAGCCGGAAGGGATAATGCGTGCTTCGCGAGCTTGTGAGCCTCGATATTCGAGCTCCTAAATTTGTGAAAAATATTACAAACTTGGAAAGATAATGTATGCTCTATTATTTCATGTATGATTGCTCCATACTCTGTCCGATTCTTCTATTGGATATCTTGTACCACCACCTTTGCATCGGAGGCCACCTGGATGTTTGTCACTTTCAAGTCCTTAGCTAGAGCTAGAGCCTCCCTGATCGCCATGCATTCGAGAGTCGCCGGTTCTGAAATCCCTCTAAAGACCACAGCCGAAGCTCCCAAGAAATTTCCGTCTGAATCTCTAGAAATCGCTGCTACAGCTCCATGTCCTCTTCCTCTCCCCACTGCAGCATCAACATTAAACTTTGCCAGCCCGACAGATGGAGCGATCCAACCTGATCGTCTTGGAGCAGGTCTTGCAATCTGCCTCGATTTGATGGACTGCAGTGCGTTGAGTTCATTCACGTAAGAATGTACAAAAGCTTGGACTGAAGACGGGCTTTGATAGATATGCTCGTATATTGCCTTGCGACGTGCTCTCCATAGTGCCCAAAGAGTTACCACAAAGTTTGTAAACTCATCATGAGATAGCGCCTCTTGCATGGAGAAAAGCCACTTCTTCGGATCCGGTTCCTCGTTGCTGTTCAGCACATCAATGATGCGTTTAGAAGACAGCGCCCATGTGCTTCGAGAAACAGTGCATTTTAACAGCGCATGCCTCCACGTGTCTTCGGCCCCGCACAGGCAACATGCGACCGAGTCCGCCATGTTACGATGATGCAAAAGTGCAGCCGTCGGAGTGGTCCGCCTAGCAAATCTCCACAGGAAGATCTTAAGTTTCGAAGGTACCTTGATTCCCCAAAGCTTTGTCCAACCATCGCCATCAGTGTTTGTGTGAGAAGATCCATCTTGCTCATATAACCAAGCTTCACGACTCAATTTTCTCTGCTGAATCATCCTATAGGCCGTTCTCACCGAGAATATCCCCCGCCGATCTTCACTCCATGCCCAAAAATCTTCAATCTGTCTGGTGCAAAGAGGGATCTGCAATATTGCCTCCGCATCTATCGGTATAAAGGTTGACCAAACTAGCTGCTCATTCCATGAGGATGTGGCATGGTTGATTAGTTCTGACACTTTCCGCGGCGGTTGTTGAACAAGAGATGTGATCGGTCTCTTCATGAGTGAACTAGGTATCGAATTGTCAAGCCATATGTCAGTCGTTTCAGTAAAAAAAACGGAGTGATGCTGCTTTGTCCCGACTGTTGGGCCGCTGTAAGTACATTTTTCATTTTATAAAGATATAATAAAGAAGAATAAAAAACTGTATGGTTTTCTCTATTTAAAAAGTGAAGACGGCAAGAGGGGATCGAACAAGGGACCACATGCTTAAACGGCAAGAGGGCAATGTCTATGTTACTGGTTTGTGCCTTTCTAAGTTCTAACATAAACCGAACAAAATATTTTAGTTCAAAAGAAGAGGTTGAACGTGGATTTGAGCCACGTAGCACTAACCTCTACATTCCAACGAGCCAGGTTTTCCCCTAAACAAAAAGACGAGCCAAGCTTTTTAGTTTTTTAGTTATTTTCACATGTAGGCAACAATATGTTTTTTCTTGTGAAAAGACAACAGTAGTTATGTAGTTTACTACACAGCATCAATGTATAGAAAACATTTGTGAAATCTTCTAAAAAATCCATGCCAATTTTATGAATTAATAATATTATTCCATGCCCAAATATAGGAATTTTCTATGATAGTATTATATTATTATCATTTTTCCAATAGGTTGCAAATAGAAGTTTCAGTTATCCCTAAGTATATTTTGACAATTTTATCTATTTCATATGAACTAAGATAAAACATAATTCCTTAAGAAATGGAAATGTTTTAAACTATATTTGAGTTACATATACATCAAATTAGCATTGACTCCAATAAGCACACATAAATTCATTTAAACTATAGAAAATATTAAATCATCTCTAAAATTATTGAAACTCTTCTAGAACAAAATATATGTATTATAGTACATGTAACAATTCTATAGGTGTACGCCACATGTTTTAATTTAAAAACAAAACCGCAAATGAATGGAACTAGAACCTGAGACATGAATTTTAAGCGGTTAGCTCATTCCCACATGGCAACTATTTTTTCGTGATATGAATGGGACTTTTTTTTCATTAGTAAAGTATATAAAGCCACACTTTTAAGGCCGGGGTCGAACCACCTGTAGCTTTGAACAATCATATTTGTGTGAAAGAGTGTTCCTTACGATTAACAAAAATTTCCAACTTACATTTTAAAACAGTTACTTTTTTTAAATGAGAACATTTTTTTTAAAATGTTAATATTTTTTTAAAATGTTAATATTTTTTAAAATGTTCAACATTGTTTTTGTTTTTGAAAAAATGTCCAACATGTAGTTTTATTGTTTTTTAATTCCAAAAAATGGAAACGAAATCCAAAAAACATGAAAATTGGCATGGTGTCATTATATGCCCCTTGTAGGGCGTGATATAAAATTGAGAATGTTTCACAAAATTTATGAGAAATCGAACCATCTCCGAAAAGACACATGGTTTGGAGAGAAAATTGGTCTAGTTTAAACGCGGAAGGGACCGATGCTTCATATGTTGGTATTCAAAAAACTTATACACTCAAGATACATCATTGAATGATCCATCTCAATATTTAGCACCTTTCTGAGTCCGTTTGCTATATTTAAGCCACTAAATGCATTGCTAGATATTTAATGGATGAGGTAAATACACTCGAAGTCACAGAACATGCACGCAATAGACAGTTTGGTGCACAAACTTGTAAAATACATGTTTCTTTTCATGTAACTTGTCGTCTTGTTCATATACGGTTCTTCCTACCATATTTTGCACTACATTTTCTCTTATCTAGATTTTAAATTTATATATATTGAATTTCAACTAAAAATGAGTTGATTTGTTTGAAAGAATTAATATTCATTCATTGTGAACTTTATATATGAACAATCGGTATAATTAGGCCTTACATGTATTCAAATAATTAGGACATGGGGCCGCCGATCCTGGACCCCAAACATGGAGTTTTTTGGTTTTTTAATTTTGAGCAATGTAAAATAACTCTAAAAGCATGAAAATTGGCATGGTGTCCTCATATGATCCCTATAGGGCATGGCAAAAATTTAAGAAAGTTTTGCAAAAGCTATGATGTACATGGCTTAGAAACTGAACCATCTCCGAGGAAGACACGTGATTTTGAGAGATAATGGGTCTAGTTTGAAGGCGCAACGACCCGTGCTTCATCTGTTGGCATTGGAATTTTTTCAACACGCAAGATACACGATTACACGATACATGTCAGAATTTGGCATCTTTCTGAGTCTGTTTGTCATATTTAAGCCATTAGGTGCATTTCTAGACATTTAATGGATATAACAAATTTGAACTGCAGGTGGTTAAAAGCTTGACAAATTTTGATTGAAAAATCATATTTGTCTTCTTGAGTCTATGTTTAGGCCTTATGAAAGAAAAGGATAGGAATTCCAAATATAAGGGCGCCAAGCCTTGATCCCGAACAAGGAGTTTTTTAGTTTTTTAATTCTGAAAAATGAAAATGAACTCTGTAAATATGAAAATTTGCATGATGTCATCATATGATCCCTCTATGGTGTGGACATTTTTTGAGTAAGTTTTGCAAAATTTATGGCGTACATTGCATAGAAATTGAATCATCTCTCAAGAACAAACATGGTCTTGAGACAGAACGGGTCTGGTTTGAAGGCAAAGCCACCGATGCTTCATATGATAGATTTGCAAGTTGTTGAAAGGATGGCAAAATTGGGTTGAAGAATATATTTTGTGCTCTTGAGTCCATTTAGTCCTTATACAAGAAAATGAAATGAATTGTAAACATGAGGGTGACTCAACCAAGCAACCAATGCCACCACCATGCTTTCATGATGATCCATCGAAGAATAACGTCCAAGGTACCGGCTCTACATAATTAATGCTAGGCTTATGATGCTGGGTGACGAAATCGGCTATTACTTGCCCTTTGACTGCTTTAGCCGATTCGTACCTCAAGTCAAATTCTGATAACACGAGAATCCACTTTCCCACTCTCCCATTCAGTATTTGCATCGATAACATGTGCTTGATCACATCAGCCTTGGAAACAACCGTACACTCAGCCGATAATAAGTAATGCCGCAACTTGGTGCAAGAGAAATATAGGCATAAACATAACTTTTCGGTAGGAGAATATATCGTTTCTGGATCTAGAAGTCTCCTACTCAGCTAGAAAACCACTCGCTCCTTTCCTTCAAACTCTTGCATTAAGGCCGATCCAATTGATTTGTCATCGGCCGATACGTATAACTTAAAAGGCTTACCCTGCCGAGGAGGAACCAGCACGGGTGGACGCTTCATATATTCTTTTATCACCTCAAACGACTTCTGTTGTACGTCACCCCATCTAAATTCTTGATCATTTTTTAACTTTAACAAGGGAGAAAACGGTAGAACCCTTTCCGACAAATTTGAAATAAACCTTCTGATAAAATTAATCTCGCCAAGCAAAGATTGTAACTCCGTCTTAGTAGTCGGGCGGCACTGCTTCGTCAATTGGCTTCACAATCATGGCCAAAAAGCTAAGCGCCGGGCAACAACGTGTAAAACAGAATTTTGGGCAAAAACGTATATCGGTAACCCGACGTTGCCCGTGTACATGAAAACTGGGCGAAAACATGGTCCGTGCTAGTGATTTTGGCCAAAAAGCTAAGCGCCGGGCAACAACGTGTAAAACAAACATTCAGGCAAAAACGTGTATCAGTAACCCAACGTTGCCCGTGTACATGAAAACTGGGCAAAAACATGGTCCGCGCTAGTGATTATTGCCAAAAAACTAAGCGCGGGCAACAATCGTGTAAAATGGACTTTCGGGCAAAGACGTGTATCGGTAACCCGATATTGCCCATGTACACCCGACATTGCTCGTGTACATGAAAACTGGGCAAAAACATGGTCCAATCCCACAATTGATCCTGGCTGTCCATCCCACAATTGACGGGCGACCGCGGTCCAAGTGGGCTGACGTCCCCCTTGTCATAGATGGCAG
Source organism: Triticum dicoccoides (assembly GCF_002162155.2). Lineage (NCBI taxonomy): Eukaryota > Viridiplantae > Streptophyta > Magnoliopsida > Poales > Poaceae > Triticum > Triticum dicoccoides. Next base: position 862,087,102 of record NC_041385.1, on the reverse strand, counting down.
GGATCATCCTGCCCACCTTCCGGAAGACGTGGGTCTGCCGCCCACTCTCCTGTCGCCAACCATAACAACATCCGAGTCAGCAAGATGATGTACGACCCGGGAAGCCGCATCAACCTCTTGTCCTTGCGGGCCTTTGAGCAAATGCAGATCCCTCGTAGCCAATTGTCTCCATTCATGGGTTTCTGCAGTGTTAGCGGGACTGAAATGGAACCCCTTGTGAAAGTGGCGCTCCCTTTCACGTTTGGGGGCCCTGATAACTTCCGGACGGAGGCCCTTGTATTCGATGCCGCCGATACACCACTACCTTACAATGGTTTGCTAGGTAGGCCTACTATCGGAAAGTTTGCCTCCCTGTACCATGGGTTGTACAACATTGTCAAGATTTCGGGACCCAATGGAGTCATCACTCTGCATGGCGATCTGAAGGATGTCATATGTTGTTTGCATCTAGAAGCTAAGAAGGCAGCGGCGGCAAGAGGCACGGTGGCGGCATCAACGCCGAGTGCTGTGGTGGCACCCACAGCAACTGGCTCATCCTCCCCCACTAGGCCCAGTGCTATTGGGGAGGAATCCGAGAAGTGCAAAACGGGTCTGTCTGGCAAGAAGCACTTCAAATTGTGTAGCAAGCGCGATGGGGAGGCCGCCCCACCTACAACTAAAAAAGTAAAAGCTAGCCATCTCGCCCCGGCAGCTGAGACCAAACAAGTGCCTATCTCGAAGGATGGCAACCACACCGTCTCCATCGGTGTTGGCCTCTCTGACAAATAGGAAAGTGCGCTCATCGCCTTTCTCCGGAAGAATATCAGCCTCTTCGCGTGGGAGCCTTCTGATCTCCCCGGGGTCCCGAGAGAGGTGATTGAGCACAAACTTGCGAAAAAATCGGGCGCCAAGCCCGTCAAGCAAAAGGTTTGACGACAGGCACAAGACCGGTAGGAGTTCATCGCCGGGGAAATTGCAAAGTTGATAAAGGTGGTTTTATCTGAGAAGTATGGCATCCGACTTGGCTTGCCAACCCTATAGTGGTGCCTAAGGCTAATGGGAAAAAGAGACTCTGTATTAACTATGGCGATGTCACTGATGTTTGTACAAAAGATCCATTCCCCCTTCCTCGTATTGATAAAATTGTAGATTCGACTGCCGAGTGCGACCGGTTATCATTCCTGGACGCGTATACCGGGTATAATCAGATTAAGATGGATGTAGAAGATGAAGAGAAGGCAACATTCATCGCCCCTTGCAGTACATATTGTTATACCTGCATCCTTTTGGGTTGAAGAATATCGGATCCACCTTCCAGAGGGCTATTCAGATTGGCTTTGGCTCCCAATTGCACTGCAACGTTGAAGCGTATATGGATGATATAGTTGTGAAGACCAAGATCTTCAACACGCTCATCGAAGATTTGCGGGAAACTTTCGACAACCTCAATAAGATGCAGTTGAAGCTCAATCCTGAAAAATGCGTGTTCGGGGTGCCTTCCAGTAAGCTCCTTGGGTTCTTGGTATCCCATAGGGGTATCGAGGTAAACCCGGATAAGATTCAGGAGATCAAGCAGAAGCAGGCCCCTAAGTGCATAAAGGACGTCCAACGTCTGAACGGATGCATCACTGCCCTCGGGAGATTTATCTCTCGGTTGGCGGAAAAAGCACTCCTATTTTTCAAGATCTTGAAGAAGACTGGTCCCATGGAATGGACGCTGGAAGCAGAAGGTGCCCTCCAAAGTCTAAAAGAATATCTTGCCTCCCCGCCAATCCTTGTCGCGCCTCAACCACGCGAACCCTTATAGTTGCACATCGCTGCAACGACTCAAGTGGTGTGCGGGGCCTTGGTGGTTGAGCAGGAGCAAGAAGAAGTACCAGAATCAGGTCTACCAGAGACAACCGCAGCCGCTGAAGCCCGAGAACCGAAGGCCCCCGGCAAGAGGTTATTGCAGCGGTCTGTGTATTTCATCAGCACTATTTTGCGGGATGTGTTCGGGAACGTTGCATGGAAAACAAAAAAAATTCTACGCACACGCAAGATCTATCCATGGAGATGCATAGCTACGAGAGGGGGAGTGTGTCTATGAACCCTCGTAGACCGTAAGCGGAAGCGTTAGAATAATGCAGTTGATGTCGTCAAACAACTTCACGATCCAACCGACCAAGCACTAAGCGTACGGCACCTCCGCGTTCACCACACGTTCAGCTTGGTGACGTCCTCGACTTCTTGATCCAGCAAGACGGCGAGGTAGTGGGGGTCGCCGGCGGAAGGGATGGAGTGGTGACGTAGGAGGTGGTCGCTCGCTGCAGGTCGGGGGTCGAGGGATTGTGGGGAATTGTTCGAGCTCAGCGGTGGGAGATTCAGTGGGAGGGACGCGACGGGACGGAGGCTAGGGTTCACCCAATCGGATGCCCTCTTCGCCTTACACGCAGCCCCTCCACCCACAAAGAGCCACACAAGGGCATACACATCGAATGGCGAAAATGCCCTCGATGGTCACCCAAATCTATAGGCGGTGGCACACCCTTCCTACAGACAAGGGCAAGCACCGATGCACCACCCTCCGCAGTCACCGGCGGCTGGAGCCCACCCTGGCCAGGCCCCGTATGTCACTGTAATACACAAAGGCAGCAAGAGTGTAAAAACGAGGCACTATTTATTGCTAGTCACATCAGACTCGATCCAACGGTCAGGATCATTTCGTCTGAAGATTCAAGGGCTGGGATATGTTTGGACACACAATCCGACGGTCCACATTGCAAGTGCCCTGAGAAGGCTCGATACTTGCCTGGACTCGGACAATGGGATACTCATTCTGATGGACTATATATATGCCAGCCAAATATCTAGCTAAACCATGAGATATCCATGTACATTGTCATACGTATATCACTACACACCTAGCAGGATGCAATTCATTAATGTTTTATATTGTTTCATCTTTCTCTTCACATGACGAATGCATGCACGCACACCATGTGTGGCTCTCACTCGAAACGGCTGCACTGTTGTGTGCGTTTGAACCTCGCCAAATTAACCATGCATTTACATTGGAGTTTGTGATGTAATCAAAAGAGGCCCCGGTGCAGTGGTGGCCATGCTTTGTCTTTGTGTGATTTTTTTTCTAAATCTTATTTTTATTCTTAGATGCTCTTAACATTTTCGATACATAGGGAGTATGAGTACCCCGTCGACATAATGATCCAAGGCTTGTTGCATGCACATGCAGAACGTGCATGGACGCTTTGCTGTAGCGTGAGCGTGATCGGCGTCGTCCTGCAGGCTGCAGCTTCCGCCTCCAGGAGCCGTTGACTCGCAACATTCCAGCAGTTGGCCGCGAGCGACGAGAGCAAGCATCCATCGTGTTGTGACTTGTGACAAGGGAAAAGTCGACGCCGGCATCAAGGTGTGCGGCTGTACCCGCGGCCGGCAGTGGTAGTCGGGATTTCACAACTGGGATTCAGACTTTCAGAGACGAAGGCTGCCTTGCTGCTTTGAGATCCGTACTGCCAGGTGTCACTCAAAGAGTGGGTCTCCAGATTAGAAGTATACGACCCACTCCGGTGACTCGCACACGACCATCGCCATCAGCGCCGCCCAGACGGCCGTCATGACGAGCGCGGTGAGTGCGATCATCCAGGTGCGCCACCGGTCCTAATCCACCGGGATGGCATGCTTCGATGATTGTGGCGATGGCGCAACGCGTGCTTTGGCAGCCACGACGATGCCACGAGGGCAGCCTGGCTACTTCGACAATGTTGTGACGACATCTTTTGAGGTCGTGGTGTGCTCTGATGGTTGCAGTGATGCTATAGCATCAACATGTCAGTTTCAATGATGTTGCAATGATGTGCTTCAACGGACGTAATAGGTGCTTCCACAGCCATGGCGGTGCTACGACAGCAACTCGGCTGCTTTGATGATGTTGCTACTGTGTGCTTCAATAACCTTGCCGATGTTGAGATGAACCGCGAAAGTGGTGTCCTTCGGGCGGTCATGGCAATGCTGCGACGCCGTGCTTTGACGACTGTGTCGATGCTGCGGCAGCGTGCTTTGGCGTCCATGGTGATTCCGCGATGGCAGCCTGACTGCTTCGACAATGTCGCGATGACATGCTTTGAGGTCGTGGTGCGCTTTGACGGTTGCGGCGATGCTATAGCGGCAAGATATTTGTTTCAGTGATGTTGCGATGATGTGCTTTGACGGCCGTGACAGGTGGTTTAGCAGCCGTGGCGATGCTATGACGACAACCCAGCTGCTTCGATGATGTTACCTGGCGATGCTACGACGGCAACCCAGCTGCTTCAGTGATGTTGTGACGGTGTGCTTTGACAGCCGTGTCGATGTTGTGATAAACCGCGATGACGGCGTGCTTCGATGACCACGGCGAGGCTCCGACGAATGCCCAACTTCTTCGAGGATGCCGCGGCGATGTGCTTCCCAGTCGTGGCAGTGCTGCCACGTTGGCACCGCTGTTTCGACGATGCTACGACGGCAGCCTGGCTGCTCCATTGATGCTGCGATGGTATATATGCTTGGACTACAACGACGGCGGCCGAGGAGTCAAAGATGCTACTCTAAGCATAGCTATATCGAAGCAATCATGACTCCATAAGCTTTCTAGTACCAAATCCAACAAACACCCACAATGAACGTCAAAAGAGACTCTTTTGTGCTAGTGAACTTTAATAGTAATAAATAGTTTGGAGACCCATAGGATGTTTCAGGATTTTCGTAGATAATAGATTTGTATTTGTGTCTTAATTTTTCTATGTGTTGTTAAATTAATCATTACATGCAAGAACACAGACAGCACGATAGAGAACGGCGTTTCGGTGCCCGGGTGCATCTGCACCCGGTCAAAAAAATTCGTAAAAAATTCAGAAAAATTCAAAAAATTCCAAAAAAAAAGTTGGGTGGTAGACAATTTGATGCGTGAGGTACGCTCCAATTTTCAAAACATTTAGACTTCTGTGCAGCTCTCAGCAAAAAAGACAAATCAGACCAGAACAGTATATGAACAGTACACATTTTTACAGACCTCCGATTTGTTTTTTTTGCTGAGAGCTGCACAGAAGTCCAAATGTTTTGAAAATTGGAGCGTACCTCATGCATCAAATTGTCCACCACCCAATTTTTTTTTGAATTTTTCTATTTTTATTTTGATTTTTTTCGTGGGCGTAAGTGCAGATGAGCTCGGGCTCAGATTCAAATTTTCCGTCATAATGTTCTCTCAGGAGGTTTACCACGTCAAATAATTGTGTAGCAACCCTTGAGAACAAATGATAAAAACAAACACTAGGATTTGGCGACAAAACGAAACTACTCTACGGACGACTCTGCATGCACGATATTTGGACGATGGCTTTCTTGAACAATGCAGATTTGTTAAACTAAACTATCCAACGGATGTTGTTGCCATCGTCCACAAATCGTGCACAAAGGTATCGTCTGTGTAGCACTGCTCGGCGACAAAATCCAAGCTTCTTGTAAAGGTTGACACTTGGAGAGATGAGCGATGTAACGACACCTGCTAGCTATCTGTATCTATAATGGTAGTATTTTCGAAAATGGTAGTACTACTGTCCTATTTGTATGCTGCCATAAGGAAGTCTGCCCATATCCCAAGAATGGTTCAGGCCTGCACCCTAGATTTGATTATACTACTAGCTAGTGTATATTAAATTATGAATATACTACGTCAATCCTCTGTCAGTTTGTTTGTTTCCACATGTTATCCAGATGAATATATATGGAGGCCATAGGTTACCAATTAAGCTATAACATGGTGAGGAGCTTGCATCAAACCAACAAGGGAAACAATGGAAATAAGGCTGGTGCTTATCGTTGCGTTGTGCTCGAGTGCTGCTACCATAGTTACGTGTAGTAGCACAGGGCTACACATGGAGCTCATCCATGTTGATGGCAAGGGGAACTACACAGTGGCGGAGCGCGTGCAGCGCGCCATGGCCAGCAGCCGGCGGCGCTTGACGTCCTTTGTCGACGTGAGCGCACCCATCCACTGGAACACCAGCCAGTACATTGCCGAGTACCTGATCGGCAACCCACCGCAGCGCGTCGAGGCCCTCATCGACACCGGTAGCGACCTCATCTGGACGCAGTGCTCCACCTGCAGCCTCAAAGGATCCTGCGTCATGCAGGGCCTGCCCTACTATAACACGTCCAAGTCGGACAGCTTCCACCCCGTGCCATGCAATGACACCTTGTGCCTAGCCAACCGGGCGCACTCGTGCCACCGGGATGGCAGCTGCGCTTTCGGGGCCTTCTACGGCGTTGGCGACGCTAGAGGGTCTATCGGCACGGAGGTCTTCGCCTTTGAACATGGCTCAGTGACGCTCACGTTCGGCTGCGTCGACACGCTGAAGTTCACTCCGGGGTCCCTTGACGGGTCGTCGGGCCTCATAGGGCTTGGCCGTGGCCCCTTGTCGCTCGTCTCCCAGATAGGTGCCAGCAAGTTCTCTTACTGCCACACCCCTTACCTCCGCAGCAACGCCACTCCCGGTGCCAGGAGCCACCTTTTCGTCGGCGCCTCGGCGAGCCTTAGCGCCGACAGCCCTGTGATGTCCATGTCTTTCGTGCAAGGCCCTAAAAAGTACCCATTCTACTATGTCCCACTCATCGGGATAAGCGTTGGACAAACAAGGCTTTCCATCCCACCGATGGTGTTCGATCTGAAACCAAACGGCACCGGCGGCGGTGTCTTTGTCGACTCCGGTAACCCCACTTCGGTTCTGGTCGATGGGGCGTATAGGACTCTGAGAGAGGAGCTCCGGAGGCAGCTAAACGGGAGCCTCCTGCCGCCACCAGCCGGCAGTGGGATCGACCTGTGTGTGGCAGTGGCGCAGGAAAAGGCTGTGCCGTCCATGGTGTTCCACTTCAGTGGCGGAGCGAACATGGTGCTGCCGCCAGAGAATTATTGGGTGCCGCTGGATGATTCCATGTCATGCATGGTGATGCATGAATCCAGCAGCGTGAGCATCATCGGCAACTTCCAGTTGCAGAACATGCACTTGCTGTACGACCTTACTAAGGAGGAGCTCTCTTTCCAAACTGCCGACTGCAGCTCACTTTGATCACGCCCACGTTAATTGTACGCATGCATAAATATGATTGCGAATCGAGATTCTTTGGTAAGTATTTGTGCCATGTGCATTGAAAGGGATACATTTAATTCAACACATGCATATGTCACTACTAGAATCTGGTTTTGTGCCGAGTTCCGGAACTTTAACGAGTTCATTCTATCGTGGAGGTTGGCAAACTTGTGTCTGCTGACTTTGATTCAAAATTGAACTCCGTAGCTAGTGATACGCAACTTGGCAGACTTAATAGTTCTCATATTTCCAATGAAAGAGGACTCGACAAACTAACTAAACTTGGCTGAATCTTATGTTCACCCAGTTCCTAATAGAAACAACTCGGCAAATCTGGCAGGTGGGCCCTGTTGTCGAGTGTCAATTCGATCAATACTTATGGAAGTTTTTGGGTCATTAGTTGATTGAGAACTGCTATTGATATTGATGCTTCGATGAATATATCTCAGTCGATGACCTATCCATCGTCTATCTAACTGGTTGATTGCCTTGTGTTTGTGGGCTGCTTGTGCTTGTAGACCGAGATCAATGGAGTGCATGAAAAGGAAGGGAGCGGAGGAATGTTCTAGGATCAGTCGTGCACATTTTCAGAATTAATGGAACCACGACTGTTAAGTTGTGTGAGCCAAATTCTATTACCGTGTTGGACTAAACGTAGTACAACCGGTATGGATGTTGCGTTGTGTTAAACGATAGGCTCGTAAACATGTATAGGGTGTAATGTGGCGTGTTGTCACGACTATGTATGTGTGCGTGTAATCTACATACTGCAGGTTGTTAGGCTAGAGCTTATCTTATCTATGTATAGCTTGGAGTAGGGGAAAAGCCTATCAATAACATGTGCCCTCTGTAATCTTTCTGTGCTATATAAAAACTACGTCCCTGCAGAACTGCATACACTTCATTTTCTCATATGGTAATTAGAGCTTTCCTCAAAATTATCCATGGCGATGTCTTCAAGTTCCTTCCCCTCATCTCCATTTGTTCATGCCACCACCGAGAAGCTCACCAAGGGCAATCAAGCGCTGTGGCAGGCGACGTTGCTCTCCGCCATCCGGCGAGCTCAGATGGATACCTCGACGTCAACCAGCCGCCGCCATAGAGGGAAATCGACATGACCTCGTCTGATGGCAAGTCCACGACGAAGGCGGCAAACCCTGTCCTCCGAGCCTAGCATGCGCGAGATCAACAAGTCTTCTCCTATCTTCTGATGACGCTTCCTTGTGAGATGGCCATCCAGGTTGCATCTTGCCACACCTCGGCAGAGCTTTAGAACATGTTGGAGGGGATGATTGCCTCTCATACCCGTGCTCACACAACCTACAGCAGAATCGCCTTCGCCAATCTGCAGAAGGGCAGTTCCTACATCACCGACTACGTCGGGACGGTTAGGTCCCTCTGCAACGAGTTGATCGCTACAGGGAGGAAGATGGACGAAGAAGATATCGTCTCCCACATCCTGGCAGGACTAGACGAGGACTTTTATCCTATGGTCTCTGCCATGTGCTCCCAGGTGGAATCGGACACCGTGGCCGAGCTGTTCTCGCAGCTGTTCAGCTTGGAGATGAGGATGAATCTTCGTGGTGGAGGATCGCAGTCCTCTACAAATGCTGCCACTCGAGGCCGCTTCGCCAAAAATGGCGGTGGGAGTGATGACCACGGCCGCAAGCAAGGAGGGAACGGGGGTGATCGTTGTGGCTGAGGCTACTCCAAGCCAGACGGTTGTGGCAGTGGTGGATAGAGCAGTGGCGGCGGGGGCAACTATACCAACCATGCATGTGCCCCCACGGTCCAGAGCCAGATCTGCGGTAAAATGGGCCACCCAACCTGGAAGTGCCGGAAGCGCTATGACGAGTCCTATCAAGGGGTAGAGGAGAAATCAGCAAATCTCGCCTCTCCACAATATGAGGTGGATACCAACTAGTACCTTGAAAGTGGCGCCACCGACCACGAGCGACCTGGAGAAGCTGACTGTGCGTGATCACTATAGTGGAAATGAGCCGATTCATACTGCAAGCGGTTCAGGTATGGCTATTGAACACATTGGTCATTCTGCTATTCACACCCTAGATCGTGATCTTCATTTGAATTATATTGTCCATGTACTCGAAGCCAACAAAAGTCTAATCTCTGCTAGTCATCTTGCGATTGATAATAACTCTTTTGTTTAAATTCATCCATATTCTTATTTTGTAAAGGAATAGGGAACAAGAAAGGTACTCCTTCAAGGAAAGAGTAGGAGAGGTCTCTATCGAGTTAGGCACACCGGATCCAATGTCAAGAAGCAAGTGCTAAGTGCTACCAAGCTATCCTTGGATAGGTGGCACTAACGTCTAGTGCATCTGTCTTCTGTTATTGTTAGCAAAGACATTAGTGAAAATAAACTCCCATGTGCTACATCCTTCCATAATGATTTTGTATGGGACGCCTGCCAGAAAGGCAAAAGTTACCAACTTCCTTATCTAGAGTCAATAAGTGATTCAAAATTTACTTTAGAACATGTGTTTTCTGATGTTTGGGGTCCTGCTTTTGTAATAGTAGGAAGAATAAAAAAATACTATCTGAGTTTCATAGATGACTTCAATAAATTCACATGGATCTATCTAATCAAACACAAGTCTGAGGTCTTCTAGAAATTTTTTGACTTTTAGAATCTTGTAGAACGACAATTTGACCGTACAATTCTTGCTCTTCAAACAGATTCGGGAGGGGAGTATGAAATATGAAACTCCCTTTTCACCAAGATAAGCATATCACATCAGGTCTCGTGCCCTCATGCTCACCAACAAAATGGTTCAGCAGAGAGAAAAATCGACATATTCTCAAAGTAGGCTTGTCCCTTCTTGCTCAAGTTTCCATGCCCCTTAAATTTTGGGATGAAGCTCTCATTGCTGCAACATACTTGATAAACCGAACTCCTAGCAAGGTTATCAACTTTGGGACACCCTTTGAACGGCTGTTTCATGAAAAACCAAACTACTCTATTCTTCGAATCTTTGGGTGTGCTTGCTGGCCCAATCTTCGACCCTACAATAAACACGAACACGCATTGCGGTCAAAGCAATGTGCTTTCCTTGGGTATAGCAACCTTCACAAAGGCTTCAAGTGCCTTACATCTTCACTGGCCGTATTTACATCTCTAGGGATGTTGCACTTGATGAAAATATTTTTCCTTTTTCTGTTCTCCACGGCAATGCCGGTGCTCGCCTACGTGCTAAAATAATTTTGTTATCTCTAGAGATATTAAATCCTACTTATCAAGGGGCTGAATATCATGTTGATAATCATTTGTTTAATAGCTCTAACCCTGATGGAGATAGCGGTGAAAAAATCAGCTCTCCAAACCGTGATTTTTTGCAGCAACAACAAACTCCTGTGTATCCTGGCGGCGCGGGGCACAAGGAGGATATGCCTGTGGGCGCCGATCTAGCGGCATCTGGCACTATTGCGCCTGAGACTAACCAAAGCAGGAGTAACTTCAGCAGTAATATCGAGTCCAACTTAGCAAATTTGTGCCAGCGCTTTACCGAGTTCATTCTATCGTGGAACTCGGCAAACTTGTGTCTGATGTTCATTGCTTGGATCTGATCCAACGTCTCGTCTAACAGCAAGAGGTCAGCCAGATTCATCCTCTGAAGTCCTTGGGAGTTAACCTCCGGTATGCTTGCATAGGGGGATGCCTTCTGCCAAGGCTGACCGCTGAGATCAGATACGAGCTCAAAGCCATATCCGAGATAGAGGCCGACCCAAGGATCTTGGAGAAGGTCTGAAATTGAGGCTTCGGGATTGCTGGGCCCCTAAGGTAAAGCTGAGAACCCAGTAAAGATGAGATCACCCCGAACGTCGACAACGAACTCTAGGTTGCCGAACTAGATTTCCTACTCAAGAGTGAAACTGTCGATCTGGTCAAGGTGACCTGTTGGGTTGGCGTGTAGAACGACGCTGCCAAACATGAAGAGATAGCCCGGCACGAAGACATCCCCGGTCCGGATGACATCGACACTTACTAAGCGAGCCATCCATCATTTGACGATCCTACAGCAGAACTCTCAATGAAAGCACCAAAATGTCAGCGTCAAACCCGGCAGATCTCAGGTAGGGGGTCCCGAGGTGTGGATCCTAGATTGATGGGTAATAGGCAACGTAGAGACGGCATTTACCCAGGTTCGGGCCCTCTCGAGGAGGTAAAAACCTACGTCATGTTGATTGAATTGATGTGTTTGTATTCCAATTACAGGGTTGATCTACCACGATATCAGATGAACTAAACCCTAGGTGGTTATGGCGATAATGGTTCTCCCACGTACGGGATAAACCATGTGGTTTATATTGACACCAGGGGTACCTAGGGATACACATGGTTAGTCTGCATTAGGGGATAGACATGCTGGTTTTGCTACCAAACGTGGAGAATACGCCAAGTCTTTGGAGGTTTCCTTCCATCACGGGGTCGC